>NC_057840.1:48583248-48936248 GCF_910594005.1 Cervus elaphus
TCCTTCCTTCTCCTAACTTTGCGTGGCTGCATTTTAATATTCAGCTTAGACCATCAGGAATCGGGGGGGAGAGGAGTGCTTTAATGGATTGTCATCCTGACATTTGCAGGAGGCTAGGGGAGGGGGCGTGGCTGTGAAGGTAATTGAAAGGTGTTTTTATTGGAGTATCTTCTTACATTGCTTTCTGTCACATCTGTGACTCACATCTGTGAGTAACTCACATCTGTGTGGTCCACCAGCCTCGGAGTGTTCCTGGCAAGTCGTATTTCTGTATACAAACCTTTCCAGCCCCCTAAAGGCAGGTCTCACATAAAGAAAGGAGGGAAAGATGCCTGCATTGTGGTTAATGAGGAGGGAGAATCCAGAGGTGGTTTAGGTCATCTGAGTTCGGAAGAGTTTGGCTGTTATCTGTTAATTAAGTTAGCTCTGCCCCTCTCCTCTTTCACACCTCCTGCCATCATTACTTTTGGGTGAGATGGGCTGTTAAAATTATTATTGTTTTAGCTCTGTAGCTGTTATCTTCTATAAGTTTCATATACTAATAAATGTGGCTTCATGAACAGAAAGGCAAAAGTAGCTTCTGAAGGTTATGGATACAAACCTATTTCAAGACACCTATGCTGCCTCCTGGCAGTTCTGTCATCTTTGACCTGATGGGAGTTTGGTTCCTTAGACTGGGTTTGTCTCTGGCAACAGAAACACATACTTTCAGAACGATGCAGTTGTCTCCTGTCAGCTTTAGAGGGAACGTTTGCACCATAAAAGTAGCCAGCTTGTATTTGGCTTTGTGAAAGAGAACTTTCTTTGAAAACGTTAAACCTTGCCTTGGAAAGTGCTGCAGTAGGGTTGAAGCATCACCAATGAATCCAAAACAACCGCAAAGTGCTCTCATAACTCGTTTGGTGGTGGATCTGAGGCAACACGCCGAGCAGCTCAAGGCGGTGATGGCGTGCCTGCAGCTCAAAGCTGCGGATGGTGAAGGGGGCAGAGCAGACGGTCGGGTCAGGGCTGGGTTAGGGTCCCACTCCACCACCTGCTGCTCCTGTAAACCTCGGCCTGTCCAGGGATCTCGGCCTTATTGCTTGTCATCTGTGAAATATGAGCTTTGCAGTTTCCACTGAGTTAATTAGATGCCTTGTATCAAACACCCAGCAAATTCCAAGCTGTTAAAAATGTCCATAAAGTACCTTGAAAGCGTTGTCCTAATCTATATCATAAGGCATTGTGAGATGGCAGAAGAAACTGGTCCTCATGATTTTATTGAGAACAAAGACACATTCAGATTATCTGTCACTTAAATGTCTACAAACAGGGACGAGAGCCTTGAGACAGACTAGGGTCCATGCAGTCTGCGCTTTAACAGAATCTGTCCGGCTGGCCAAGTCTGATGGTCACGGCAAAGGCCAGCTGGCCCGGCGCTATCTAACTGTGCCAGGACACGGTCAGCTCTGACTCCGCTGTGCTCAGGTTTCTGAGTTGGGTGCTTGGGCTAAAAGCCCGGCACTGACATGAGGGTCATTCCCGGGCTGAAGGGAACAATGCTAACGGAAGACACAGGCCATTCAGGCTAAGAGGCCCAGCAGAGACCAGAGAGGCAGAAACGACCAGAAATGCCAATTCTCTGGTCTGGGGGTGAACTCTGGAGTAAGTCTGAGGGTTGGCAGGATGCACAGACACACGGGAGGGGACGATGGTGCAGAATTCACCTGGGTGGAGCAAGTGAGCTTCAGAGACTGTTCCTGCCAGGGTCAAGTAGGAACTGGGAGAAAATATTAATAAGTGACTGATGGTGATTGGTGAAGCGGGTGCGATGTCCAGGGCACCCACGCTGGCCAGGGCTCACTGACACCCTTGGGAGACCCTCGGGATGATGACCCCCTGGTAAGATTTGGGAGACACAGAATTCACAAGGACACTTGGTTAAAGAGCTTATGCTTTGCATATTGAGGTGGGAAAATGAGCTGACAAGAAGTCTCTGGCCAAATACAAATTAGCCAGAAGGAATAATTAAATTATATCATGCCTACTGCTGGGAAGGATTGAGGGCAAGAAAAGAAGGGGATGGCAGAGGATGGGATGGTTGGATGGCATCACTGACTCAATGGACATGAGTTTGGGCAAGATCAGGGAGATAGGCAAGGACAGGGAAGCCTGGTGTGCTGCAGTTCATGGGGTCGCAGAGTCGGACGTGACCCAGCAACTGAACAACAACAACAAATTATATCATGCCTACAACAAGAAAAAAGGCCTTTGGCAGTTTTAGCATAGTGAAATAAATTGAAAAGTAAGCCAGGGTGCCTTACTGAGCATTTTGCTGGTGGCCTAAGGGGGAAAGCAGATTTGGAAATGTGAGGATGCCTGGAATAGTGGGTCATTAGCTTCTCTTTCATATTCTTCAGAGACAAAAAAGTTAAATTCCAGATACATAATCCACAATTTAGAATGGGCCCTTATCCACTTAGTAATTAAAAAAAACCCCTGCATTTCCAAGAGAAGGGGCTTCCTCAGTGGGCTTGTCTGTCCTACAGGAACTATCTGGAAAGCACTGAGCTGGTTGTTTCCTGTCTTAATTCTCGACGAAGCGACTGTACTCTTTCTAACGCGGCACCCATCTGGCCTCCATGCCAGGAATAACTTTCTTAGAGACGGAAGAATGACAGACAGACATAACTATTTCCCAGTGTTTTTAATAAACGTATTGTTTTTCTCCGCAAAAATGGAAACTGATTGTCTCCCAGCTCTCCTGCCAGCTTCTCTTAGGAGCTAGAAGTTGGCACTCAGGGCGCTGTGAGACCTCCAGTTGTCAAAGGCTGTGTCTCACCCGACAGTCCCGGGCAACACATTTCATTCCTCTGTGTGGACTCCCTGAGGAGTCTGGGAAACGCCGAGATTCTTGAGCACAAGCCTTGCACGCTGAGGGTGCTCCCCCGACTCCAGCCCTGTTTCTCTGCCTCGGAGGAGGTGCAGGAGAAAAGGCAGATGGGCAGGTTTGGGCCTCGGGGTCTGGTCCTGTTCCTGCTGCTCACGCTCTCCGGCTAAGCCGTTTGCCTTCTGCTTTTGTTCTTCCCCCTGACGTTGTGCGGGTGAATGAATGAACGTGTTTTCCATCTTTTGACTTCTACAGAAAAGTGCACAACAACAAATAAATATTTAAGCTATCAGCTTGCAGTCCTCTCAGTAAAGAAGGAAGTGAAAGCAACATTTTTGGCAGCGAATGCTGAAGGATTCACGTCGGTTTTGGACGCACGTTTTCCTCTCTGGGTGATCTTAGGATCAGCGGTATGCAGTATTTGCTTTGCATTCCCCCTCACCTTTTGTGGACGTTTCCTGACAGCATTCCTCAGTCACCTAACCATGTGCAGCTGCTCTGCTCACCTGTTTCTTGGACCCAAGAGCAGTCCCGGCTTTATTATAGTTTCTTTCTGAGCCCTCAAGCCAGAAGGAATGTGTTTAATACTTAATAGGTTTTCTGGGCTCTGGAATTTGAACGAGAACTCACAGAGCAGCCCTCTTTCGAGGGGACACACATTATTTCCTCCCCATCTTTCCTTGGCCGTGTGTCTGTGACTTTCATTCTGAAAGCGCCTCAGCGTGGGACTCTGTGGTTGGAAGGGCACAGGCTTTGTCTCAACGGTCAGGCCCGGAACCTGCTGATACAGACCCCGACACTCTGCCAAAGCTCTGGATTAAACATGGGATTAAAAGTCAGAGTTGGGTTTTCTGTTTTCTTCTTTTCCTCGGTGCTCCGACAAGTCAATCGAAGCGTTGTTCTCCAGAATCTTCACTCCCTTGGTTTTCTGTGTGAGTTAGAATCAGGGCTTTCTCCTGTAAAGTTGTAAGCCAAGGAGAAACTATTTCAGCAATGTTGTCTGCGATGGATACTGTCCAGAGTCTGGGCGTACAAAATTCTCTTGGTTTCCCATCAGTCTCCACCAAGGAGTCTGCACCCTCTACACCCGCTATGCTGGCTTCATCAAAACCTGAAAGGGTTTAAAAGCAGCCACATTCCCGCCAGCCACACTTGCCCCAGGTCCCGGCAACCTGCAAGTCAGGCTCCAGATCTCTAGGTCCCCCGAGAGCCCAGAGTGGATGCACCTGCGTACAGGTGTGCAAAGATGCCACTCTCCTTGAGCCTTCTGGACGGTGCTGGTGCCCAGCTAATCCACCCGCAAAGCTGAGAGGCGAATTCTGGGCTGGACGAGGTGGCGTTAGAGCCCAGGGGTCCGGGGGACCCAAGGGAGTCTGGGGACTGGCCTAGGCTTCGAGTTAGCTCTGAGGGGTGAATCGGCCTGCAGGACCGGTGTTGCGAGGACCGGATCAGCGCCCCGGGATGGGAGGGCGAGGTATATCTTGCTGTCCCAGGGCGCGCACGCGAGAGAGAGAGTGTGTACGCCTATGTGCATATGTGTCCGTGTGTGCACATGGGTGCGCGTGTGCAGGGAAGGAGGCGCGCACACGCAGCACCCACACTGCCCTGGGCCCCCCCTCCACTTCCAGCTCCGTCAGACCCGTGCCCCAGGCGGCCGCTCCGGGCGTCGGAGCCGGAGCCGAGCGAGCGGGGCGCAGCGGCCGCGCTGGAGGTGGGGCAGGGGGAGGGGACGGGAGGGCTGGGAGGGCGGGTGGAGGAGGATCCGGGAAGCTCCGGAGTTATTTGACAGGAGCCGGGGCCGCCGCAGGACGCGGAGGACCGACGGGGCCAGCTGGTCGAGTCCGGCCGCCCGGAGCTCTGGGGACGAGGACCCGAGCAGCCCCTCCGCCCGCTCTGCAGCCGCGTCCGAGTGCCGCCCGCGCGCCCCGCTCCGGGCCAGAGAGCGCCGGCCCGCGCCCGGTCACCATGCTGCTGCCGCGGCTCTGCTGGCTGCCGCTGCTTGCGGCGCTGCTCTCGCCGGCGCCCGCGCAGAAGTTCTCGGCGCTAACGGTGAGTGGGCCCGCGGCGCTGGGGCGCGCCGCCTCCTGCCGGGGGCCGGCCGCGTCCCCGCGGGCCCCTCCGCCCGCCGCGCTCCGGCGCCGCGAGCAGGTGACCCTCCTGCCCGCGCGGCCCGAGCAGGTGGGGTCTGGGCGGTCGGCGGGGCGCGCGCGGCTTCTGGGGCCCCCTCGACGCGGGTGGACCGGCGAGGGGTGCTCCGCGGGCCCCTCGCCGCCCCCCTCACGAGGGACAGGGTCGCGCGCGGAAGACCAGGTCCGGGAACCAGGGCGCCGCCCGGTGGACTGTCCGAGGGCGGCTCTGCCCCGGCCTCCGCGCGATACGGACCCCGCGGCTCTTGCCGGGCGGGCGAGGGGCGGACGAGGGGGCCGGCTCCTGGGCCCCGCAGGTTTGGCCCAACCCTCCCGGGGGACGTGAGCTTAGAAGCCGTGACAAATGAAGACTGCTTTCCCCTCGTCCAAGCGGGCAGACATTGGAAGGGCCAGGGGACTCCGCATCCTGCGCTCCCTGGCCCTGGGCCCCCGGGGCAGGGTGCGCCGAGCGCCGGGGTCACCGCGCTGACCGCGGCCGGGTTTGCTTTCTTAGCGGCGACTTCTCGGCGAGGCCCGGCCACCGGCGCGCGGTGCCAAGCTCGAAGCGCCGCGCAGGGACCGAGCCAAGCCGCCGGCCGCCGGCCCGGCCCGGGTGTCCCAGCCCCCGGCTGGGGCAGACCTCGTGGGCTTGCAGTGTTTGCAAACCCATAATTAATGCAATCTGCAGAAACGAAAACATTCCACTTAAATGTGTTTTTGAACAAGTGCTTGAGAAAACACGCAGGGAGAGAGAACACCTCTGGTGGAGAGATGCTTCTAAGTGCCTGGGATGGTCCTGAAGGCGTTTATTGTATCGAAAATACCAACGGGTGAGCTGGGCTGTGGTCGGGTCTGCTTTTCAGCAAAGCTCAAGCCGGCCAGAGCCCTTTTTTTTTTTTTCCTTATTCGAGCAGTACCAGGGGGAAGGAGTTAGTGAGTTCACGGTTCATACCTAAAATTCTTCTGGGGCGGCCCTGGTCGCTGCCTTGTGTCTCCCGAATGACGTGTAGATTAGACACTGCCCACCAGATCTTGAGGAGGTTCCCACACGCTCAGCCGCCTGTGTGGGGTTTTCATCGCAGCAGAGGGGCGGCGGAGCAAGACTTGCCATGTGCGTCCATGTCTCTATCCATCTGTACACACATGACGGGCTTAGACCCGCGCTTGTGTAAACAGCCGCCCACCGCAGGGCATCCGAGGCCCCAGAGAAGTGGAGACCAAGTCTCCGGTTGACGGCGTTTCTTTTGCAGCAGGCTGTCTCCACGCCCCGGCTGTTCTGAAAGTGCCCAAAGCAGATGGCACCTCAGGGGGCCTCCTGGATCTGCCGGTCTCTGGGTGGAAAAGCAGGATAGGGTGTTTGTTATTGGAACTGCTGGACTCTCTGTGGGTTTTCTTCTCTTTTCTCTCCCCCACTCTTACAAGCTGAGCATTTGCTTGAAGGTTGCCCTTGTTCATGGCCCTCCTAGGGCTGCTCAGGATTTCCTGGGTGTTGGTGACGCCAGCTGCAGAGGATCCCGTGCAGAAGCTAATGATACATACAGTGCAGGTTCCAGCCCCCTTTGGCTGCCCTTCCCGGGGAAACTTTTTGCCTTAAAACTATTTTTTGCAAATAAAATGCTATGTGGCTTCAGCCTCCAGGAGAAAAGTGTAAAGCCCTGACATACCTTGGCAAGTTCCCCTCCCTGCCCCACCCCTCATCAAGAACATCAAGAAGCTGGCTGATGGGCCATGAGGGCATGTTGGAGGTGCTGGATTTTTCTGGGGTGCTCACCTGTTTTCAGACCGATTTCCAGTTTTGGGGGGGGGCGATCGCTGTTTCCAGGGGAATGGCTTTCTCTCTGCAGAATTTACATCTGGTCTTTAATAAACCAGAGAGACCGCGCCATCCCTGGGGGATGGGGAGTGATCACTGGGCGTTTTCGGGATGTGTGGTCCTAGGCACATTGCTTAGCTGTCTTAATCTCCAATGTTCTTGCTCTAAAGTGCGATCAGGCAATGCCTTCTGTTTAGCTCGTTGCCAGGATTAAACAGGAGGCTCTTAGAGTCCACACCCGGCACACACCTGTTCTGTAGCTCACACTGTTTCTGATGGCGGCTGGGCCTCTGGTCCTGACGCCGTGGTTTTCACAGGGGGCCGTGCCTCTCAGCAGTGGGGACGCTGGCCTCGTGGTGGTTCTGTCTGTGGTGTGTGGAGCACAGCGCTGCACTCTGGGGGAGCACGAGCCTTGTTGAGGTGGGGGTGCCAGGCTGGACCAGCAAGTGAGAAAGCTGGCCTGGCTGCCCGTTCTGTGCCACCCTGTCTCCTCAGGTGGAAACAGATGGCTCACCTGCCTCTTGGGGGTCAGAAGCTTGTCACCGGTCATGCCTTTGTCCCCCCGCTCCCTGCACTGGATGGTCTTTGTTGGGGGACGCATCACCACCGTGTGTCGGTGGGTTTGACCCCCTCTGCTAATCGGTGTTCAAGACAGAGAGAATTTGCTTTGCTCAATAATTACCTTTTTTTCCCATTAAAATCATTCTTTAGAAATGGCACCTTTGTGTGTCTTCCTGTGACTCAGGATTTGCAAAAGTGCCTGGTCCTCCACGAACTGCGTGCTTTTCCCATCGACAGGCGGTGGTGTGAGGTGTGTCTGACCCCTGCTGGGGTCCTCACCTGTCCCTTCTTTCTGCTAGGGCCGGATCTGGTCCGGTTTCCATCCTGCTCATGGCCGAGCCTAGGGAGCACCGTCCAGGGTCGGCCACCTGCCCACACGTGGTCCGGATGACCACAGTTCTGCTCCGTCTGGGGTGCGGCGGTGCCGACTTTGACAGAAGTTCACAAACCCGGACCTGGGTGTTTGCCTCAGGGGCGGGGGCACCACCCCAGTGACCCCTTGCTCAGAGCGTCTGGGAGGAGCCCACGGACTGATTTTAGAGCTGCCTGCAGGGAGTTCTGCCCACACTGAGGAGGCAGAGGCCAGTGGCCTGGCTTCTCATGTGGCTGCTGGCCCCCTGTGAGGATGCGCCCCGGATCCTGTCCACGAGCTGAGCTTTCTTTGCCCAATGTGTGTTTCTCCTTGACTTCCCAGCAGCCGACCCCACAAGGCTCTGCTGTGCCCGTATTCCAGAGGCCCTGTTGGGGCCCTTGCCACTGCTCTGTTCCAGAGGCTTCCCTGGGCGGCGGAGGGGGCGGGGGGTGCGGACTTCCCTGCCTGCCCTGTTTGCTGGGTCACCTGCAAGGTCGGTCCAGCTGGGCTCTCCCTACCTCGCCCCTCCCCTGGCGGGCCTCCAGCACACGGTGAGGCGCTGTCTGTCGGGGTGGGTGGGGGCTTCTAAGGGCAGAGGAGCCGGGCGTGCCACAGTCCATGGGTCACCAAGACTCGAATACCACTGAGGACTGAATTATGCCGCTGTTGGCACTAACGGGTCTGTCGCTGATGGTGCCGAGACGTCGGGTCAGAAGCCTCCCCAGCTCCGGGCGGCCGTGGACGGTCCTGCTCCCCACTGTTTCACTGTCTGCTCAGCTCTCAGGGAGCGATTATGGTTTTTTTCTTCTCCCTCTGCAAATGCTCTGAACACATTTGCTGCTCCGGGAAAGCTGTGTTTCATTCATCAGCAGAAGAGGGACCACGGAGGTGGTTAAGGAAAAGGAAACTAAACATCATCAAAATTTTCCAACCTAGAAGCCCATTTACATGGCGACTGAAAACCCAAACATCTGGAGGAGTCGCTTTAATTCTGATTTGAAATCAAGACCATAAATAAAACTATAAGCAACTTCAGGCTATAACAAGATTGTGCAGTAAATGGGCATTGATGTAACCAACATAGGTTGCAATGGTTCAGAGCAGAACAGATTTCTAAGTAATTCTATATCAAAATGAGAGTCTAGGATTTTGGAATGAGGCTGTTATTAAGATTGGCAATGTAACACTGGAATAGAGGGCAAGGGTAACATTTTATATATTTTTAATTAAAAGATAAACTGTTTACACATTTACAAGCCATAGATGTAGCGTGATGAATTTCCAGGTGGATTCTGGCATTAGAGAAGAAAAATTCAGTCCTATTTTTCTGAGTTCATTTATGTTTCCGTAATCGATGGTGTTGGTAATGGGACACATTGTTGTTTAGCTGCTCAGTCGTGTCCGACTCTTTGTGACCCCATGGACCGTAGCCCACCAGGCTCCTCTGTCCCTGGGATTCTCCAGGCAAGAATACTGGAGTGGGTTGCCATGCCCTCCTCCAGGGGATCTTCCTGGCCCAGGGATGGAACCCATGTCTCTTGCATTGCAGGCAGAATCTTTACCATCTGAGCTGCCAGGGAAGCCAATGGGACAAGACCCTTAATTTCTGTGCATCTCGGGAGTTTGAATGACACTTAATATACTGAATATTTGTTAATAACTGAAGCCCAGGGAAGGGAAGGGTTCAGAAAGTGAAATCCTAATTCCGTGTGGGCTGAGAAGAGGTTATTCTAGAAGTGATAATAGTAGGCATTTTATGCGGTTTTGCAGTCCCAGGCTGAAAACCAAAGAGCAGAGATTTGTTATAAAACAGAAATAAATAGAACCCAGTAAAATGGTGACTCTCATTTATATTGTCAGCATTGCGAAACAAGACATTATAAATGGAAATTCGTGCTACCTGGCCAGATTTAATTAAAATTTTCATTAGAATAGGAGGCCCTTTCAGAATGACTCGTAACACTATAATTATATTCAGATTTTTATTATGTCCGACATAAAATGGGATATTAACCAATGAAGCTGGCATTTAAGGGGAGGCGAAGTGTCCATACAGTTGGGAACGAGTTCTTCCTTCAACGCGAGCGTCTGCGTTCTTCTTACTGTCCTCTTTCCCCGACCACCTTTCCTCTCTCTCTCTCATGCCTCTGCCCTAATTACAGTTAACTCCTTTGCTTCTCCTGTGGCCCTTAATGTCACTGTTTCCATTTGAGCTGAGAGTTGATGAGAAGTTTCTGGTTCCTTCCCCTCACCCTCTTTCCCCTAAGAGCAACTGCAGGTCTCCTCCGCCGCGCTCTGCCCCAGTGGCCGGCTCACAGTGGACGGTAGGCACCTTACCCCCTGCGTCGTGTGACCAACCCCATCCCATCTGTGAGCACACGCCCGTGGCAGATTTGCTTATGTTTATTTTCGTGGGGGGTAAGCCAGCTGTTAACATTTGAGGTTGCTGGCAAAGAGTTTTCCAATAATAATGAAGCTTCAGAAAGCACAGAGGCTTCAGATGAACAGTCATGAAGCTTCAGAAAGCAGGGAGGCTTCAGATGAGCACAGTCACCTGTGATGTGCTTGACCCCCGGCTCAGGGCACTTGAGGACGTGCGACAGAATCTGTCAGGCCCCTTCCGTTTGCCATGTTCTCAGGTTTGTTGGGCTTCATCACTGCTGAAAGAACAAGTTCATCAGCGGGTTGGCCCCAAGCACTCTAGTCTGCCGGCTGACCGGCCCGAGGTGGGTTTTGCTTCGTTCATGTGTCACTGACTCTGTTCGGTGTCATCAAGGCTCCAGGAACAAATGGGTCCATCCTCCCTATGAGATGAGTGTGTGGCAGACACGTGATTCCCTTCTTGGGACTGAGAAAGTCAGTCTGATTTCGCACCCCTCTGCCTGCCTTGCTCAGCTCTGGACCATCCCAGCCCCCGGTGGAGTGGGGAGACAGACTCTCCCCGGCCCAGCCCAGGGCCCCCTGAAGCTGGGAACAGCTGGGTGCTCATGAGGTGGACCTGGGGGCCTTGGAAGAAGGTCTCACTGGCCTTTGTCTGATCCAGATGTGAGTGCTGAGTGCTGGGCGGTGGGCCTGTCACTCCTGCCCGGGAGCTCCATCTCTCTGTTTCAATGAAAAGTGGGTAAGAATTTTTTTTTTTACCCTGAGGAACGATGGGAAGTGCATGGCCGAGTGGGCAGAGTGATAAATTTTGGGGGGACACTTTTCCAGCTGAGGATGGTGAGGCCGTGGTTCCCTGGCTCCCTCTGGCCTGGCCGAGCAGTCTCGTGATGACTCTAAGTGCGTCCGGCGTTGTCGCTCTGATGTGTGTTCACAGCTGAGCACTGGTGTTGGGGTTTTACACATCGTTGCCCCTTTCTCATCAAGCACTTTTGGGGCCCGTCTTCATCTTCAGAAGAACGTGGCATGGACTTGCCTTCTCCTCCTTGAATCTGGTTAACCTGTGCTGGTTAGTAACGGACTAGCTCAGGCCCCGGTCAGGCTCTCTTCACGGGAACTCCATCCGCAGGGCTGTACTTTGCTTGCTGTACCACAATTGTTCTTATAATGTCGAGAAGAATGTACAAACCCAGAGAAAGGTCACAGAGCCGCCCTGGGCCACCTGCTTGTTGGGACATCACGGTGGTGCCCTCCCCACGTGGGGAGTCCCACGCCAGAGTCGCATACAGACCTGTTGTAAGTCACATGGTGCAAGTTGCAAGATACCCTCACCCCATTGATGAGAATCGCTGCTCAGTGTGGAGCGGAAGTTACAAAAGAAGATGATAAACTCCATTTATGCTTCCCATCCTAAAAACAGTTCAGGAGGTCCAAATGAAGGATACAGTGCATCGCCTGTGTTCAGTTGTCTATTAACTGACTCCACAGAGGACTTGGGTCTGTGTCGTCAAGAATTAAAAAACAAACAATAGTACATTTAAAATTAATTTTAAAAATTGGCCTTTGAAAGACAGAAGTGACTGTCCTTCAGTTTCGAGATGACTCGAGATGACTCCAGGATTAAGACGGCTGAGTGAGTGGCGTCTGGGGATTCCGTGGCCGTTTTGGGGTGAGGGCTCCAGGCGTGTGTCCCCAGCATCCTTTCTGGGAAGTGCTCTCAGCTCTATCAAGCAGAGACACACGGGAAGGCCCCCCTCGCGCCTCCATCCCAGAGATCAGCCACGTAAATGTTTGCTGCACGTGTTTCAGGGGACTGTTAGCTTCTTCATGGTGAAGTGGCTGAGTCACGGACAGACAGACAGAGCCAGGTCAGGACCACAGTCAGGACGCTGCTCGCGAGGCCAGGCCATCCGCTCCTTCCTTAGATGTGCTCCTCTCGGTGGCAAAGGGGAGTGGGGCCCCTTTCTTCCCTGGGGCTACACTGACTGTGACGTCAGGGGCCTCACCAAGGAATGTCTCGGCCAGGGAGACCTTTGTTTTGGATAAACAGGTACACGGAAAGTTTTAAATATTCAAAAGAGAGATGGTGTGAAATTCTGCTGCCTGCATTAATGCCACTGACAATGGAATAAAATCTGTCGTGGGGAGGGTTCTCCTTGGACCTGAGTGCACTGGATGGCGGGCTTGGTTTGGATGCAGGCTGGGAATCATATCATCTTTAAAACTGTCATCTGCTCATGAATCGACAGTTCACGTCACCTGCTTTCCTTGGGCTGTTAACGTAGGTATTTCAAGATGATCTCTAGGTCTGGGAAGGCCAGACACCCTCCCCAACTCTTCCATATCTTTCTGACCTGGCCCTTCCTCCCAGGCCCCAGCGATTCTGTCTTGCTGTGTCGGGAGGACTGAGGATGAGGGACGTTTGGACGTAATCCCCCATGAGTCTGCTTGCTCCTGCTTTCCTACCCTGTCATCTAAGGCCCCGCGTGTTCCCCTCCACTTTCTGAACCAAGCTCCATTCTGAGCTCTGGCTGGTCCACGCCCTCAGGACTGGATGCAGGATCTCAGACGAGGAGCATGCCTTTGTCTGGCATGTGGTTGGCCCCCTTGCCCAAGTCACTTTGTGAACCTGAGATTCCATTAAGCCAATTTCTCCCCCTCACTGTTTTTTGGAATTTCTAGAACCCGTAAGTGGTGTTTTATATGGTATTGGTGTTAAAACTAGGCTTGCATCCTGACCCCACTAGCAGGTTGGAACTCTCCCCTCTGGCTCTGGGAAATCTAAGCGCTCCTCACTGTCCTGTAAGTGGAGCTGTGGGGGGACCCGGAGGGGTGGGCTCCCAGGAGGTGAGACCCAGGGCCATCTCCAGCTGCAGCACCCGGGCCCTGCATGGGAAAGAGCCCCAGCGAGGCCCCTCCCCTCCCGAGGATCAGTGACTTAGGAAGCCTCCAACCCTGACTAGGATTCCCAGGGCCACCTACCTGTGACACCCTCTGACAGAGTAATGGACACTGTGGCGGAGGGTGCTGGACCAGCTGTGAGGCCCGGGCAGCGCGCTCCCCACCGGGCAGCCCCGCCCCCAGACTCGGGCACACGCACCTGCGATCCCAGCACGGCCTGAGTGCACGCAGCGCCAGGACCGAGAGTTCAGACTCGACACTCTGCCCGCTTCCCTCTTACAGCAGAGAAGAGCCGTTTCCTGGGCTGGCACCAGCCCCGCCAGCCGCCCTGTTGCTTTCATGGGTGATGCGTTTAAATGTCTGCCGGCGCCCGAGGCTGAGGAAAGCGAGTGTCGGCTCCGACCTGAACGTACACGTTGGCGCAGTCCTGGCTTTGCAAGATCCACCGGCGATGGGCTCAGCTCTTCCTTCTTCAAAGGTGTATCTGCTGGAGGGAGCTGCCCAAACGAGATCTTTCTTTTCACCCGGAGATAAAACCCAGGTGGAGTCCCGGATCCCTTTCTCCGCGCACTTGGCATCTCTCCGGCTGTTGACACCCGTTTACACCCGCAGGAAACGCAGGTGCGGCTCCGGGCCAAGGGCCTCTTCCGGCCTTTGGCGCGGAGGTCCCCATGCCGGCCACACGGCGGCGCCCGAGAGCAGCCCGCCCCTCCCGGCGGACGCGCTGGAGGACGGAGCCCCAGGGCCCACGCGGCCTGGGGTCAGGCCCAGGTTTAGAGACAGCTTGTGCCGCAGGGACACCGCGTTAGGGCATTAGCAGTCACGGCGCGTCTTTGTCTGCTGTTTCCAGCAACCTGACTTGGGAGTCTGGGATGTGCAGGTTGAACTCAGAGCGGTAACCCAGGGGCCAGATAGGAGGGCCCTGGCCCCGGGGCGGGTCTGTTTTAATACCCGAAGCCGGGGGAGGTGCCCGCCGCTGCCTGCGCCCGGCTGCCCACCAGATGGGATTTCCTTTCTGCTGCAAAGTCTGGTCACTTAGTAAACCGGTTTTATTTAAAGCAGTGGCTTCACTTACTTGGCTAAGCTGATATCCTATTTCAGTGTTCTCTGGGAATGGAAGTGCTTACACATGTTCATTTATGAGGGATCTTAACCCGGAAGAACTTCAACTGCAGAAAATTGACATTTGGTCCTCAGGCTTTTGAGGCCTCTCTTCCAACCAAGCCTTTTCCCCGCAGGTTCTCCAGCCCGGCTTTGTGGGGGGAGGGTCCTGGGAGGTGAGGCCCTGCCCCCTCCTCAGCTGAGTTCTTACTGACCTCTGATCTCTGGCCAGAAACCACTGACATTTCTTTGCATCCAAGGATCTGAGGGGGATGTAGAAAGTCCTAATCGGCCCCCTGCACCTTCCCCTGTCCCTCCACCTGCGCCTTTCTCTGAGGCTTCGTTCCCTTGTTCTTTCTCATGTGACGAAGGCAGGCCAGGCTCTGTGGCGGGAGGTCCTGAACTGACCTTCCAGGTTGGGAGGCGGGGTCCTGCCTGTGGTCTGAGGCCCCTTGGTGGCTGGGACCCCCTCAGAACCTGCCGCTCATTCCCAGGCCCAGCCCAGCCTCAGCGTAGCCACTCATGGACGGCCCTGGGCCCTGGGGGCTTCCTGGGGCTCTGGGGGGGCATCGCCCCTCAGCCCCCAGATGGCAGTGCGGCGTGGACACACCCGATGCTGGGTCCCGTCCTTGGGCTCACTCCTGTGGCCCCCACGTGTGCAGAGGCCAGGACGTGGGGGGCTCCTGAGGGTGCGCCCAGACGCGGACTGAGGCCTGGGGGGCGGTTGGCCAGCCTCCCTTCCTGGGGCGTTGGTGCTTCAGCCCGGAGTTCCAGGGCGCTTCCTCGCCCTTCCTGTTCTTCCCCCAAACTTCACACAAGAAAGGATGAAAGAGTTTCATTGGTCAGGAAATGGCGAGTTAGAGACTAATCTGTCTCTCTGTGTCTCTGTCTCTCTCTGTCTCTCTCTCTCTCCCTCTGTCTCTATCTGGCCCCCTTAGCCTTTCTGCAGCCTTGTCCCCTGGCCTGTGGTCACTCCCCTGGCCCCAGGGCCCCAGCCAGGCGGCCTCCCCTCCGCACCAGGGGCCAAGGACAGGGCAGAGGGTGGACGGGCAGAGGCCTGGGCTCCAGGAGCTGCAAGGTCTGAGAAAGGATGTGAGCCAACTCAGGACTTGGCTCAAAGCCAAATCTTAATCAGACTTTTTTAATCCCTTTTTTTCCCCTCTTCTCCTTTAACACTTTCTGGGGGTCCGGGTGTCACCAAGCACTCGAGACAGCCCCGTGTGCATCGCGGCCGTGGGAGCCCCGCTCTCGGGACGCCGCCCCCGCTGTCTCGGGATTTCTGGGGTTGGGGGCAGATGAGCAGGTGGGGCGCCCCAGGGCGCCCTGAGGATGAGGAGGGGGGCACCCTAGCATCCGTCAGTCTTGCTTTGGGGCTCCCTTAGTGCCCGTCCTGGGGGCCGAGGGACTCCGGTGGAGAATAGGTAAGTAAAGCATCTCACAGCCCTTGGTGTGTCTGCACGCTCCCAGAGTGATGGGCCGGGCTCTCCGCTGGGCGCTGTCACCGTGCAGCCATCACGGGTCCTGTCGTCCAGCAGACACAGCCGTGGACAGGGGTCAGGACCGAGGAAGGTCATCCCGACGTCCCTGTTGGAGATGTGGCCCTGAAGGCTGAGCCCTGGGGGTCTGGCGGGGCTGGAGCGCCCTGGGCAGAGGGGACAGGGGGCTACCTTGGGGCCTGGGAGGCCGAGGGCCCCCTTGGGGCTTGTGGGGGCTTGGAGGGCCCTGAGGGGCTGGGCTGGGCAGTTGGGGGGCCTCCCGGGGTCTCAGGGCAGAGGGGCAGGCAGGCTCTGGGGCAGCAGTGATACGGGGGGCTGGTGGTGCAGGTGTGATGGGGGCTGGTGCAGGTGTGATGGGGGTTGATGGTGCAGGTGTGATGGGGGCTGGTGGTGCAGCTGTGATGCTGGGGCGGGGCAGGCTGGCGAGATGCAGGGTGCTCACGTCCCAGGGGTGTTGTTTGATGTCAGGTTACCACGCGTCATCTTTGTGTTTCTGCCTGTGAGACGTGGGCTTGGGTGAGGAGACACAGAACTGAGGTGGGAGGACCCGTGAGGAGACCTGGCAGGCACGTGTGGACACGCGAGAACCTGCTGTCAACCTCCCCGTCCTTGGCATTTCCTCACAGGGCACACGGCACAGAGCTCGGGAGGGTGGAGCCCAGCCTGGGTGCCTGTCCCGCTCGCGAGCATCGTCACCTGAGGCCCTTGTGTCGGGGTGTCAGGTGAAACAGATGCCTAAACCACTTGAACAGAAGCACATGTGACCTTGGGTTAAGCGGATCCCAGGAGACAAAACCTCAGCCACCACCCGGGCGGGTCCTGGTGAGCCTGGGGGTGACAGGCGGTGAGCACGGCCCTCCCGCGGGCCTCCCTGAAGGTCAGTCTCACTCTGAATCACAAAGTGACGCGGAGATGCGGTTTGCAGAGGCGCAGGATGCTGGGGGCAGCCTCGCCTGTGGTGGGAATCGTCCGCCGCCTCTGGGAGCCAGCGGGACCACGGCGGGAGGGGAGGGCAGCGGGCCTCCTGCCTGGGGCTGCGTGTCCTGGAGGCCTGCGGGGACTCGCCCGGACAGCAGGCGGGCGGAGGGAAGACGCTGCTTTGCGAGGCCGCTGCCCTCTCCGTCTCGCCTTCTCTTCCCTTCTGTCTGAGAGCAGTGTCCCGCGCCTGCCCGTCGCTACCGTGACGGCTCCTGGCTCCCTCCCCTCGGGTGTGCTGTCCTCTGAGGGACCCGGGACATCCTGTTGCGGGACATGCTCTGACGTGGGATTGAGGGCAACGCAGGGCTCTTGTTCAGAAGAGTGTTGGTGGGACCTCGTGATGGTGAAATCCTGCGGGTGTGGCCCCTAGACCAGGCTGTCGGGGCTCGGTGAGGGAGGATGCCTCCTTACCGCCCATCCCTGGTGCTCAGGAGACACGTGGTCACAGCAGGAGGACGGAGCCAGCCTCCCTGGGGATGGTGGGCTCACTGCCCGGCGTCCAAGGTCTGGGGCCAACACTCCGCCTGCTGCTCGTGGACAATCGGGTGAGCCGCCGGTTCTCAGCCTCCCGGTTTGCAGGACGAGGGTGACCGGGGCTGCATCCTGTCCGGCTCCTGGGAGTGAAGCGAGGTCCCGGGCTGGAGGGGTCCTCCAGGAGCGTGCCTCCCGCGCGCTCTGCTCCGAGGGCGGGCGCGGCCTGCGGTTCCTTCTCTGGTGGCCTTGCCCGAGCCCGCGGCGAGCCTGCGGCGAGCCCACGTCCTGTGGTTCTCTGCTTGCTCCTGCCCCTTGTCTATGCAGACCCCAGCTCCTCCCCGAGGAAGCCTTCCTGACCCGGGATCAGCCGACAGGCTCACCCCGTGTGGAGGAGCGGGAAGCTGGGGGCCTGCAGTTAAGCAAGGCATGATGATCTCATTTATAACTGAGAGCTCCCTGTCACGTGGAGCTTGGGGATTTGCACGATGCAGCAGGTGAGCTCTAGGGAGCTTGTGGGGGGCTCCATCTCTGTGGTGGTAGCATGGGGAGCAGGGTGGGGGCCTCTTCCTGCATCCAGGGCCCCATTCACAGTGACCCCCATGCTGCCTCCCGCCCCGCTTGCTCTCCTTGTGGTGGACACTTCAGTCGCTCAGTCGTGTCTGACTCTTTGCAACTCCATGGACTGCAGCACACCAGGCCTCCCTGTCCTTTATAATCTCCCTGAGTTTTCTCAAATTCATGTCCATTGAGTCAGTGATGCCATCCAGCCATCTCATCCTCTGTCATCCCCTTCTCCTCCTGCCCTCAATCTTTCCCAGCATCAGGGTCTTTTCAAATGAGTCAGTTCTTCACATCAGGTGGCCACAGTATTGGAGCTTCAGCTTCAGCATCAGTCCTTCCAATGAACACCAAGGACTGATCTCCTTTAGGATGGACTGGTTGGATCTCCTTGCAGTCCAAGGGACTCTCAAGAGTCTTCTCCAACACCACAGTTCAAAAGCATCTTCTTCAGCGCTCAGCTTTCTTTATGGTCCAACTCTCAAATCCATACGTGATCACTGGAAAACCATAGCTTTGACTAGACAGACCTTTGTTGGCAAAGTAATGTCTCTGCTTTTTAATATGCTGTCTAGGTTGGTCATAGCTTTTCTTCCAAGGAGCAAGCGTCTTTTAATTTCATTGCTGCAGTCTAAGTGCGGTAGACACTTGGTTGGTCCCATTTTGCAGATGAGGAACTTGGGACAGAGGTGATTAAGTCAAGTGCCCAGAGTCATCTGGCAGGCCTCCTGGGCTGGGTAAGCCCGGGGTCTCCCAGCTGGCCCCCTGGGCCAGGTAAGCCTTGACATGTGGGAACAGGCGGGAGGATCCTCTGAGCTCAGGTTCTCTGAATGAGGCTCTCAGGCAAAGACTTGAGCCTGGCTGGACACTCACTGCTGTGGACTCACTCCAGGGAGGTCACCAAGGCCGCGGGGTCCTTGGACCAGAGGTCTCGGCTGTGGGCAGGAAGCCTGCTTCAGTGTCTACAGGGCACGTTCCCCAGAGGATCCTTAGGCGAAGAGTTCTGGGAATAGCCCCGAGTCTGACGGCCGCAGGGAGGGCGGTGGGCGCCGTGCGCCTGTGGCTGGCCCCGGGGGGGAGGTGTTTGCTGTTCGGGGAGGGCCTGAGGGTGTCTGGCAGGCGCGGCCCTGACTGCAGGGGGTCTGCCCTGATTCTCGCTTTGTTTCCTGGCCTCTGAGTCACACTTCGCTTTCAAGTAGCAGGTGTTTGGTTTATTGTCTTGATTGATCCCTGCTTCTCTCACTGAGATTTTGAACTTAAGAGACTCTTTTAATTAAGTGTAAATAAGATAAAATTTACCCTGATTGACTGATAACACAGAAGGTTTTCTCAGGTGCCTTTACCACTTGGCCCACACTTACAAGGCTACGCGCTTACATGCGAGGGGAGGCATGTGATGGAAAACCGTAGGACTGACTCCTCAGGTGAAGCCAGCCCTTAAACTCCAGCCCCTCAAGCAGTCGCTCAGGAGGAAGTGCCGGGATCTCTGTTGTAGGAGACGGGGGGTGGGGTTTAAAGGAGCTTGTAGGGATTTGATTGTCAGCTTCCTCACTTGATAAGGAGGAATCAGAGCCCCTTCACATTCATACCTGCATACAGCCGGGAAGGCAGCCCAGGTGTTTGGACTCAGCGTCACCCAATTTCTGCCACCGTCCCCTGCTGGCTGGAATTTAATGCTGGATTTTAACAAAAAGAATTTCCACATTTAAATCTTCCTGGCATCTTGCATCATGCTATGAAGAACTGATTTTGGGGGAAACATGTTAATAGACAGAGACACTACCTGTACCTGGGTTGTGCTCAGTTCTGTCCAGCTCTGCGACCCCATGGACTGCAGCCCGCCGGGCTCCTCTGTCCATGGGATTCTCCAGACAATACTGGAGTGGGTTGCCCTTTCCTTCTCCAGGGGATCTTCCCTTCCCAGGGATTGAAACTGTGTCTCCTGCACTGGCAGGCAGAACCTTTACTGCTGATCCACCTGGGAAGCCCCAGGACAGTGACTCTACTGTTTAAAGACGCAAAACAGTGTGAATGTCATGGCGGCTTTTCTTTGGCTTAAGTCACATTAGTCACGTGACTTAGTAGTGACTTGTGCCCTGATGTGAAGAGGGCCCAAAGGAGCCCCCTGGACCCTGGTTCTGACTCTACGAGCCCTGTGTGTGTCCCTAGGATGCCTTACATGGGGTGTGGTTGAGAGAGCAAGGAAAGTTTCACCTCACCTCCGATGGTGTTGGGCCCACTGTGAATTTTAAAGAATCTTCTGTAAGGTCTTGGGCACTTTTTGTTCAGTTGCTAAGTCCTGTCCAACTCTTTGCAACCCCATGGACTGCAGCCCTCCAGGCTCCCCTGTCCTTCACCATCTTCCGGAGCTTGCTCAAATTCTTGACCATTGAGTCAGTGAGGCCATCCAACCATCTCATCTTCTGTCATCTCCTTCTCCTCCTGCCTTCACCTTTCCCAGCATCAACATCTTTTCCATTTAGGTGGCTCTTCACTTCAAGTGGCCAAAGTACTGGAGCTTCAGCTTCAGCATCAGTCCTTCCAATGAATACACAAGTTTGATTTTCTTTAGGATGGACTGGCTTGATCTCCTTGCTGTCCAGGGGGCTCTCAAGAGTCTTCTCCAGCACCACAGTTCAAAAGCACCAACTTTCAGAGAAGACCTAAGAAGGAGGTGTGCGGGTGACTTCTAGGTGTCTGCCCTCCGCCGGAGGCAAGCTGAGGTTTCATCGGGGGCCTTTTCATTTGGCCCTTGTCTCTGACGCTTTCTCTGAGGCTTGGTGAGAACCAAGGCTGAGGGTCGGGGCAGCTGAAAGCGTGCTGGGTGGTAACTGGAATCTTGGCTGTGGCAGAACCTTTACTGCTGTAGCATCTGCGTCTTTGACGCTGCAGGACCGTCTTGGAGCCTTGTAGTTGTCATCATTCCGTTTGGTAAATCAGCAAACAGACGCGCCCAGTGGGCAGTGAGACCGAACTGCTGGACACACGGCCCCCAGGCCTGTGGCGCCGACTGTCTGGGTGTTCACAGGGCGCTCGGGCCATCCTGGGTTTTTCGGGTGCTGCTGCTTGCAGCTGTGATGTTCTGGACCCAGAGCACGGTGGGCATTGAGGGGACGTGTTTGTTCCTCGGGAACGTGGTCCCACTGACCGCCACCCACCCTTCCTTCTCTCCCCTTTGCACGGCTTCCCTTCCAGTCAGTCCTTGTGGCAGGTCTTGTCCAGTGGACCACGAGGCCTGAGCCGCGCCTGCCCCACCCGCTCACCCTCTGATTGCCCCTTAGCTGGGGGCATGTCTCGATGCCTCGGAGACTCGGGTCGTCAGAGCCCGTCACAGTACCTGCTTCTTGGGCCCCACGGGGATCCGGTGTCTGAAGTGTCCCGGAGGTCCTGCCAGCCGACCTGCAGCAGGTTGTCCTCGGGAAGCCTGGCTTTGTGACGAGTCCTGGACACGCTGGTGTCTGTAGATTGACTGGTCCTCCGCGTGTAGGGCATGGCCTCCTCTGCTTCAGGCCCTGCCCGGGTGGCCTTGGTCTGAGCTTCTGGGGCTCCCCAAGCTGTCTGCTCGGAGGTAGGCCCTGTCCTCCTCCCAGCGGGTCCCTCGTGGCCCAGGCCTCACCTGCCCCGTCCAGTTACCATGCTGGACACACATGGGGCCCCTCTGCCGACCCCCAGTGGGGCTCTGGTGGCCGACTCCAGCGCCCCCCAGGGACGGGAGGGCGAAGGAGTGGACGGCGGGCTCAGAGGACACGGAGGAAAAGGAAGAGGGGCCCAGCGTGGACACGGCCTCAGCTCAGGGGCTCCCTGGGTGTCTTGTCCACACAGCCTGTGTGGCCACATGACCCTGTGGGGGACCAGGAGCAGCAAGAGCCCTCGGAAAGGCCGGGTGGGTGACGGGCAAGTGGGAGGGACATATTCCTGCCACGTGTGTGTGTGTGCTGCCCTGTCGGACTCTTGGCGACCCCGTGGACTGCAGCCCGCCAGGCTCCTCTTCCATGGGATTTCCAGGCAAAACTACTGGAGCAGGTTGCCATTTCCTCCTCCATTTCTACAGTGGCCACATTCAAACAATGTTGTGGTGAGTTACCTGCAAGTTACAGGTAACCTTTGTATGGTGCCTGTAATACTAAGAAGCCACCTAGTGTGAAGTTTCCCCTGTTTACCTAAGGGTGCTCTTTGAGTCTGCTTCCTGCAGGAACGTGGACATGAGCTCCCGGGGACTCTTTCTCCAAGGCCTTGTGTCATCAGGGAGTTACCCACCCCCTCCCAGCCCGCCTGGGTCTTAGGTTCTCTGCCCTTAAAACACTCCACTGACCCAAACTGGGAAATGGAAAGTATCAAGATGCAGGGGAGATGGTCTGCATAACATTAAGTAACACGCCCCTTTCCCAGCTGTATTTACCTTAAGGCTGGTCTCATTTCACTGCTGCTGCTGCTGCTGCTAAGTTGCTGCAGTCGTATCCGACTCTGTGCGACCCCCTAGACGGCAGCCCACCAGGCTCCCCCATTCCTGGGATTCTCCAGGCAAGAACACTGGAGTGGGTTGCTAGTTCCTTCTCCAATGCGTGAAAGTGAAAAGTGAAAGTGAAGTCACTCAGTCATGTCCGACTCTTAGCGACCCGATGGACTGCAGCCTACCAGGCTCCCCCATCCCTGGGATTCTCCAGGCAAGAACACTGGAGTGGGTTGCTATTTCCTTCTCCAATGCGTGAAAGTGAAAAGTGAAAGTGAAGTCGCTCAGTCGTGTCTGACTCTTAGCGACCCCATGGACTGCAGCCCACCAGGCTCCTCCATCCATGGGATTTTCCAGGTGAGAGTACTGGGTGGGGTGCTATCGCCTCCTCCACTCACTCCACTAAGTAGAGACGTTAGCTGTGTGGACCTCGAAGCCAAGGAAGCTGCGGTTCTCGGCAGAACGACGCAGGGTCGGCGCTCGAGGGGCTCTGGTCGCCGATCTGCATTCTACACACAGGAGGAGTGGGTCCTAACGGTCCTCAGAGAGATGCCGTGGCTCTGAGTGCTTTGAGAGGTTCCTCAAGTCTGCTAGCGTGCTTTCCCCATGTGATGCATGCAGACCGTTGAAGGCATTTGGTGTGAGACTCTGAAGGAATGTGAGGGCCTGGGGAAGGAAGGCGGCCCCAGAAGGAGGTAAATTTGATGAAATGAAGTGAGGTGTCTGGACAGGGATGAAGGAGATTAAGGTCCTTCTGGATAATATCCTGCGCTCAGGGCAAGCACCAACGGGAAAGTCGTATCTCCTAGCACTTCTCAGATGACCTCAGGGCTCGGCGGGGCTGGGGCGGGGGGCCACAGGCTGTGTGCTCAGCTGGCGTCTCTGAGGGGCAGTGGGAGGGCGGGGGGAAATTCCTGCAGCAGAGCTGGGGTGGAGCTGGGGTGGAGCTGGGGTGGGGTTCTGCGGGGCATCGGCTTGTCCCTGGGATTTCACACCTGTTTCCACTTTGAAAACAGCGCTGGGGGCTGGCCCTGCTCTCATTCTTTCCTCCAAGATTAACTGTCCTGTTGTACTCCAAAACCCACCAGGGGAGCCTACCTGCAGGGTGTCCCAGCCACCTGGGTGTATGACTGTCCCTGTGGAGCCACAGACAGCTTCTCCAGAAGGAAGACAGCACTTGGGGATGTGACTGGCTCAGATGTAATCAGTTTCGTGAATGACTATTTCATTCCATTGTTGCTAAGTCATGTCTGACTTTTTGCGACCCTATGAGCTGCTGCCCTTGAGGTATCTCCTGTCCAAGGTATTTCTTGGACAACTTTGTGTTAATGAAAATCATTTGGGTAAAGAATAAAGAATATAAAAGTACCAGAGAGGAAAATTCCAAGTCAGCCCCCAGAAGCCTGAGGTCCCTGTAGGAGCCCAAGGTGGACTGGCCGCCTTCCTGCAGTCAGGTCCTCAGGACCTGGCAGGCACGTGGCTGGAGTGGGTTGCTGTGGCTGGTGGGCACGGTTGCACGTGGCTGGCAGGGGTGGGTTGAAGGATCGCATTCTGAGGAGGGTGAAGGCTCCACAGGCCTCGGGAAAGCCCACCCCTGAGGCTGGCCTCTTCGTCTCTGGGAGCCCCCGTCAGCACTGGCCAGCCCCATCGTGGAAGGGAAATGACCCCCGTCACGGGAGGGAAATGACCCCTGTCGTGGGAGGGAAATGACCCCCGTCACGGGAGGGAAATGACCCCCGTCGTGGGAGGGAAGTGACCCCCGTCGTGGGGAGGGAAATGACCCCTGTCGTGGGAGGGAAATGACCCCCGTCACGGGAGGGAAATGACCCCCGTCGTGGGAGGGAAATGACCCCCGTCGTGGGAGGGAAATGACCCCTCTCGTGGGAGGGAAATGACCCCCGTCGCGGGAGGGAAATGACCCCCATCGCGGGAGGGAAATGACCCCTGTCGTGGGAGGGAAATGACCCCTCTCGTGGGAGGGAAATGACCCCCGTCACGGGAGGGAAATGACCCCCGTCTTGGGGAGGGAAATGACCCCCGTCGCGGGAGGGAAATGACCCCCGTCGTGGGAGGGAAATGGCCCCCATCACGGGAGGGAAATGACCCCCTGTCGTGGGAGGGAAATGACCCCCGTCACGGGAGGGAAATGACCCCCATCATGGGAGGGAAATGACCCCCGTCGTGGGAGAGAAATGACCCCCGTCGTGGGAGGGAAATGACCCCCGTCACGGGAGGGAAATGACCCCCTGTCATGGGAGGGAAATGACCCCCATCGTGGGAGGGAAATGACCCCCGTCGTGGGAGGGAAATGACCCCTGTCGTGGGAGGGAAATGACCCCCATCACTGGAGGGAAATGACCCCCGTCACTGGAGGGAAATGACCCCCGTCACTGAAAGGAAATGACCCCCATCATGGGAGGGAAATGACCCCCGTCGTGGGGAGGGAAGTGACCCCCGTCGTGGGGAGGGAAGTGACCCCCATCGTGGGAGGGAAATGACCCCTGTCACTGGAGGGAAATGACCCCCGTCGTGGGAGGGAAATGACCCCCGTCACGGGAGGGAAATGACCCCCGTCGTGGGAGGGAAGTGACCCCCGTCGTGGGGAGGGAAATGACCCCCGTCGTGGGAGGGAAATGACCCCCATCACGGGAGGGAAATGACCCCCGTCGTGGGAGGGAAATGACCCCCGTCGTGGGAGGGAAATGACCCCCGTCGTGGGAGGGAAGTGACCCCCGTCGTGGGAGGGAAGTGACCCCCGTCACGGGAGGGAAGTGACCTCTGTCGTGGGAGGGAAGTGACCCCCGTCGTGGGAGGGAAGTGACCCCTGTCACGGGAGGGAAGTGACCCCCGTCGTGGGAGGGAAGTGACCCCCATCACTGGAGGGAAATGACCCCCGTCGTGGGGAGGGAAATGACCCCCGTCGTGGGGAGGGAAATGACCCCCGTCGTGGGGAGGGAAATGACCCCCGTCACGGGAGGGAAATGACCCCCATCGTGGGGAGGGAAATGACCCCCGTCGTGGGGAGGGAAATGACCCCCATCGTGGGGAGGGAAATGACCCCCGTCACGGGAGGGAAATGACCCCCATCGTGGGGAGGGAAATGACCCCCGTCGTGGGGAGGGAAATGACCCCCGTCGTGGGAGGGAAATGACCCCCGTCACGGGAGGGAAGTGACCCCCGTCGTGGGAGGGAAATGACCCCCATCACGGGAGGGAAATGACCCCCGTCGTGGGGAGGGAAATGACCCCCGTCACGGGAGGGAAATGACCCCCGTCGTGGGGAGGGAAATGACCCCCGTCACGGGAGGGAAATGACCCCGTCGTGGGGAGGGAAATGACCCCCGTCACGGGAGGGAAATGACCCCCGTCGTGGGGAGGGAAATGACCCCCGTCACGGGAGGGAAATGACCCCGTCGTGGGAGGGAAATGACCCCGTCGTGGGAGGGAAATGACCCCCGTCACGGGAGGGAAATGACCCCGTCACGGGAGGGAAATGACCCCCGTTGTGGGAAGGGAAGTGGCCAGTTTCCAGTCTCCTTCCGCTTTGTTCAATCTGCAGAGAAGTGAGCTTTCTGCTGAAGCTTCCCCGCACCCTGCGGGATGGTGTACGCTCCCCCTGGGTTCACATGCTCTTTACTTGGGAAAAGCAGGCAGCAGCCGGCAGCTCTCACTTTCTGGGTTCCAGACAGAAGGCAGTTGCTCTTAACCTCTGGATTCTTTTGAGTCCCCAGCAGTTCAGGGCTCCCGGTGGAGAGTTGTGCCCCGTTGTCCGAATTCAGAGGCTGCCGGCTGTCAGCTGGGGAGGGGTCTGTGGCCCCCGCGGCCTCAGGCAGAGCGTCACTCGGCCGCTGGTGACCGGTGACCTGGTGGCCGTGTGAGCTTAAAACCTGCCCTCTTGTCTCACCTCAAGGTTCTACGTTCAGATGGCATGTTTTGTGAAACCCGATATGAAATGCCATGAATTTGGAGAGCCCGGGAGAGTGGATGCCACCTGAGGCCTACAGCCTGGGGCAGATTTTGGGCCTGTGGCATCGACTGGGGAAGGGCTTGGGGATCTCCGGGTGGCACCAGAGGGAAGGGTGGACAGGACGGTCAGGTCACTGCCTGCTGGACCGGGGACCACGAGACCACTTTTCTCAGTTGGAGTCGGGGACCCAGCGTCCTGAGGAGAAAGCATGTGTCTCGGCCCCGTGCACATGTTCTGAGTGAGCTTCGGGCCTCTGTCCCGAGGATGGGCTCTTCACACCTGGATGCAGGCGCACCCGCCCTGCTCATTCTTTGTGGACGAGGCTCCCGCAACCCCCAGCGGCTGCAGTGTCAGCCCAGAGCCAAAGCCAGCAAACCGAGCAGAACTTCCCTCTGGTCCCCGTGAGTCCTTTGGAAGGTGGGCTCAGCTCGGCACCGTTGCCAACAGCTGTCCTACTGTCAGATGCTCTGCGGAGCTTATTCCAGCCTTGCCTGTGGACCAGGGATGCTTTCCCTTTTGATCTGCTGAACATGGGATTATTCTCATTTAGACTTCTCTTAAATTCAACATAACCCCTGCTTTGTGAAAGGATTTGCTGTATATGTAATGAAACTACAAGCAACACATTGTGAATTCCTCTGTGTTTCTGAGAAAGCACCGATAATTATGTTTTTTGTGTAATAGATGTATTTCATTAATAGTTATCCCTGAAAACCATGCAGGAAGCTGGTAGTTCTGCAGCCATTGTCAGCCCTTGGCTTAACTAAGACACTTCTTGAATCTGTACAGTAGCACTGAAGGAAGAAGCTGGGGACAAATGCCTGGTGTACTTACCCATGTTTGTCTCCAGGCAAATACATGAGAACCTCCAGGGCATTCACGCCCCAGACTCTGCAGGCCCTGCCATGGCTCTGGGAGCTCTGGGAGCCCAGGTCCTACAGGGAGGGAGCACCACGCTGATAAGGAAGTTTTCTAGCTGCATGGATGTGAGAGCGGGACCACAAAGAAGGCTGAGTGTCGAAGAACTGATGCTTTCAAACTGTGGTGCTGGAGAAGACTCTTGGGAGTCCCTTGAACTGCAAGGAGATCAGACCAGTCCATCCTAAAGGAGATCAACCCTGAATATTCATTGGAAGGACTAATGCTGAAGCTGAATACTTTGGCCACCTGATGTGAGGAGCTGACTCATTAGAAAAGATTCTGATGCTGGGAAAGATTGAAGGTGGGAGGAGAAGGGGATGACAGAGGATGAGATGGCTGGATGGCATCACCGACTCAGTGAACATGAGTTTGAGAAAACTCTGGAAAACAGTGAAGGACAGGGAAGCCTGGCGTGCTGCAGTCCATGGGGTGGCAAAAAGTCAGACATGATTGAATAAACAGAAACAACTGCAAAGCTAACTTCTGCCTCACAGGCTAACTGCTTCCGAAGTGTGCATTCATATTTTAACAAGTCGAATGTTTTTATTGGTAAGTTCACGTTCCCATGTCTCAGAAGGAAACTGCACTCCTAGACAATGGTAACGATCACGGTAGCTTTTTGCTCCAGCAGCATGTGGGTCTGCCCGCGGTCCCTGGTGGGCTCCTGTGCCAGGACCAGCATGGGGCAGGGCAGCCCCTCTCCCCAGGGCTTCCTCCCCTTCGCAGGGGGGGGGGGGGGCCGACTCTCCTCTGTCCTCCTGGTAGGGGGATCTTCATCCCCAAACAAAAGCTGCGTCTTCCAGGGTTTGTCTCGCTGCCTTATTCTCCCAGAAATCCCTGAGCAGAGCATTCCCCAGGAGGCGAGTCTGGCAAAACTGACAGCAGGCGGGTTTTGTGAGGGGTAATTGAGTGTGTTTTGTAAACAGATCCCGGGTCACGAGTTTATATAAACATGAAGATCTGGTTGGGTGGGCGTGGAGGCGCGGCAGGATTCGAAGGGTCAGGGTTTGAATACAGAAGCAATTTTCTAAATCTTTCTGTTTGTAAATGGTGTCCTGAAATCAACAAACTGGCAGTTCGGAGCACTGTGCAAATTCTGGCAGTGCCAGCAGCCAAATCGCTCGCCTTTGTGGTAAAAATCGGCAGAGCTTTCCATCCCCGCCGGTTTCGCTGTCAGTTCGGGTGACCTTTCACAGACAAAGAGCCTTGACCACATGTGAGTGCCGCCAGGATCCCAATTTGCAGTCTCATTAGGACGGAAGGCTTTCTCATCTCTTCAAGAACATTGAATGGAAATTTCCAGTTCATTCAATGAAATTGTGCTTATGTCTTTTTTCCTTGTGTTTGGGCTGAAGGACTAAATTAGAAACAATAATTTTCTCTGAGCTTGATCTGCTCATAGAAAATACATACGGAGTTTTGAATATATTCATTTTCTCAAAATTGGCCTTCCTTAGTGACTGTGTGTGTGATTTGGCGCAGAGCTTCTCGTGGTGTGAGCTAAGGCGAAGTTCCATCAGAACCGCCCGCTGTGCCCGGTGAAAAGTGTGGATTCTCATCCCTCCTGCTCTCTGGAGTCAGGACCTGCAGGGGTGGAGGCAGGCTGTTTCCAAAGCAGAATCTCAGACGATCCTTAAGGAAACCTAAGGCTGAGAATCACCGACTCCATTAGTTCTATAGGAAATCTAGAAATAAGGCTTTTGCCCTTCCCCGTGTGTGGCATCCTTTCTTTTTCATGAAAAAGAGACCTGCCAACTACCTGTTTTGCCATATCTGTGTAGTTTATTGTTTCAAAAAAAATCCAGTTTTTAGCCTGGGCCACCTGTGAGATGACTTTGTTTTATGTTGAACAGGGAATGCCAAATCTTGAAAGATATTTCTGCTCCAGATAAAGTGTTTCTCTGACCTTTTATTTTTGAATGCAGCCTTAACCAATGCATCTCCGGCCCAGATGCCAGGAACCTGCGGCTTACTGAAATACCTCCGTGGCCATTTGTGGCACTTCCGGGATAATTTTTACCAAAACATCAAAAAAGAAGAAATACCAAATGTGAGATGCTGAGAGTCCATCACATAACACACTCTGCGGAGTCTGTTTCATTTTATAACAATACTGTGATCTCCACCTTTACAAGTAAGCATTAGGAGCTTTAAAGGTCCGTGACTCACACGGCAGAATTCTGGGTGAGGGCTATTCAGGGTAGGCCTGCCTGCTGTTTACCTGCATGGAAGATTCTGCCTCCCTGCGATGTTGCCTCAGGGCATCTTGAACTGCTAGTAACCGCATAAGCCTCTTGCCAAATTAGACTTCAAACATCAGGCCTCGAGAGGCAGCAGATTGCGGGCCTCCTTCCCCCCAAGGCTTGCGTGGGGCCCGCTTGCAGGAGGTCCGTGTCTTAGAACAAGGCCGTTCCCCACCTTTCCTTCTTCACTGCGGCTGCAGGGCGGGCAGGGACGCCCTCCCCTCTCACTCGGGATCCAGACTGGCCCATGCGTGGTTCTGGGAAGCTGTCCCCTCGCCTCCGTTCTGCCCTGAGGGTCTCCTCTGTCCTGCAAGTGTTGCGGGCTGGCGGGTGTTCCTGGGGCATCTGGGCGGGCAGAGACTCACACACCCAGACAAGCTTCAGCTCCCCAGCAGCTATTGCCCAGGGTGGCAGGATGCTCCATCTTCTGGGGTGTGGGGTTATGATCCAGTCTTGATCCCTCAGCCTGACCACAGTCGGGTGCCGCCACATTCTGGTGGCAGGACCTCTGGGGGTGTCAGGGTGGCCGACAGGCTGGGGTCTGCGCTCACCTGCAGCGTTCAGAGGCAGGGACCCTCGGTTGCCATGGGATGTGGCTCCCGTGGCCACGGGCCCCCGTCCTGCATCCCGGCCCTTCAGGTGGCCGTGGTCCCGTCAGTGAGTCTGGGGGCTCAATGCCACCCCCTTGTCTCCTCTGCCAGGTGAGAGGACAGCCCAGGCCCCTGTGCTTCTCTTGAGGAGGGCACAACACTGATGCCCCTTCTATGTGCAGTGGCCCCTGGGGTCCGACGGCCAGACTTTGTGAGCTTTGGAAGTGGGTGGGGCTGTGAGGAAGGGACCACACGGGGGTCGGGAACCTGATGCTCAGGGCGGCAAAGCGGTCCTGGAACAGGGGGAGTGCACCAGTGAGTGTGTGTGTTCGTGTCTGTGTCTGAGCGCGTCTTTGTATTTGAATGGCAAACACACACACACACACACACACACACACACACAGCAGCTGGGCCAGGAGGAGGTGAAGGCACACCCGGGAGATGATGCAGTTTGGGTCCAGGCACGGCAGTGAAGCCAGCATCGTGATAAAGCGAGGCACACGCAGGATCTGTTTCTTGGAGCAGACGAAAGTGACGTTGACCCTACACTGTGGTCTATTAGATGTGCCATCATATCCCCTCAAAAAAGGCAGTGTGTGTACTGTAATTAGAATTCTTTATTGCCAAAAAGATAGGAACCATCATCTAAGCCTTCAGTGGGTCTCAGTAGCAACATCAAAGATCACAGATTTCAAAAACCCCATCAAGTATCATCAAAAGAAAGCTGAGTGCTGATGAATTGGTGCTTTTAAATTGTGGTGTTGGAGAAGACTCTTGAGAGTCCCTTAGACTGCAAGGAGATCCAGTCAGTCAATCCTAAAGGAAATCAGTCCTGAATATTCACTGGAAGGACTGATGCTGAAACTGATGCTCCAATACTTTGGCCACCTGATGCAAAGAACTGACTCATTGGAAAAGACCCTGATGCTGGGAAAGACTGAGGGCAGGAGGAGAAGAAGGCGACAGAGGATGAGATGATTGGATGGCATCACTGACTTGATGGACATGAGTTTGGGCAGGCTCTGGGTGTTGGTGATGGACAGGGAAGCCTGGCGTGCTGCAGTCCATGGGGTCACAAAGAGTTGGACATGACTGAGCAACTGAATTGAACTGAACAAGTATCATAATAACAAAAGAATGTGAAAAATGGGGAGAATTGCCAAATTGTGATGCAGACACACAGAGTGAGAGAAGCTCGTTGGATGGATGGCACCGATAGGCATGCCCCAGGCAGGGTTGCCCCAAACCCTCAATTTATAAAGATCAGCGTGTCCACAGGGCACAATAAAAGGACATCTGCGTGTACTGACCGGAGGGGTGGGGAAAGGCAGGAGGGAGCCCAGGCCGGCTGGGAGGGGTGGGCTGAAGGTGTCAGGGTCTCTCCAGAGACTCAGAGGTCCTCCTGAAGGGGCTGCTGCCCTTGGCCAGGTGGACAGGGAGAAGAAGGGCAGGTTTGGGACAGGGTGGCCTTGGGGCGTCTAGGGACGGGAGTACCGGTGTCTGCCGAGTGACTGTGGACGTGGGGCCTTCACGTGGCTTGCTTAAACCTCCCAGCAGTGCCCTGTGGAAGGGATTGTTGCTTAATGTTGTGGATGTAGGAACAGGTGTCAAGTCCAGGCTTTTAGGTAATTCTGTTCTAAGCTCTGTCCTAGTTTGTTTCTGGACTGTGCAGAGGGCAGCTGGAAGAACATGAGGGTCTTGGCTGTGTTTCAGATTTGGGGGCATCAAAGCAGACGTGGTGGTGGTAGCCATGATAGAAATTTGTTTTCCACCCACAGTTTCCCTTATGTGATCGCTCATTAGATGACAAAGTGATGCCCAGACTTGTCTGAGGGGCACAGAGCACACGTTTTCTGTTTTCTTAGACGTTTGGGGGTATTTACTTCGTGCTGCTTCTTTTCATGGGCTTCTCTTGGGGCTCAGACAGTAAGGAATCTGCCTGCAGTGCAGGAGACGTGAGTTTGATCCCTGGGTCAGGAAGATCCTCTGGAGAAGGGAATGGCAACCCACTCCAGTATGCTTGCCTGGAGAATTCCATGGACAGAGGAGCCTGGCAGGCTGCAGTCCATAGGGTTGTAAAGAGTCAGACATGACTAACACTTGTGTATAGCTTTTAATAACTCATGCTTTTTTCTTTCTTTACTGTTGATACATATCTGTCTGGGTGATGGTTATACATTTTCAGTAGGTTTTAAGTGTTGTATAAATTTAAAATCTATAAAGCATAATTTTTTTTAAAAAGTTAGCTGAGGTCCACTGTAAGAATCTGAAAGTAAAGGAGGATGAGGAATGTCCCAGTCTCCTGTGAAATTGTTGCCTGGAGATTAGACACTGGTGAAACTTTGCAGTCCTGACATTTTGCATTCTTTCATCTACTCTGTGTGTGTGTGTGTGTGTGTGTGTGTGTGTGCGCACGCGCGCCCTGGATGTGGGTACATACGTATATGCGTGTGTATGTAAACTAGGGATTGTACTCTACATTTTCATCTTAAATAACTTTGTTTAAAATGTTTTCTACACCCTTTATATGATTTTCAATGGATTAGCACTTTTCTGTTGTATGTCTTTAGAGTGACTTGTTTATCCAAACCTCTGTTGTTGGAGATTTTATTTCCTTCAGGTTTGTTTTGCTGTTAATATTGCTGCGAGCAGTACTGTGCATTCATATTTGTGTGCATTTCTGATATTTTTCTTCACTTGCACTTTGGATGTGGGATTGCTGGGCTTCAGGATTTTAAAGGCCTCTAATACACAGTATGGAACTAGCCAGGCTTTCTGTGTTTGTGGAACATTCGGCCTCGCTGGGACTGGCTGCTGGAAGTGCCCAGCAGCCTCTGAAAGTTCAGAATCAGCAACTTCATTTTCCTTGGTTTTTGATCTGAGAATCTGTGTTCATTATAGACTTTTGTTTGCAATAATACCGATGACTCCAAACCTTTAACCGAAGTTGAACTAAATTAGACTCTGAGTCGCAATTAAGGCTGGTTCCCTTTAAAAGCTGAGGCTCGGCAGTTTCATTTTCCTGTGGTTCTGTGCTTTTCAAAGCCTCTTGTGGACGGGGAGCAGATGCGCCCAGACCCTGGAAGAACCTTCTTTCCTGTGGACGCTCCAGCTCCAAGATGAAATGGAATCGCTCGGATCAATGGCCAAACCTCAAGCACATGTGTTGTTGGGTCTGGGATCACTGACCACAGCCACCCGCCCCTCCTCCCCTCAGCCTCCATCTCACTGCACTCCACCTTTCCAGCCTGTGGAGCCTGGAAATGCATCCCTGGGCGTGTCACACAGTCCTTATTACTGGATGTGTGCTTAGATGCACGTCCAGTCATAGGTTTCTCTCCCCAGAATGTGTGACCAGTTGATGTTTACTAACTTCTTTTTCCTACTGCTGCATGGACAAGCATGTCTGGAAGCTTTGGGCTTATAACCGAGCCCACTCTCTTTGTTTGTGACACCTCAAGACCCAAAAGGAAAAAGATGAAGGAATAAGGAATGATGGAGAGTGGCTTTGCGTATTGTCTGTGAACCCTGGCTCTTTGCAGCTGGATGGCAGCTGGTGGATGCATGAGTGTGTGTGTGTGTGTGTGTGTGCCTGTGTGTGTGTGTGTGTGTGTGTGTGTGTGTAAAGGAGGTGGGAGGGGAGGCAGGCACGCATGCACACACAGGCACACAGGCACACACACACAGAGGCAGGAAGTCCTTTCCTGTGATGTTCTAAAGACCTATCGACAAGCACCTGCCCTCTTTTGGGATGTCTACCCCTGATGACAGCCAGAACACATCCCAGCTCCCAGACAACACTCCAGCGATGCGTGTTCTGAAGGCACAATCATGCCCACCCCTCCTGGATCTTCTCCCGACTCCGGGCAATGTGTCACCAGCCCAGCTTCTCCCAGTTTCTCCCCCAAGATCACTGAGGACGTGGGGATTGATTTGTGAGGCTTTGCTGAGTGGATCTCAGGCCTGCCATGCCTCTGCTGGCCTATAAAGCCTGTGAAGCAAAGTATGCCCATCTGTTGATGGATGCTGGGGATCACATCCAAGAGGTGCCCCTCCAGTCCCCAAGCCGAGGCTTCAGGCCAGTGGGGACTCAAAGCGCAGGGACGTGAGGAGAGGAGAGTAACATGGACATGCTAGTCCCAACCTCCTCGTTTATCCCCCCAACCTTACATGCTTCCCTGGTGGCTCAGCTGGTAAAGAATCCACCTGCAATGCAGGAGAACTGGGTTCAATCCCTGGGTTGGGAAGACCCCTTGGAGAAGGGAGAGGCTACCCACTCCAGTATTCCTGCCTGGAGAAATCCATGGACTGTGTAGTCCATGGGGTCATCTAACCTTCTTACTTCTTCCTGTGGGCACCATTTCCCTGCTGTCTCTGGTCCAGCCATTTCCAGCTCACTCACTAACAACTGAACAGAACCGATGAGTGAAGGGTTGTGTCCCCAAAGTCATGAAACCCACCGAACAGCAGAAACCAAGCGTCAGTGCCATGATCTCCAGCCCCTTGGGGGTAAGATAGACGTCTATGACGTCTATGAGCTTATGTCCTGTGGCTCTGCTCGTCTTCTGTGTGGTGGGAAGCCTTACTGCCCCACTGTCTGTGCCATGGAGCAAAAGAGAAGAAAAAGGCAACTTAAGGGAAAGACCTGCATTGTGTCTTTGCTCGGCTCCTTCTCCAAAGATGGAGTGCCCGTGTGGCCACAGTCCGCAGTTTGACTGGCACGTTGTTAGGCCTGAAAGGGCTGTTTTCTCTCAAATCCGTCTCCCGTGGCTCCTTCCCCTGAGCCGTGTTGGCTGTGCACGTCCAAACCCATCATGATTCACCACGCATCGGTAACAGCATTTGGAGGCCCGTCCGTGAAAACCTATCCAATTCCCTGCTGAGTTCACCCACATTCTCCTGTGGTTCTGCAGTGTTTTACAGAAAAAATAGTCCTGGTTCCAAGTCTCTGCCATCCAAATCCACATCTTGTAGCTTTTCATCACAGAGTCAGGTCCAGGGGTGAGACCTCAGCCTTGAGCGAGCTGCCTTTCCTGGAAGAGAAGCGTAAACAAGGGCATTAGTCCCCCCCGCCCGCGGGCGTGGCCGCGTGCAGGCCCTCGTCCAGGGCGTCCGGCTGTGAGGTCCTGGTGCTCTCTGGACGTGGTGATAGCTAGGCCTGGGAGCTGCAGGGCTGCAGAGGGACTGTTTATCTTCTTTATTCTTTATGCACTGCACAGGAAGACCCAGCTGGCTCAAGGGCCAAGGTCAGAGCATGCTGAAGTCCAGAGCCCGAGACCCTTAGCCTGCACCCCTCCGGCCCCTGAGGGCATATCCCCCCTGTGGGAGCCCTCATCCTTGGGTCGGGCTGTGAGGAGCCTCGGGGGTGTCAGGGCTGTCCCCGAGCAGCGGTGCCCAGCCTGGCCCTTCCTGGGCACGCCTGCCCACCTCCTCCTTGCCCACTCATTGATTACCGCTGCATGTAGCAGAGCTGTTGCCATTTCTCTCTGACTTGTCCTCTTCTGCTGGAGGAGCCTGAAGGTGGCCCCATCCGCTGAGTCACCTTCTCCTCCAGGGCGGTCTCTGGGCAGGGAGGCCGGGCTTCCGTGGTCTGGCTGACCTGTGCTCCCCTCCGGGGCCCTTCACCTCCCTGCTCCATTCCCCTCCCCTCGGTTCTGACCTCTGCGGGGTCCCCTTGAGTGACCTTAGAGCAGACCTGAGTGATCCATCGTTAGCTTTATAATTTATTCAAACTGATCACCTCTTATCAGGCTGAGGGCAAAAGTTATCTTTAAAATATTCAGAGTACAGAAACCTGTCTGCAAGGTGTGCTACTGGAGAGTGCCTTTTAGCTTTTGTTGAGCTCTCCACGCACCTGGCCGTATCATATATAAAAGGATCAAGTATCGAGGTGATTTAAAAACTGCCACATGATCAAAGGATGTACAGGCACGCGGTGCACAGTCTGCACACAGGTGGGGCTCTCTTTTCCCTTTTGAGTGTTTTTTGAAGTAATTTCTATGTATCTTTTATAAGCACAGCAGGAACATTTTACAGTCATTTTGATTGAGGGATTTTTAATGTGATGATATCAACAGTTAGTTTATCATTTTATTATTTCACTCCCTTATTATTGCCCGGCAACCCATCTGTATTAGCGTCCCAGGGCTGTCATGACAAATTGCCATAAACCGAGTGGCTTAAAGAACAGAGTTTATTGTCTCACATTCTGGAGGCTGCGAATTCGGGGTTAAGGGGTCTGCAGGCTTGGTTCTTTGGTGGCCGGAGGCAGAGCCTGACCCGGGCCTACCGGCTCTGGAGGCTCACTGGCTCCTCGCTGCTCCTCAGCCTGTGCCCCTGGCGTTAGGTGGTGACCCCGTGTGTGCGCCTGTATCCAAGTTTCCCGTCTCATAAGGACACCCAGTCATTTTGGATTAAAGGCTCCCTTTCCTTCTGCATTACTCCATGAACTTAGCTAATGACATTATTTCCAAATAGGGTTGCACTTTAAGGGGATGGGAGTTAGCACCTCACGTGAACTCAGGGACACAGTTCAACCTGCGACATCAATGGTTGGATCTGAAGCCCACTCTTATTTTCATTGAGTACAACCTCGTCTTAAATTGATCACTGCGCACAGCCCTTGTTTCTAAAAACAGTCACATTCACAGGTGCCAGGAGTTCAGATTGAACGTATTTTTCAAGAGGAAGGAATGCCATTCAACCCACAACAATACCGCAATAATACCCTCAGCCTTCAAACCACCAGCTTTGCCGAGGCGACAGTCTTAGCTTTCCTGGATGTCCTTGTAGGGGGAGGTGACCAGGATCCAGGTTCTCAGCCAAGTCATCTCAGTCCTTCCAGGAAGGCTCTGTTACAGAGTAAAATATATGGGGGCAGGGGCGGGAACCAGGGACGCAGCCTTGGAAGGTCATAGAACATGAACGGAAGTCACTGCTGTGGACCAGAGATGGGCTCCATGGGGAGCTGATGCCCACCCCTCAAGCCCACCGCCCCTGTGGTTTATGGGGGGCAGTCTGGTGAACTTGATGGGGCCCGAGAAATCACTCGATGCAAGCCCCTGTTTTATAAATGCTGAACTCTGCACTGAACCGGGGAGAACGGTCAGGTGGGTAACCAGGCGGCGGCCTAGAAAAGCTTTGAGACTGCAGGTCGGTAAACCTGGATGCCAAGTTGCGCAGGGCTGGTCCTGCCCTGCGGGAGAGGCAGCGCCTCCCACCCCACATCCACGCACCTCAGTCTCACGCGTCGCGGCCACAGCCTCATCTGGGACTGGAGCCATGTGGCGGGGGGCCTGCCGCCTCCGCGCGAGCGTGTTCACGGACCACTTAGAGCAGGGAGCGTGCCTTCCCATATAAAGTCTGACCCTGTGTCATTCTTGGCAGTTCACCCCTGACAACAGGAAATATTTCTGGATCATCTCATATAATTTACAGTGGGTCAGTCCAATTCATTGCAAATATTTCTCCTATCATGTATCTGAGTAATGCAGGGGTTTTGATCCCAGTCCAGTTGAAGTTGGATGAATCTGAATTCCAGAGGCCTGAGACAGACAATGCTGAACAGAAAATTTTATTTTATTAAAATCATAAGTGAATTTGTGTGTGTGAAGTTATAGATACTTAGATGAAGTGCAAAAGCTAGTTTCCAAAAGGTTTGAAGAGTGAGATGAGAATAAAGGGCAGTAACTAGGAAAAGATGTTTCTGAGACCAGGAATGAAAAGGTTCTGTGAGGTGGGGAAGGTTCTGGAAGGTGGAGGCTCCTTTGGTTTAGAGTCTTGTGATGACAGTGCCCTTCTTTCAAACCGAGGTCAGTTAATCCTAAAATACATCCATTAGGGTCAGGCATGACTCCAGGTGAATATCTGAAGATTAAAATTATTATTACTAATAACAATAAAATGCTTAATGAAAACTTAAACCAAAACAATAATCCCACACTTGTGTAAAAGTATCTACACATATGACCTGCAGGAGTGTTTTAATCTTATCTTATGGACACAGATGCAGAAATGCTGTTTGAGTTTTCTTAATTGTGATTTTATTTTGTTAGGAAATTGAGACAAGTTTTCACTATTTTAGGGCCACTCACATATTCTCCCTCCGTTCTTTCTTTGATGAACCTACTTTCCTCACTTTAGAAGCCAGTTTTCTAATTTACTAAATCTCTTTTAATTAATCAATTTATTTATATTTTAATTGATTCTAATATTGAATTTGCTTCTGAAACTACCAGTGAATTTATTTAGACAAAATAATGTTACCCATTTTTTCCCTTGTGCATGAAAAGTTGTATTTAAGGAGAACATTTCTTGTGCAGGCAACGATAAGGAACCTTCCCTGTCTAAACTGAAAAACTCAATTGTATTTAAAAGGAAAGCTCCAATTTGACATTTTGCGTGAGAACGCTCTTGGCTTGGAATCAATCTTCTTAAAGATGTAAACACACATAAACACACACACACATGTGATGTTTATTTTTAATTCACAAGACTTCCATTTTCCCCGTTAGTTCACCTTTTATTTTAGAGAAATATCTAACAGGAACTATCAGAGACGTCAAGGGAGACCCCACATCCCCACCACCAGCAGTGGCCCTAATGGTCAGGTTCTCCAGTGACAGGCTGATCAAATATGATTAATCCAAACCTGGCAGTTTCCCTCTTGTGATGCCCAGGTCTGTGGCACATCACTGCTGGGGATGAAACCGCATGGTCGAAATGCAAGCCTGGGCGTCAGTTTACCCGTTTCACGGTTACAACCGCAGTGAGGGATGATGTCACCACACAGCAGCGCTGGCTCACCTGCACGAGCTTCTCTCCTGGTTTCCAGGTGACTGTGGCCGTGGGGCCAACGACAGTGTGAGGGGCTGCGCTTCTAGAGAACAACACGTGCGGCGTGCAAGAGGCCCCCGTGGGCTCTGCCCCTGCTCCGCGCCCACGTCCTCCATGAAGCAGCATCTGAAAGGCTTTCTCCGGAGCACTGTTGCCACCTGCTCAGGGAGGGAGGTTTCTTCATTAGCCTGTCGAGGGCTTGTCAGGATCCAGTGAGATTATTTAGGAGAAAATTGTCTGTATTTTGGCATGAAATCTTCCTGAGTCCTTTCTAACTTGGTGTGGAGGGAGATTCAAGGAAGAATTCACAAATTTAAAAGAGGACTAAACTGGTGGGATGTTCATATGTGCTCAGAAGTGACCTGTTTGAAAGACAACTGGCTTGAACTTTCATCTTTATTGGTACAGATGTGTTAAAAAATCCAACTCCCACCAATTTATAATCTTACCTTGTGTAAGATGTCATATAGCCTTGCACAGTGATGAAGGGAAATATTTCAGAAACAGTGCACAAAGAGCTGGGTACGATTGCACACACACATACACACACACACACGCAAACTTTAAAGTCAGTGATAGTTTTCCAGAACCAAAGGAAACTATTCAGAAAGTGAGAGTGACATTCTGTATACAAAGGCCAAGGGGTCCCCAGCATGGACCCCACTGTGGTAAGATGTGGTCCTGTAATAGTACTATAATGTAAAATGATGGTAGTTTGGTAAATTAATGTAAAAATTCTAAGTATATTAAATCCTGGCTAGTTAAAATTAGCTTTAGATGAGCAAGTTGACAATGTGGACATAATTTCTTTTTTTCAAAAAATATATAAATCCTAGTTTCCTTTTTCTAGCTAAATGTCACCTAAGAAAATCAATTTCAGCTGGCTCTTACATGCAACACATCTTCTGGTTTTGAACCGTCTTTGTGCTGTTGCCGTTTTCACTGGTTTTTGCCCTGTGGTGTTTTCTGACGCCAACTCCTGGAGGAATTTGATTTTGCGCAGTAGCCACTTTCTGGAATTTCGCATGTCAACAGCCATGGACACAGTAACTTCAGAATATTAGGAGTATAGAATCATCTCATGCCTTTGGAACAATCCTAAATTAAAGTTTTGTCTTTGTTTCCATTATAAACCTCATTGTTTTCTTGGTTTGGCATTATTCCAGACATACTGGTCGAAATCTTGGCAGGTTTGCTCAATAGTTCTACCAGATGTTGAGAAGAGTAGTTTTTCCTCTTGAGCATTCTGAGTGAATGCATTCTTTATGAAACGGTCAAACTCAGGGTCTGGATCAAGACAGCTGGACACTGGGGAGCAGGCACTGGTCCTGTGGCTGTCCTAATTAAATTTTAGGTATACAAGTGCTAATTTACTTGGCAAATACCTAAACACAGGGGGTAGGTCTCTTCTTCCTCTACATTTTCCCCCCTGAATTGAACACCTAGGCAGCATCTCTCTGGACATTCCCTGGAGTGCTCTACCAGGTCAGAGAAGGCATCTGAGTCCTTCCAGGTCAGTGAACACTCGGACGACGTCTCCTCGGCACATCTCCACTGTCAAGAAGACAGGAAAACCTCGCAAGGTCGTTGGTAGTTAGTAGTGCCTCCGACTTGCTCCCTGGTGGTTCAGAGGTTAAAGCGTCTGCCTGCAATGTGGGAAACCTGGGTTCGATCCCTAGGTCGGGAAGATCCCCTGGAGAAGGAAATGGCAACCCACTCCAGTATGGAGAATCCCATGGACGGAATAGCCTGGTGGGCTACAGTCCATGGGGTCACAAAGAGTCGGACACGACTGAGCGACTCAACTTCCCGACTTGTTGGGCTCCGAGTTGAGCCTGCTTTCGGGGACAGGGCCCTCTAGGACATGGGGCAGACACACACGGACAGGTGCACTTTCCTGACGCTGGTGTTCTGTGATAACTCCCCCAGGACAGTGGTGACAAAGCTGGGGCAGCCACCCCAGAACAGGGCCAGCCTGAGAGGCGGGGACTGGGGAGACCAGGGCCTAGATCTCTGCCTTCCCTGAGCGTCTGAGCCTGCAGGCCTGGAGGAGAGGGGTCGGCTCAGTCAGAATGGGGGTGCCGGTGCCAGGATCCCAAAACCCACTGCTGATGAGCCGGGCCTGTGTGTGGATGGGCGGGGCCTGTGTGGACGGGCGGGCTTTGTGTGTAGATGGGAGGGGCTTGCATGGATGGGCGGAGTCTGTGTGGATGGGCAGGGCCTGTGTGTAGATGGGCAGGGCCTGTGTGTGGATGGGCGGGACCTACATGTGGACGGGCGGAGCCTGTGTGGATGGGTGGGGCTTGTGTGTAGATGGGTGGGGCCTGTGTGGATGGGTGGGGCCTGTGTGTAGATGGGTGGGGCCTGTGTGGATGGGTGGGGCTTATGTGTGAATGGGCGGGTCCTGTGTGTGTGTGTGCTGCAGACCCCCTTAGGCAGGGGCTTCTGTTCTTACGAAACAGCCTGAGTCAGGACGCTGCCACGAAGGGAAAGCAGCGCTGCCGCCACCCCTGTTACCTGGGCCCCCCATCCTGTGGTCCCTCCCCTGATGGGAGGCCGTGGGTGCAGCCTCGGCTGTAGTGGCCTCAGGGGAGGCAGCCAGGACAGCACACTTCTCATGCATCCTTCGCTCTGCCGGGCACCCGCTGGCGGCCTCATCCTGCAGGGCGCTCAGCATGGCCAGGGTCCCTCCTAGCGCTCCTGAGTTCTCCTCTGAAATCCCCCAGTTTGTCATCCTGTCTCCTTGTAACGTTTAAGCCTCTGTGAAGTGTGTGATGCTCTGAGCACCTCGTGGGAAGCAGAGCAGGCATCTGCCACGGGGTAAGGTGTCTGCTGGGGACACCCGTTCGGAAAAGGCCGCAAGACCTCCTGGGACAGAGCGTGGTCTCTTTCTCTGGCCCCTGCCTCCCCCTGCGTCCCTGCTCATGCTCGCAGCAGACCCGCCTGCCAGACGATGGGGCCCCTCTCGCTCCCCCTCCCCTTCCACCCTCCCCTCTCCCCGCCGTCACCCCTTCCCTGGTTTGGGTTTGTTGAGCAATAACGTGTGCCCCTAAAGATAGGGAAGCTCAGGCCACTGCCCACGCCCACCGCGGGCCAGCCTGTCCCCTCGCCCTGACGTTGACCCCCTGCTCTTTACCTCCATCTCAGGACCTCTCCTCTCCCTCAGCAGGACCTCTCTTCACTCCAACTTTCTCTTCCTCCTGTCATTAAAGTGTTTCTCCTTCCTCTGTAATTACAGGTGTGAATTTCAGGATAACCTTTTCAAAAGGTGATTCACTTCTCAGCGTTTCATGTTTGTTTCATTAGTAATGTAGCCTGGGATGGATATTGACGTCTCTTTTTGCAACCGGTCATTTAGAAATTGGGGTTTAGGGAGCTGGTTCAGGAGATTAATTACCCTTCATCGTTGCTTCCAGAGCAGCGTCTAAGAGCCGCCGGTGATGACAGAAGCGTGTCCTCTCGCTGCCCAGGGCCCGGCTCCAAGCCGGGGGGCTGAGAGCTCGATGCAGCCAAGCAGCTGCATTTTCTGTTTCATTTCACCTGAACTCAGTGCAAGTAGCTGTGTGTGGCTGGTGGTTTCATGAGCTACCTGACCCCCCCTCCCAAGTCCTGGGGTGAAGCCCCTGTGTCTGGGTGATCAGGGCGTGGAGCTGTCTCTCCGCCTTGGCCCCTGGGCGGAGGTGAGGCAGCCCAGCACGGGCGTCGGTGATGGACCGCAGGAGCGCCAGCGGCCCATTCCCGCCCGTCGCCGAGATAGTGCTGCAGCTCAGGGATGGTGGTGGCGCTGAGCAGCGAGCGCCTGGAGATGGAGAGGGTCCACCTCGGAGAATTCTGCCCCAAGGCTCCAGGCCTCGGCTACCTCCTAACGTAAACACGGACTCTTAAAAATGTGAAGAATCTGCTTCACGTGTAAACCAAGGTGATGGGGGCGTAGGCCACTTTCCGTTTGTGTGGATGCTGACGTGAGGCATCCCTGAGTTACCCGCAGGCCGGGAGGAAGGGGAGACCTCGGAAAGAGAAGAGAGGGCACGAGAGGGCGGCTCCTGTGCCCCCAGCCCCTCTTCTGTGCATCTTTCCAAGGCTGCTTGTCAAGACCAGGCTCTGCGTGTGCGTGAAGAGTGAAGCCTTTGGGTGGGTGCCCTGGGGCGGGAAGGCACAGTCATGGCCCCCAGGCGGGTTTCCAGCCGTTAGGATTGTAGTGAAGAGCAGACCCCAGGCCCAAAGTCTTGAGTTTGGTTCTAGCTGCGTCTTGGATGAGCCGGTGACCTCTCCTGGGAGCCTCAGTCTCTTCTTTGGTCAGTGATGCACCCGAGCTTGTGTCCTCGGGGACCCTCGGTCTCTTCATCGGTGACCCCTGAACTCCGCCTGCCCAGCCTCCAGGCCCTGACAGCATCCTATCCAGGGGGCCAGCCTCTGCCCTGGCCCCAGGTCATGTGGACAAAGGCGCTTGGCTCATTTCCACAGAGAAAGGGCTTCAGACTTCCTTCTGCAGGTTTCTTTCTCCTGTGGTGGCAGTTGTGTAGGTGTGCGGAGGTGAACCTGGAAGGGGGGAGGGTTTCTTCTCGGCTACTCCTTCCCCTGGGAAGCCTCCCTGCCTGGCCCAGCGTGGAGCATGTGCCCCAGTGGTGGCGGGGAGCTCGGGTCTGGACATGCAGGCTCTCAGGGGTCATTCCCTTCCCTTCAAGCAGCCAGTCCTTGTGAGGAAGCTGCTTTGTGCTTGGACCCATGTGGATCCGGCAGGACCCAGACCTGTGAGCGCTGGCTTCTCATGACCCCAGCCTGCAGCAAAACACCCTTGCTTTCAATTCATCTCCCAGGCACTTGCGTTGCCCCAGGAAGGGCCAGACCGGGCTCACAGGAGGAGGGACGGGGTCAGGGTGTGATGAGGGCGCAGACGATGTTTCGGGTGCTGCAAAGGTTTCGCCGGTCTTGGATGCTGACTTGAACCCAGGTTCTGGCTGGTCTCCCCCAGGAGTCCCAGGCCCCTGACTGTGCGTGATGTGCTCATTCTAACTTGAAGACATCGGGGCCGTGTGAGCGCACCCGAGACCTGGGGTGAGCCTGCTTCCCCGCCCGGGGAGCGGTCTTCCCGCCGCTTCTCGGGCAGACTGGCCTCTCACCTGCTGCCCGCGGCGGGCTGCCCTCCGCTCCTGCCTGCTCCGCCCGCCCCGCCCTCCGTGGGGACCGTCATGCCGTGTGGCGCGCGGCCTCCTGAGGTTTGGCTCGGGAGCAAGCTCTCTGGTGCCTCTGCTTTGGGATCCGTTTCCCCTGCTGCGCAGGTCTCTTTAATAGCCTTACCATGTACTTTAGCGTAATTTGCTCTAAATGCTTTAAAATGAGTAGGAACCTTAAAAAAGAAGCCTTGGCTGAAGGCCTCTGGAAATGTCACTTCATCAGCGAGTATGCTGGTCTCCTGGGCGACGGAGGGTGGATGGAGGTGCCGTCTGCCGTCCACTTGGTGGCCCAGAGCGGGCGAGGCTGTCGGGGCATTTATGAGCTCCCCCTTATGACAGAGGGCAGGGCACGGCACCTCTGGGGCCACCTTCTCCATCTCCGCCTGTCCTCTAGCCTCGTGCTGGCCAGGCCGTCTGCCGGCCCCTCTCAGAGGGCTGGTGCGCAGGGCGCGGTCCCCGCCCCTGGGACTTTGTCCCCACGCCCTGTCCGCGTGCACGGATGTACCCAGATGGTCCCTGAGGTGGACACCGGGGATTCCTCAGGGTTGACCAGCGGCCCAGCGGACAGTGAATTGGTGGACACAGAACTGACCCCAGTGTGCAGGGCAGAGGGTTTGGAAAATGGAGTCAGACGTGAGCGTAATACTTGTTTTCTAGGCTAATTTATCCTTTTGCTCTTAGACACAGGCAGGGTGTATGAATGACCTTTCGTGTGCTTTGATCTGGAGGCACCTTGGGCACACGGGAAGGAGGCGTCCCACACCAGGCTGGTGATGAGAGATGGACGTTTCAGGTAATAGAGCAGGTGTGTCAGCCGCAACACACTCAAGGCATGCACGCCTGGGATCAGACGTCTTCCTAACACTTAAATGTCTGAGCCCTGTATCCCTCCCCATGTCTGGTTGCTCAGACACATTCTGACGCTGCCCCGGGCCCTGGTCACGCCTCAGTGAGTCCCGCTTGGTCGTGTTACCACAGCTTCCCAGACAGTGAGCGTTTATTGAGCACCAGCTGTAGGCCAGACGTGGTGCTGGGCTTGGGCCTCGTGGGTGAACACATTCATCGCTACCCGAGAGGCCCCAGGTGCTCGTAAGCAGCTGGCCGAGCGTCCACTGTAACGTTCTCCCACTTCCCAAGTTTGTTCTGTCTCGCAGAGCCGCAGCCAGAGGAGAACATGGAGCTGTGAAGCGTCCCTTTGGTCTACGCGCAATTTTTACTGGGATGCTGTTGAGAACTGGCACTTCACTGTCACTGAACTCATGAAGAGAGTGCTGGCCTGGGGTCCACCGAGACCCCTGTAGACATCTTCACATCACTGCATGTGGTGACATCCCGGGGACACAGGCCTGGCTTGTACGAGCGGAGGTTATAAGGCCTTTGTGCAAACAAATCATCTCTGAGCCTCCAGAGTGGGGTTGAATGTCGAGTTAGGAGCTTTCAAGTGAGAATCAGAGATCATCCTTGCGCTCACGTAACACCATCTACCTGTGTTTTATTTTGAGACTCTCAAACTCTTCTTAATAAAATATGGGTAGATGTTTGAGAGTAACACCAGGACTTCCCTGGTGGCTCAGACGGTAAAGCGTCTGCCTACAATGCAGGAGACCTGGGTTCAGTCCCTAGGTAGGGAAGATCTTCTGGAGAAAGACATGGCAACCCACTCCAGTATTCTTGCCTGGAGAATCCCATGGACGGAGGAGCCTGGTGGGCTACAGTTCATGGGGTTGCAAAGAGTCGGACACGACTGAGTGACTTCACTTTCTTTCTTTCTGAGAGTAACAGAGTTCCTACTGACTCTCAAATAAACACAAATCTGGAACAATCAAAACCCAAGAGTTTCTTATCTCCAAGAAGTATTAACAAGAAACAAAAATATCTGTTTTCATTATTGAAATAAATATTAATGTGGAGGCAGGGAAGGAAAGTAGATAAAAAAGGTTTTGAGAAAAGAGAAGAGATTTGCAGAGCAGGGCATGGAGCGGAACTTCCGCCTGTCCCTAGCTGTGGGGTCAGGAACCAACGCTCACCGTGTGGAGGGTGCCTGAGCTCAGGGGATCAGAGAGGGCCTGGGTCCGGGGACCAGAAGCCCACAAGAACTCTATAAAAACTTAGAAAAGTCTTATATCCTCTCAAACAAGACAGGAACGCAGCGCTGGAAATAAAGCAAACAGTAGCACCGGCCCGCCCACCTCCTGTTTCCTCCTTGGTGGGTCAGCCCCTGCCGTTCCTGCTCATCCCAGATCGTCGGGAACTCCTGTTTCTCAGCCAGGCTTCAGGGACCGCCGCTCTGGGAGTTCTCAGTCTGCATGGGGCTGTGTTAGTGTCCACGCGCGGCGGGCGGCGCCCCTGTGTTTGTCTTCGAGCAGGGCTCCTGCAGCCCCTGCACCAGCTCGTCTCCTGGGTCCCATCTCCGCGCACGTGCACCCCTCCCCATGGACCCTGAGTGTGGAGCCCACCCGCCCTCACTGCCTGCATCTTCCTGCAAAGCTTGCCCCCTCCTCTCGACACCTGAGTTACCTCCCTCTCGACTTCATGCTCCTAATTTTCTTTTTGAAAACAACCGTAAACGGGAGGGTCTCTTAGTGCTCATACTTGAAGCTTTGATGATGGGAACGTGGCCCAGAGCAAAGATGCCCTGAGGTTGAGTGTCTGCCTGGGAGGGCTTCCTGAAGGTCGCATCTTTGTGTCTTTTCCAAGCATGTCCTCATCCACGTCCTCCATCTTATTTTCACAATAACAATGATGAAATAAGCCTTAGTGTTACCATCATCTTCATTTCACAAATGAAGAAGCCAAGGATTGCTTGGCTAAGAGGACGACTGTCCCAATCACACAGCCAGCTGCCTGTCTCCAGGCAGCTTCCTTTGCCCACTCTGCGCTGCAGTGCTGACCGGCCCCCAGACACACCGGGATTTATCAGCAGAGTGTTGACCACTTTCTCTCTCTCTGTTGGGTTTACAACATAAATCTAGTCATAAAAACTAAAAAAAAAAAAATTCATTACGATCGTTTGCCCTTGGTTTTTAAATTCTTGCAGATGCCCTGTGAATACAATGAAAAGCCATCAAGAGACCCCAAATGATGCTGGTGACACCTGTTATCAATACTGAGCTGTCTCCATCACTGTTTCACTCAGCGTCTTAGGCATATTAAGACAGATCCCCCTTTGCAAGACCCACAGTCTATTGTTTTCACCTACGTTGCCGGCTTGTTTTTCAAATCAGAAAAGGGGGGATCTAGTAAAAGCCCATCCCGCTGGCTCCGTGCCGCCCAGTGCCTCCTGGTGATCCATCAGCCGTGGCCGGGCGGCTCCCGGCAGGGCCTTGCACACGTGGAGACACAGACGCCCTCCTCACCCTGCAGTTCACTTCGTCCTCAGGCACAGTGCGAGTCTCGTTATTTTAGTTACTCACGCGGCTACTGCAAAGGTCGGCAGAGAAAGTGCTATTACTCCCACTTCGCAGATAAGCGCACGACCCCCCGCTGCTATGCTGGTGGTTCCAACCGTGTGTGGAAGGTCCTGCGTAGCGTCCGGCTGTCACAGAATCCACTTTTCGTGGGTTCACAGCATCCATGCTAATTGCCAGTTAATGGCCAAGGCCTGGAGGGCTGTCACAGCGTGGGGGTCATTTTGCCAGACTGTCCGCTGGCGTCATCTGTGTTCAGCGAGCAGAACGCAGACTTGGGAATGTTGTGGTCGCAGGAAAGGGGGCCCCAGTCCCTTCCAGCCCTTGGTCTGTAGGCCAGTCTCAGCACGGCCCCCGTCAGACCCCCCTGACATCATGCTCTTGGTTTGCTCCCCTGGGTCTGTGCGCTTGGACTCCACACCTCTGTCTTCCTTTCCCGTCGTCTCAGAGGCTCTCTTGGGTGAGAGTCTTCAGGTCCCCACCCAGGAGTCAGCAGCCCATCCCACGGCTCTCAGATGCTCACGCTGTCCTCATGAGGCCTGCCGGTCCTGCATCGTCCCGCACGACAGGACGGGTGTTCCCTGGCCGAGCCGGGTGGTGAATCCTTGTGTGCTGTGTTTGCTGCCCTCTGGACCTTAATCTCCGCGAGGACAGGCCCTCCTCTGAACCCTCGCAGAGTCCAGGAAAACGCCTGACAGAGGGCAGTCCCCTAACAATCACTGAGCAATCACAATCATCTTCAATTCAAGATGGACCTGACTCCTTCCTACCTTAGAAATACGAGGCTTGATCCCTGTGGGAAATAGAGGCAAGGACTATTAAAATACTGAAGTAGAGTGTTTTTTAAACATGCATGGATTGGTGCATGTTAGTTCCAGCAAGTGGATGAGGAATAAGTGAATGAGTGAGTGAGGGAGAGAATGGATGAGTGAGGGGTGGCCGTCTCTGGGCAGAGAACACCCCACAGCAGCCGTGCTTCCCTGGAGCGTCTCAGCTGTAGGCTCAGGGCTGGAAAACGCTTGTCCAGCTTCGGGTCACGGGTTCGGTTCTCTATTCCGCTGGAAAGTAGGGAGCACCCTCCTGAGATCTGAGACAGCTCAGGCTCTAAAGTGAAGCTGCTCTTTAACGCAGGCTGTGTGTTTGTAGTCCTCCCCGCCTCCTTCCTTGGTGGTTTAAGCTCACTTCCTCCCTAGAGCCCCCCGATCCACCTGCACCCCAGACGCCCCATGGGTTCTGCCCTGTCTCCCCTCCCTGCTGTGTGGGCCTCATCCTGGCATCGAGCAAGCATGCTTACTTGGAAGCTATGTTCGCTTTCCGGTGGCTCATTATTTAGAAAGTTCTTGCTTTGGGGAATCTTCCAGCTGCATGATTATGTAATTCAGAGATGTTTTTCTTAATTTAACCCATGCCATGTGTTATCTCGTACAAATGGCATCTTCCATCAATATATCAATATTGCATGGGAAAAAATTTGTCCGTATTAAGAGTTTAATCCGTTTCTTAAATGGTTTCACTTTGTTCCCACTTTTCCTCTGGTTTAAACCCATTCATTTATTAAGCAGAATATGGACCACGGCTTTAATCCGTGTACACTTGACCTACTTTTTATAAATGCCGCAGCCCCTTGACCTGCAGGCGGATATGCACGTGCAGCCCCTTAGTGGCCCCCCCAACACGCGCCGACTGCACTGCGTCCTGAACGGAAGAGAGACGGGCCCGGGACCCTGAGTCGTTGCTGCCAGAGCGGTGCTGAAGGTGTAACAGAGTCCCTCTAAACTGGACAAAGTGCCTTTTATTGGAACTAGTGTGAAGACCCTCAACCACGTCCGTTAGTGAACACTAAATTCTTTAGAAGGGGAATATTTTATTTTCCTCCCTGGGCTTTGTTTAGTAAAGAATCCAGCTCCTTGAAAAGATCACATTCCTCTGTGCACTGACTCTCCTGGAATTTAATTGCTGGTAAAAGGGGGAAGGGGGAGAAATGTGGAGAAAGTATGAGTTCTCTCATTTCTGAGAAAGAACAGGTCCATTGTTTGTTACACACCATTAAATTACCAAGAATTACAGTCAAATCCCAAAGGCCTGAATGCTCGACTTTTTAAAAAATGAGGAGAGAGGCTGTTGCCCTCCATTTAGAGAGAATGGTAATTACGGTGTCTTCCCTAAGCCATCTGCATTTCCTCGTCTTATGGTTTCAGGAAATACAAATAGAGCACCTCTTATACGTAAAAATTAGCAGGATTTAGGTTATTCCCTGTTTTCATCTGAAATTGAAGGGCACTCCTTCTGGGCGGGCGCCCATGTGGGCCTGGCCTGGGAGGGTCCCGGGATGTTTCACCATCAGCTTTGCTCCTCTGTGGCCCCTCTCCCAGTCTCTCTTGCTCTTGCATGAAACTGCTCTGGTCCGAGCCAGCTGTGAGTCATAGGAGCAAGTCTGTGAAAACTAGATGCTTGTGAGGAGCGGAATGAGGCAGCTTTGAAAGACAAGCAGCATTTCATGCAACGGGATCCCTCATGTGGAGGTCCTGTCTCCAGGACTGAACAGGGAGAGTGCAAAGAAAAAGAGGTTGAAATTCCGCAGTGACAGAATTCATTCAGCGTGCTTCTGTGCTTTTTTTCTGTTCAGCCGTGTCCTACTCTCTTTGACCCCATGGACTGCAGCACACCAGGCCCTCCTGTCCCTCACCATCTCTCAGAGTTTGCCCAAGTTCATGTCCATTGGGTCGGTGATGCCATCCAACCATCTCATCCTCTGTCATCCCTTCTTCTCCTGCCTTCAATCTTTCCCAGCATCAGGGTCTTATCCAATAAGTCAGTTCTTCACATCAGGTGGCCAAGTATTGGAGTTTCAGCTTCAGCATCAGTCCTTCCAATGAATATTCAGGACTGATTTCCTTTAGGATGGACTGGTTGGATCTCCTTGCAGTCCAAAGGACTCTTAAGAGTCTTCTCCAACATCATAGTTTGAAAGCATCAATTCTTTAGTACTGAGCCTTCTTTATGGTCCATCTCTCACATCCATACATGACTACTGGAAAAACCATACCTTTAACTAGATAGACCTTTGTCATTAAAGTGATGTCTCTGCTTTTTAAAACGCTATCTACGTTTGTCATAGCTTCCTTCCAAGGAGCAAGTGTCTTTTAATTTCATGGCTGCAGTCACTGTCCACAGTGATTTTGGAGCCCAAAGAAAATAAAGTCTGTCACTGTATCCATTGTTTCCCCACCTATTTGCCATGAAATGAGGGGACTGGATGCCACTATCTTCATTTTTTGAATGTTGAGTTTCAAACCAGCTTTTTGATTCTCCTCTTTCACTTTCATCAAGAGGCTCTTTAGTTCTTCACTTTCTGCCATAAGGGTGGTGTCATCTGCATATCTGAGGTTATTGATATTTCTCCTGGCAATCTTGATTCTAGCTTGTGATTCATTCAGCCTAGCTTTTCACATGAGGTACTCTGCCTATAAATTAAATAAGCAGGGTGATAATATACAGCCTTGATGTACTCCTTTCCCAATTTAGAACCAGTCTATTGTTCCATGTCTGGTTCTAACTGTTGCTTCTTGACCAGCATAAAGGTTTCTCAGGAGGCAGGTAAGGTGGTCTGCTATTCCCACCTCTTTCAGAATTTTCCACAGTTTGTTGTGATCCACACAGAAATCTTCTGTATTTGCTCTATTTAAGAAAAATAATTTTTTGTGTGTGCAAAATCTTGGAAAGGCAATGATCTCTTTTCACTTGCCTCTTGGTTAAAATAAGCACAGATCATTTCAGCAAGTGACCTTATTCACAGGAAACATTAGAGCAGCGTAAGTCTGCCCCCCTCATCCCCGGAGCCCGACTGGACAAAGCCGTGATGCTCCAGATGCTGAGCACGGCCTGGTGGCTGGAGCCTTCATCCAGAACCCTGCAAACGGCCCCTCATCAGCTCCCAGAGGTTCAGGTAGAGAAGTGGTCGCCTGCCGGCTCCCAGCCACAGTGCCCTGGCTGCCTTTCTTCCCGGGCCCCACCTGGACCCCAGGAGGGATGTGGTTCCCCGGGCAGCTGACCTGCAAACCTGGGGCCCTTCCTTCCCCCTGATTTCACCTCAGCTTCGGCATCGGTTGGTCTTCACGTGTCACCAAGCAGGACACTCGGAGATGAAAGGGGCGAGTTTGGGTATCTATCTTCTCAAGGGATGAGGCGCCCTGAGTTTGAGACTTTTCTCTCTGTTTCTTCCTGACGAGACAGCAGGCCGATGCGGTCCCTGAGCTTCTGCTGAACTGCGTCCCCACTTTCCTCCGGCTCCGACTTGAGCAGGGGAGGGTCGCTGTGAGCAGAGCCAAGTGTTACGGGGCAAACCTGCTGGATCAACTGTTCAAACGGCCCCAGCGCCCAGGGCTCTGCCCACACCATGGGGTGTTGAGAAGTGCTGCACCTCAGCGGGGGCCTTCTCTCCTTTAGTGGCTCAGTGGTGCTCCGTTAATCAGAGCAAAGGCCTGGGCGGGGCAGGCGATGCTCCAGTGACCACGTCCTCTAACCCAAAGCAGCGCTGGAGTCGCCTTCATGCTTGTCGCTGTGTCTGGGGTGAGGAGGACTAGGCAGGGCTGGGGTGGGGGTGTGTGGGGGGTTGGGAAGCTGAGGGGGGCAGGGGACACCATCCACTGTGTGGGGGTGGGTGTGGGAGGCTGGCGGCCAGACCTGAGCCCTGCTGGGAGACCCCGAGCTCTGAAGCTCTGTGTCCAGGTCATCAGAGGAGCCAAGGCAAGGACAGGGACCTGGGAGGGGCCCCTGGGCAGCGGCTCTGTGCCTGTAGCGACCCTGCAGCCCTGGGTCCTCCAGAGGGCCCCTAGGACCCGTGGAGCCAGGGTACTTACTCAGAAACTGACCTTCCACATGAAGTGGTACCTGGGGTGTGGATGAGATTGTGTGGTGCTTTCCAGCAGGGAGAGCCTGCCCCCCCCCCATTCCAGAAAGACAGGGGGCTCCAGACACACGTGACTTCCAAGCTGATGGCAAAACGTAGTGAATGGAGGGGTCAACCAGGCACTGAATTCACTGACTCAAAGAAAAGCATCGCTATTCAGACAGTTAGAGGTAAACAGAACACGTGTGTCCCAGGGCAGAGCTGGATGGTGTCCCAGGCCAGTGGTGGAGCATTCAGAGGTTCAGCTACCAGATGTTGAGCAGAGCAGGGAATGACCAGTTACCTGGATGTCTGAGACCCTGGAGGTCAGAGGCTTCCGGGCTTCCCACAGTGTTTCTGGGACACTCCCTCAACACCAAGTGGCCTAGACAGCCTCCTGCTTTCCCCAGAACACTCCTTGAGACGTCTGGCTTCTTTTTTCTTTTCTCCTCCAAGTTTTTGAGAGTTGACCAAGACAAGGACAAAGACTGCAGCTTGGACTGTGGGGGCTCCGCCCAGAAGCCGCTGTGCGCCTCGGACGGGAGGACCTTCCTATCTCGCTGCGAGTTTCAACGCGCCAAGTGCAAAGACCCCCAGCTAGAAATTGCTTATCGAGGCAACTGCAAAGGTAAGTTTCCTTCCACCACTGTTCAAGAGCCAAGCCCCAAAATGTACGTTTATGTGCTTCGTCTTCACCTGGCCAAGTTTTCCTGTGCAAAAAGTCAAGGGTTTCTGCTCCTGAATCTTTGTCAGGGCGCGTAGCACTAAGAGTCGTTTTTGAATCATTATGTTCTTGTTGAATGTTCTTTTTTCTTAGAATGTTTTATGACATCACACATCACAACACAAATTCATCCAGGTTTCACAGAATGTTTCCAGAGTCTCCTAAAATTATTCTTTCTTGCCCCCATTTTTTAAAGTGGTTCTTTCAACCCTTTCTCATTTCACTGTCTAACATGTGGGGCATGTATAATAGCACCTGTGCTGTTTTCAGGGATTTTTTTTTTCTTCTTTGTTGGCGCTGATTTTACACTTGTAATTTTCAGTTTTCCTGATTTAAGAAGTGGATTTGGAGCTAACAAGCAGGCTTAGAGCAAAACATTGAAATGTTTCCCGCGTTAATGAAAGGTTTGACTCAGCAAAACACGTTTCAAACACAAATAGAGTCATTTTCAGAAAGAGATTTGACTTACTTTTTCTTATTATCTAGGAGAAAAGACCACACAGGCTAAAACCCGCTTGAGACCATGTCCTGCGGTGTCTAGCTATTAGCCCAACAACCGCTCAAATGAAGGGAAGCCGGTGCCTCGGGCCCGCACTCGGCCAGGCTCTGAGTGAGCTGCCATTCCTTTCACAGGGCCACCCGGCCTAGGGGACAGGTCCGACTCACTTCTCCCCGTGACAGAGACGGAGCTGCCTGTTCCCTGGGCCTGGGTGCTGCTCCTGTTGGCACATCATGGGGCCCTCTGCCCACGGGCGTTGGGCAGCCCAGCACCCAGCTTCCTCCTGGCGTTCAATTAGTGTGCCCTAAACTCGTCACTCTGTGAGGAACGTGGAGCTAACTTTATGCCTTGATGGCTGTCACACACCTCAGGTGTCTGCACTGAGAAATGGGAAGTGACCCAAGAGTAGACTCAAGTATCAGGGGATCTCCCCTGCAGAGAAGCTTCTAGAAGCAGTGGCCTATGCGGGCTTAGCTCGTGAGGACAGGTGTTGTGGTGTGAGGTTTGAGTTTTATGTTCCTCTTTGGTGCCCTCTTCCTTTAGACACCCCCATCAGATATCCTCTTGGAGACAACTCCTGTCAGACTCTCAGTTGGAGGACCGTGAGGAAGCTGCGATACTAAACCTCTGTGTTGGCCGTGGTCTCCATGGGTGTCTGAGAGGCATTAATCACACTGAGGCCAGAGGCCCATCCGTCCGTCTGTCTGTCTGGGTCTGTCTGTCAGGGTGGGCTCTCCCAAACCTCACACTTGGAGCTCTGCAGGGTCCACCATGCACCGTTTTTGGACAGGAGGCCATGTTGGCATTAAACACAGATGGCCTTTTGGTAACGTCATTTTTAGCTTACTTGTGTTTGGATCCAGCCTAACTTTTCTGCATAACTCCTTGGTTGGAATTCTCACACCTCACTGAAGAAATTTCATGCTGTAAATTTATGACAAAAAATGAGATAAGGGAGAAGAATGTTAAAAACTACTGCTGTGACTGCAGCCATGAAGTTAAAAGCTGCTTGCTCCTTGGAAGGAAACCTATGACAAACCCAGACAGCATATTAAAAAGCAGACATCACTTTGTTGACAAAGGCCCATATAGTCAAAGGTGTGCTTTTTCCAGTAGTCATGTACAGATGTGAGAGTTGGACCATAAAGAAGGCTGAGTGCTAACGAATTGGTGCTTTCAAACTGTGGTGTTGGAGAAGACTCTTGAGAGTCCCTTGGACAGCAAGGAGGTCAAACCAGTCAATCCTAAAGGAAATCAACCCTGGATGTTCATTGGAAAGACTGTTGCTGAAGCTCCCATACTTCGGCCACCTGATGAGAAGAGCTGACTTGCTGGAAAAGACCCTGATGCTGGGAAAGATCGAAGGCTATAGGAGAACGGGCAGCAGAGGATGAGATGATTAGACAACATCTTTGATTCAGTGGACATGAATTTGGGCAAACTCTGGGAGACAGTGAAGGACAGGGAAGCCTGGCGTGCTGCAGTCCATGAGGTCTCAAAGAATTGGACATGACTTAGTGACTGAACAACAATGAAGGTAAAAACAGAACTTATCTCCTAAAATCAAGTTTAATTCAAATCAAAAGGATTAAAATAAAGAGAATGTGAAGATACCTATAAACTTCAAGATCAAGTTTATTTGGTGCTTCAGTGACTGGGGGTAGCAAATATATACAGTTACTTTAAAGAGACGCTGTTAGTTGTCCAGCACAGTTTGAAATAAATGGGCTTTATTGTATTGACATTGTAGATCTGGGGGGCAGGCCTGGGGCTCTAAGGTATCTGCTCTCAGCCCCCGTCTCTGGGTCTGGAGATCAGAGTCTGGTCCGCAGGGGGCCAGAGAGAAGGGGTTTCCCGCCTGCAGCAGACTTTTCCTGCATAAGCAGCCTTTCCCTGGAGCCGGGCTAGGAGCGGGAGCCGGACCCAGATGGGATGGGCCCCCTCCTACCGGCTGGCTTGCCTCTCAGGTCGCTTCCCCGTCCTGTTGTTCTGTTGCCTGAAGTCCAGCATCTAACACCCGCAGCCTGCCCCGGGCCACATGGTGAGGGTTCAGTGTGAATAGGAGGGGCCTGGTGCTGGTGGGAGGGACGGGCATCCTGGTGCCAGCGGGCAGCTGCTGCTGTCCCGCTCTGCCCAGGAGTGCTGGCCAGACTCCACACCAGCCCAGCTCAGGCGCGTTCCGCTCTGACGGGGAGAGGCGGAGAAGCAGGCCGAAAGGTCCTTCTACCGCAAGGAATGCAAAGACCCATCCGTGTTTGCCCTAAATTGTTCCTGGTGTTGAAATTGGCTGGTGAATCAAGTATCAAGTTGGTGACTGTGAAGCTGTGAGTTTTGAAGACATTTCCACGTATGTGATGGGTGAGAGCTTCATGGGCCAGTCTCTGGATGTTCTAGTTTGGAAGCGATTGAAATATTTCAGTATTTGGTTAAGTTGGAGGAAAATGTTTTTTGCATTTCCTATTATGCTCTCCTGACCTTGAACAGAAGTGCAGCGGTTTACACAAATAGGTTTTTCTCATATTTTCTTTGAAATTTGTGGAGTTTCTATTTTTAGAACCCAGCAAACTCATTAATGTTTTTCTTTTGATCTAAGACCATTGGGACTGCCTTTCTTTTCAAGCAAATCTCTGGCATTAAATTTAAAAAACAGAAGAAAGAAGAAAAAGAAAAGTCAAATGCCAGGAGATCTTGGAATTATTCTGAGATTTCTGGAAACACAGTCATAAAGGATTCTGACAAAAGCAGCTTACTGGAGATTCTAAGACCCAGGTCTTTTGAGTGACGGATGTGTAAGAAGAAGAACACTGTTGCAAAGCGATGCCTGGTATTTCTCCTCCTTCTTCACTGCCCGAATCTCACAGGTGCTGTCCTAATGGTCATCGCAGTGACCGCTGCCCGTGTTGGGGTCTCTGTGGGCGTGAGTGTCATCAGCACATGAGCACAGAGGTCTGCAAAGTTGTGCAGACGGACCCCATCACTGTTGTGATGACTTCCGGACCCCTCACTCTCTCCCTGTGAAAACCTGAGTGATACATACCTGGGCGTTCACTCCGGCCGAATAGTGACCGTCGGCCTAGAAGACTTGGGGTTGCTTATGGGCCCTTTGTCCCAGCCGGGCTGCTGTGATGAGTGTCACCTCAGTGTGCTCAGGCCAGGCCGGGCCCTGGGTCCACGGGACCACCTGCATTCACCCACATGACCCGGGCTACTTGTGGGGGACACCCTGCTGGCCTGGGCAGGCTGTGGACTCCGCTGGTCCTGCAGGGAGAGCTCAGGCTGCAGCTCTGTTTCTGGACATTCCATCAAAGGCATGACGCACGCACATGGTCAGCGGGGCTGTCGCCCCTGAAAGCGCCGAGGATTTCCAGCGGATTTCTGCGAGGCCCGAGAGCGCCCGCCAGCCCCTCTCGGTGCTGAGGGCTCGGTAGCGCCCTCTCTGAAGTGCTCTGTGCACTTTTACTGTAATTTTATTAAAACACAGGATGTAAAGCCTGAGGGCGGTGCAGACACACAGCCCAGCAGGACTGGCATGGCCCCGCCTGCCTCCCTCCCCTCCCCAGTCTGGGGCAGGAGCCGCTGTGGGTCTCCACATGGGCAGGGATAGGGCTAGGGGGGCGAGGTTCTGGCCTCTGCACCCCCTGACCTCCCAGAGGCCAGGGAACCACACAACCAGGACGAAGAGGCCAGGCTGGAGAGCTGCACCTGACTTCTCGTCTCTGAAGCAGAGGGTTGGCTCAGGCAAACACGAGGAAGTCTATCTCTCTGAAGGTTTTCCTGATCATGGGCATGTGGTGGTCAGCAGCCCTTGCTTGTATTTGGAGAGCCGAGAAATGGGCTGGAAGCTGCATCACCGGCCGCTTGCCCAGGCTTCAGATGAGCTGCCCGGGAGTAAGGTAGGGTCTCTGAAGTTCCGTCTACTCCCAGGGAGGCTCTGTTGTCCAGCGACGCTGCCCAGGACCAGGGTGCAGCTTGGTTGCTGTAAGTGTGTTCAAGCTGGTTTTAGAAAAGGCAGAGGAACCAGAGATCAAATTGCCAACATCTGCTGGATCATCGAAAAAGCAAGAGAGTTCCAGAAGAACATCTATTTTTGCTTTATTGACTATGCCAAAGCCTTTGACTGTGTGGATCACAATAAACTGTGGAAAATTCTGAAAGAGATGGGAATACCAGACCACCTGACCTGCCTCTTGAGAAATCTGTATGCAGGTCAAGAAGCAACAGTTAGAACTGGACATGGAACAACAGACTGGTTCCATATAGGAAAAGGAGTACGTCAAGGCTGTATATTGTCACCCTGCTTATTTAACTTATATGCAGAGTACATCATGAGAAATGCTGGTCTGGAGGAAGCACAAGCTGGAATGAAGATTGCCGGGAGAAATATCAATAACCTCAGATATGCAGATGACACCACCCTTATGGCAGAAAGCAAAGAAAAACTAAATAGCCTCTTGATGAAAGTGAAGGAGGAGAGTGAAAAAGTTAGGTTAAAACTCAACATTCAGAAAACTAAGATCATGGCATCCGGTCCCATCACATCATGGCAAATAGATGGGGAAACAGTGGAAACAGTGGCTGATTTTATTTTTTGGGGGCTCCAAAATCACTGCAGATGGTGACTGCAGCCATGAAATGAAAAGACGCTTGCTCCTTGGAAGGAAAGTTATGACCAACCTAGACAGCATATTAAAAAGCAGAGACATTACTTTGCCAACAAAGGTCCGTCTAGTCAAGGCTATGGTTTTTCCAATGGTCATGTATGGATGTGAGAGTTTGACCATAAAGAAAGCTGAGCACCGAAGAATTGATGCTTTTGAACTGTGGTGTTGGAGAAGACTCTTGAGAGTCCCTTGGACTGCAAGGAGATCCACCCAGTCCATCCTAAAGGCTATCAGCCCTGGGTGTTCATTGGAAGGACTGATGCTGAAGCTGAAACTCCAATCCTTTGCCCACCTGATGCAAAGAGCTGACTCATTTGAAAAGACCCTGATGCTGAGAAAGATTGAAGGCAGGAGGAGAAGGGGACGACAGAGGATGAGATGGCTGGATGGCATCAACAACTCAATAGACATGGGTTTGGGTAAACTCCAGGAGTTGGAGATGGACAGGGAGGCCTGGTGTGCTGCAGTCCATGGGGTTGCAAAGAGTTGGACATGACTGAGCAACTGAACTGAACTGAAGTGAAATCAGTGTTGACCTTCCAGCATTTTCTTCAGCAAAAAGAGTCTTTCCATGGGGGAGTCTGCAGGCGTGTGATGTGTGTGCCTGTGTGCACAGGTTCACATACATGTGTATATGTGGGCATGCACCTCTGTGTGGGGAGGTTGCATGTGTGTCCTATAAGAACATATGTACGTGTGTGTGTGCATATGTGTGTGTGTGTCTCTTCTGCCAGGTCCTTTTGGCTAGGCCTGTCTCCTTGCTTCCTGACACGTCTCATCAGACTCCTTGCACCCACAGGCAGGCTCTGAGATGCCTGTTACACGTGTGGTTCCAGGACGGTTTAATCATGCTAGCGCTTGTCCCTTGAAGAAGCCCTCCCCAGGCTTGTTGGCCTTAACCTTCCACAGTGTTCTCCCAGGTCTGATGTTAGACGCACCCTCTTGATGAAAGCAGGCACAAGAGGTGGGGCTGTTGCTCTCATGTTCAAACCAGGATCAGAAATACAACAGAACTTTGTGAAATATTGTGAAAAAAAGAAAACCTTCCCTGTTTGCTTTAGCAACACCTGTGTCATCCAAGAGTTCTTCGGGGGAGCTGGGCGGGCACAGCACGGCCTCAGCCGTCCCCTTCCTGCAAAGGTCAAGGCCAAATTTCACGCAAAGGGACCCCGAGACCACTTTCACTGGGAGCTGGTGTGATGCACGGATGGTCACGGTGGTCAGTCATCACAGAGCCGGTTCTGATCGGTTGTTTCCTAGATAAGCATTGTCAGAAACGTCTGAACACTTTCATATGTTTGTGCTATAGTTTGCACTTTATCTTTTTACTTTAGGCCTTGGCCACCCCAATTATGCACCCTGGGTTTTGCTGTCTAATTTGTTTCTGTCTTTGTGCGTTTACAATGATAATACGTATTTAAAATAGACACTCAGCCCCTTTCTCCTCGGCTCTGAGCCGCGCCCTCTGGTCGAGGGGTGGCGTGGGCGCCTGCTGTGGTGTAGCCCGCTGGCCGGCGGCAGGTGGGCAGACGAGGGGCCTCGGCGGCATCCTGCCGGTCCTGTGCCGCAGCCCGGCTCTGCATCATTTATGCAAAGAACGCCGCGGCACAGAGTTCTCAGTTTCTCTGAGTCTGGCCTTCAAAATGACAGGTTGGTAAAGTACTACAACTTTTGAAATACAAGATCTGCTTCATTCGCTGCCAATAAAGTAAGAAGCCAGTCACCCTCGGGCTAGCATTCTGCGGCTGCTACCAACAGTGGCTTCCTCGTCAGCCTTGTTTGTTCCGACCCCGGCCTGGTCCGTGCAGGCCCCGTGCTGGCCACGGGGGCCCAGCAGAGAGAATGCTGTGTCCCCAGAAGGCTGACCCCCCCCATGCTCAAAACCACCACACACAGTTACCCTGCTAGGTGCAGAGTCAGCAGGTCTGTTGACCAGAAAATTACTCAGTGTAGCCTCTCCATAGATTTCATAGATGGACTGTAAGTAATTCCATATCCCCTTGAGTTTCTTCCTCAGTAAGGAGCTGGCTGGGGGGCTCTCTCTGGGGTGAGGACTCACCTAGGAAGAATTAAAGGAACATGATCCCCTTTCTTCAGGGTCATGTTTCAGCATCGTCCTGTGTGTGTGATGGACAGGGGCCCCCCAAGAAGAGCGCTGAGGCTTGGGGCGGTCCAGCTCAGGACTGTCTGTAAACTTCAGTGCCCTGACCTCATTCTGGCCGAGCCTCCTTGGGTCCTTGTGACTGTTCTTCTCCAAAATTCTTCTGCATGAAACAGGCAGCAAATCTGTCTCTTCCCATAATCGCTTAATCTGATCTTGAGTGATTGTAGCAAAGTAGGAAATGATTTGCTTCCTGTTTAAAGGACAGCATCATTAGAAATGACCACTATAAAACGTGGCTGTTTATTTCTGGTTTAGAGCAAGTGCTGCATTGTGACAGTCTCTGTGACCAATGTATCCTGATGCATAGACACGTTTGTGATCCCCTTGGAAAAGGAATATCTGTTACTTTGCAACTGAGAGAAAACAGTGAGCACAATGAGACAACACACACCAGGCAGCTGGCCCCATACTTCAGTAGGATAGAAGCGGTGGGCTGCTGTTGAGACCCTTCTCAAGAGAGCAGCCGCTGCGCCTGACTTAGACGTCCGGGATGCGGCGGGGCGAGCAGGTGGTCCGGGCTAGTGGCGCCCTGGTTTGGTGGGCAGATAGAGGCTTGCTCTCGGGGATGGGCCCTGCAATTCCCACTGCACAGTCCTCCTGGCTCCCCATGCCTGGGCGTCGGCCATGTGCTGGCATAAACCGGAACTTAACGCTCTGTCCACGTGAGAGGTTTGAGAACTCCCCGATTAGTGGCAAACACACAAGCTTTTGAAGCTGGCATCGGAGACGGGAGGGTTCTTTGGTCGATGTATGTGTTTTTGCTGTGGTCCGTGAGAGTTCAGCTGTTGGGAGTAATCTGTAACTTGTCTGGACCCTCGTGGAGAGCTTGCAGGCTGGGAACACATATCACTTTTCCTTTTAGACAGTCAAACCACAGGTTATACTAAAAAAATGAGGACAGAAGTCCAGCACAGCAGTGTTTTCTCCTCAGCAAAAACATAGGCTGCATTAAAACCACATGTTGCTGAGTGCTGGCAAGAATGCAGATCACGACATGAGGCCTGAGCCCGCATGGACGCACCCCCCAGCGCACAGGCCCATTTTGCCGAGGGGCGCCCCCGGCGGCGCTTGCTCAGGGTCCTAGATGAGGGCCCCCAGCAGCAGCATCTGTGCTCAGACCCGGCACCGCGGGACAGGAGCCTGAGCCCCGAGCTGGGGCCCAGATGGCGTCTCGTTGTAGCCAGGAGATTTTACTCCCAGGCAAGCAGAGAGTCACCCGCTAAAAATGCTGGGCGGTGGACACGTTTGAAGCAGTATCTCTCAGCGTCCAGAGGGCCTTTCAGACCTAGACAACTTGTAATTTAAATCTGGAAACACTTAAGAAAAATGGGGAAAGCCATTCTTTTCAACTTGTGAGATTCAAGGGAGTTACGTGGGCTGGCGTAACTCTGGTGTAAGCCCTGTGCGTGGGGTGCGGGCCCTGGGCGGGAGGCTGGTGGGAGCGGCCCCGGGGGCGGCCTTCTCCACGGTGGACACAGACTCAGCCAGCCTGCAGTCCTGGGAAGATGCGCCCTTCCTGGGGCTCAGCCCAGCCCCCCGTAACTCGCGCCAGGCTTCCGAGACAAGCGTCAGGGGTGAGCAGGCTCTGGTGCCCAGCTCGGATGGAGCAGGTGAGTGGGTACTGCCTTCCTCACCGAGACCCGGTCCCCACAGCGAGTCTTGGAGGCTGCGTTTCCTGACGCCTCTGTCCGGAGCTGGGTGGGGGCTGCCCAGTCCTTCCCTTTTCTGCTAGTTTATGGGGTCCTGGGGTATCCTCCCAAGGAACAGGAGGAACCTCGTGTTTTCTATCCAGCCATCACACTGGATATCTTACTGCGAATGTGTGGACGTCTGTGCTCAGTGAGCAAGGAGGCCTGATAAAGATATTTGACCCTTTAATCTGACTTATTGTTTGATTTTCCACTCGAGGTTGGAAGCACAGGAGCTGGTGTCGCTCTGAGATCATAAGAAACCCAGATGCAGAGGAAGAGCCTGCGGGGTGGACAAGGGTGGATGCAGATGGGGCTGGCCCCTGGGCTGCAGCCACGGGCCAGACGGTCTGTGCCCCCGGGGGGCCTGCCCTCCCACGCCCGGGCCAGCGTCCCTGGGCTGATTCTCACCGTAGCTCTCAGACGTGGCCCCCACGTGGCACACGGCCTGGCCGTGCACTCCGGAGGAGGTCCTTGGGTCCTGGAGTCTTGTCCGTGGCCCGTGGGGGTACCAGCAGACTTCCGCTGCCCAGAAAGTAGCGTCTGCTTTTCACCACAGTCAAGCCTGGTGGCTTTTCGGAGCCTCGGCCTCCTGGCTCCCTGGACGTGGAGGACACCCCACTCTTCCCGCCAGGTCTGGCCTCCCCTCAGGGACCCTGGTGCCCTGACAGGTGCCCGCCTGCAGCCACCCGCCCTGTGAGGCCCCTGCAGGTCAGCCACTCACGTGCTGCCTCTGCTGGGCGTCTTCAGGGGCCTGACCACCGCTCTGCCCTGTGCCTCCCTGCAGACGTGTCCAGGTGCGTGGCCGAGAGGAAGTACACCCAGGAGCAGGCCCGCCGGGAGCTGCAGCAGGTGTTCATCCCGGAATGCAACGATGACGGCACCTACAGCCAGGTAGGGCCTCCCTGGGGACGGCTCCTCCCTTCCCCCTCAGGGCGCTGGCTCCCTCCTGAGAGCAGGCGCTCCTGTCCTGGGGAGCGGATGGGGTCTCACCGGCCAGCTCATGGCAGAGATCCCAGCCGCAGTGTGATGTCGTTTCTGAAGGGGCACACGCCAGATCCCAGGTCAGGGTCACATGTACTGTCTGCCTTTCCTGGGGTCACCAGGAACAGGTCATATTATCATTGTCATTTTGTATTAAAGGAAATGAATTCCTGAGATGCCCTGCTGACTGACGTATTAGCTTCTGATAGGAAAAAAGCAAACAAGATAGGATCTGCCCTGAGCCAGCCAATAGTACAGGCTTCCCTGGGGGCTCAGCTGGTAAAGAATCAGCCCGCAGTGCGGGAGACCTGGGTTCCATCCCTGGGTTGGGAAGATCCCCTGGAGAAGGGAACGGCTACCCACTCCAGTGCTCTGGCCTGGAGAATTCCATGAACTGTACAGTCCGTGGGGTCACAGAGAGTCAGACACGACTGGGCGACTTTACTCTAGATTTCTTCCAACAGTATGAATTCTGTGCATTTTTTTACAGCAATCTCTTGACCTTTGGAAGACTCAGGGAGGAGAGGGAGAGACAGAGCGAGGTTGGAGCTGCAGGTGGAGCCCACTCAGGCTGGCTCGGGGGAGGGACAGAGCATCTCACTGGCAGCCGGACATGTCTCCTGTACCCAGCTCCGCCTCGGGCCGATGGGCAGGCTGGGAGCAGGCGTCCTGGCTGCTCAGGGCCTTGGACCCCCTCTCGTAAGAGGAGGGCTGGTGGGGGCTCAGACACTGAGCAGCCATGGGCCGGCAGCAGCAGCGTCCGGTGCAAACACCCCCGGCTCCTTTCCTCCCCCAGACCCGGGTCCAGGGCACTGCGGGACCCCTTGCCAGGTGTCCAGACGCAGCCCTCAGGAGGCCCGGGCGCCCCCGCGGGCACTGACCGCCCCGTCTGTCCTTCCCCCCCAGGTCCAGTGCCACAGCTACACGGGGTACTGCTGGTGCGTGACGCCCAACGGGAGGCCCGTCAGCGGCACCGCCGTGGCCCACAAGACGCCCCGCTGCCCCGGTAGGTCTCACGCAACGTGTGCGGTGAGCCTGCCGCCGACGCCGCTGGCCGTGGGCTGGCGGTCTTACTAATGCCCCGTACTCAGCGAGCCTGCCGCCGACGCCACTGGCCGTGTGCTGACGGTCTTATTAATGTCTGCTCGTAACCGCAAAGGAAGTCAGTTTAGGTGGGATTATGGGGAATATCGGGATACATCTGCGTCACTGGACAAAGCCCAAAATATTATGAGGCCTTTGTTTTCAAGTAAGCTTAAACGAATGGAAGATCTGGTTCTGAACCACCATAGGTTACAGCAATTCGGGACTCGTAATTTTTAGGAGTGGCCGCGAGGACTGTGGTCAACAGCAGAAATGATCAAATGTTTTCGTTGGCTGAAAGAAGCGAGCCTTTCTGGGTTTGTATGTATATGATTGCAAAGAAAAAGCAGATCATTCTTCACAGATCCCTTTCCAGATGGTTTGTTTGTGTTATTTTATTACTCATAAGTGGACTTGATGTACCGAAGGTAATAATCCTGGTGGGAGAATAATCTATAAAAGGGCCTGTTTTCCATTAATATTTTACCAAAATGTTATAAATGATTCAGATCATTTTTATTTGAAAATGGTCTGCAGCTTGAGTTTTGATTAATTGGTGACGGAGACCTGTCAGATCATTTCCCAAGACATTTCATGATCTATGTGTCGCAACTACACTGGCTTAAATTTACTAAGGAAAAACACATGTTATGTAACAATACAAAACATCTTCCTGAATTTCTACAGACAATATTTAGGCATTTGTACGTAGAGTTTACTTTCAGGCCTCTTTTCTGTTTGAAGAGCAGGCATCTTATAATTAGAAATTCTGCCCATGGTTCAGATGTTTATACCAGGAGCCAAGTCACTGGTCAGAACTCATAACTGCTCCACCATGATGACACACGCAATTAACAGTAACACAAAACCTAATATTTCAAGCGACTGGTCATCACTTAAAAGCCAGAGGGTGTGCATAATGTGGAATTAAAATATATTTATTTTTAAAACTGTTTTGTCATCCAATACCTAAAAATTGCTGAAAATATGTTTTTAGTGAGCTAATATTTGCACCTAATAATTCTTTTACAAACTCATGGAGTAAATGAAAGAGAAAAAAAATTAGCGTAATGAGTTGGCCTCTGTGTCCCTCAGTCTGAAAGATGCTTGCAAATGCTTATTTCATTTCCACCAGGTACCAGCATTTTGAGTCGTGTTGAGCCTTATTTTATGAAGGAGAAAGCAGAAGACTTACCTGTTTCTGTGATGTTACTGACACCTTTTGAAAACTTAAGTAGTGTCTGAAAGCACTTTCTTAGAAAACCATGAGCAAAGTTGGCCGGGTTTCTTATGATTTCCCTGTAATACTTCATTTCTAGAATCAAAACACCTACTGTTCACTCACATTGATTTTTCCAACCAGGTAGCAGCCACATTTTACTGTGTAGAAATGTTCCATTTTTTTCACTGTCCATGTGGATTTTTTGGTTCAAGGGATGGGTATGGAAGTGAGATTCTTCCATTTTGCTTTGAATCTGGTGTTTATTGCATGGAAAATGCCTCGGAGGCAGGGAGGGGGTGTCTCTGAGGACACGTGTGGTGTGGTGGGGCAGGCTCCTTGGAGACCTGGTTCCTCCTTGTAGAAGCACCTTCCTTTTCACTTCTGTGGCTTGGTTTTACAGCTTGGCCAGAGTTATGAAAAAAGTCTATTAATCCCCAGCTGTATGCATGCTTTTATTCTGCAGAAACGTGGGCGGGGGAAGCAGGTGCCTGTGCTCAGAACATGTGTGGAGACCGTGCAGGGGAGTTTTGGGAGCACGGATTGCACACACACGCACAGTTTATGATGGGCTTTTGCATGATGTAGCAGGGCTTCTTCCCAACTGTAGATGCCTCCTCACCAATCACGTGGAAGAATGTGGTGATGGGCATCACTTTGCTGAGACTGTTTGACACCATGCGTGCCCGCTGGTCAGGCTCCATCCGCACACCCCGGGAGCCATCCTCGTTCCTTCCCTGGCTGACACCGGCTCTGGTTGGCATGCCTGGCACACTCTGTACAGGGAAGATGTCATTTCTGTCCAGTTTATTATAATCAGGTAAACGCCAGCATTCAACAGTGGTCTTTGGCCCTGGAGTTCACACCACGCTTTACCATAGAAACACTTCCTCTAGAAATTTAAAGATCAGAAAAAGGTATTAAAACAGCAGTAAGCACTAATGGTCGCTGAGAATGCATGTGTGTGTGTTATGAATTGGTGCAAACAGATGTGGCGGCAGCCTGTGAGGGGGGTGGGGAAGGTCCACTCATGGCTGATTGTGGTGGAGCAGAGGGGCCCGCCTGCCGCATCCCCCGGCCCACTCCTCCCCGAAAGACCTTCAAAGCAAGGATTCTTTTATTTCACAGTTGTGTGTCTTTAAGTCATTAATGCAAAGCCCCCAGATTCCTATGAATCAATAAGAAAACTGGAATAATGAGTCAATCTAGCAGAAAAAGTCAGAAGTCTTGAATAGTCAGCATTTGATAAATGAGGAAACCCTAAGGACCATCACTCAGTTGGTAAAGAATCCAACTGCAATTCGGGAGACCCGGGTTCAATCCCTGGGTGGGAAGATCCCCTGGAGACGGGGAAGGCTACCCACTCCAGTATTCTGACCTAGAGAATTCCATGGACTGTGTAGTCCATGGGGTCACAAAGTCAGACATGACTGAGTGACTTCCAAAAAAAAAAACGACCGGTGAGCAGAGGAAGAGATGCTTGGGCTCATTAGTATCGACCAGGGAGCTGCTCACCGGCCTCCTGGGAGACTCTGAATGCAGGGAGGGAGCTACTCCCCCCAACCACGGTGACTCCTCGTGACCCTGGGATCCCTCACCCACCTTCATAAGCTTCCGTAAGTCAGCTCACTTCCTTGCCTGCTGTCAGTCAGGAGCTGATGGATAATTGCACAGATTTTCAGGAGTGGATGACCAGCCTTGTCATTCCTTCTGGCTGTGGACTCATGACTGTCAATGGAGCTCAAGCTGCAGGAGGCAGAGGGCTTCCCTGGAGAGAAATCAGCCCCTTTGGCCCCTGTGGACACCTGCTTCCTGGGGACGGAGCCATTCACGGGGTGAGACCCCTGAGGACATGATCAGAGCCGTCCCTTCAGCGAATCGTGGTGGTCCTTCCCATGGGTCTTGTCCTTTAGAGAACACTCACTCCTCCTCCCTCCCTGGAAGCCCACTCCTCATTTCTTATTGATGACCACCTCCGCGAGCAGCGTTCACCAAGCGTTTGCTGGGCCAGGCGCCCACCTCTGCTCAGAGCTCTGCTGACACCCCTGTTGGGGGCCTGGGAGTTCTATGCAGAAGCTGCAGGCACTCAGGGAGGGGAAGGCTCACCGTCCAGGAGAACGAGGCTGGGGGGAGACGTCTGCAGGAGGTGGTGGAAAAGGGGCGTGTTGGCTGGCACAGGAAAGGGGCAGAACGGTTTCTCTCCCAGTGCTTATCAGCAAGATCAAACCAGTCCCTCCTAAAGGAAATCAACCCTGAATAGTCATTGGAAGGACTGATGCTGAAGCTGAAGCTCCAGTACTTAAAGCTTTGGCCAACTGATGTGAAGAGCTGACTCACTGGAAAAGACCCTGATGCTGGGAAAGATTGGAGGCAGGAGGAGAAGGGGACGACAGAGGATGAAATGGTTGGATGGCATCAACAACTCGATGGACATGAGTTTGAGCAAGCTCCGGGAGATGGTGATGGACAGGGAGGCCTGGCGTGCTGCAGTTTACGGGGTCGTGAAGAGTTGGACAGGCCTCCCTGGGGGCTCAGATGGTAAAGAATCTGCCTGCAGTTCAGGCTCAGTCCCTGGGTTGGGAAGATCCCTGGAGGAGGAAATGACAACCCCGTCCAGTATTCCTGCCTGGAGAATCCCATGGACAGAGGACCCTGGTGGGCTACGTCCGTGGGGTCGCAAAGCATCGGACACGACTGAGCGGCTGAACAATAACTGCCTGTCCCGCACCACATTTGCTCCTGAGTTGGGCGGGGAACATGAGGAGGGCGGAAGGCCTTCCCTTCTTCTGGGCCAGCAGCCAGTGACCCTGAGAGGCATTCAGGACCGAAGGCTGCTGTTTCAGCTGCATCCAGATGCACCCCCAGCCTCGCCTGGCCTGACAGCAGGTGGTCCTGCTTGAGGCTTGGAGATGGTTCCCCCAGCCCTGCTGGTTAGCCCCCGGGTCTGCAGGTCCGGGGCTGGGGGGCGTTGCTTGCTCCAGGGATGCTCAGAAAGGTCACGGCCACCCCCAGGGAACCCACCGAGTCTTCCTCCGTCCTTGGTGCTGCTGCAGGGCTGGGTCTCTGGGTCTCCACGTGGGCACAGCTGACCTGTAGTTACTCTGTAGGAGTTTTCTCTTGTTCTTCCTTCTGAAGGTTTGAAGGTGCACATTGCTGGGGGCAGGAGATAAGTTTAAAAACAAAGGGCTTCCTTCCGAGGGAGGATGTTTGTAGCTTGCTCCTTCTCGATTATTTGGAAATAGCTTCGGGGGTTGTAATCTCATCTTCCTCTGTAACAGCGCACCCGGGCCAAGAGCTTACTCCTGGCAGGAGTACAAAGCAGCTAAAGACGCTGGAAGGTGAGCCTACACGTAGGAGCTCTTCATGTTACAGTAGCCAAAGGATCTCCCCGTGTAGCTCAGCTTGAGGTGTGTGTTTGAAGTAAGCCACTGCAGGTTGTGGAAGAGACGAGAAACACCCGTGACGGGGCTGGCGAGCCTGCCTTCACCACTGCCCACCCCTCTTTAAGCTGAGTCAGTTGTAGGGACAGTGTCTCCTGGGAAGTGGAAATCTTGTTCAACAGGCCATGGCCCCAAGGAATGTTTGAGGAGTTTTTCCTTCAAGTGTAGGGTTTTAATGATGGAAAGCCGCCTGTGAGTTTGCCCTGCTCACATGCATGCTGACCGCTGCTTCTCAGACCAGCTTTTGGAAAAAATGTGGCTTTTGGAAGACCCGCTTATGCCTGACAGAGAACCTTGGAGTAGATTGAATAGCTTTTCTATATATTATTTACATGAATTGCACTACAGTCTTTGGGCTTTCCCATCAAGCCTAAAGTTTTGGCCTCTACCTGAAATGGTAGAACTGCATGTTTGTATGAGTATCTTTTTGATTTCTGAAAGTTTTCACTTTATAAAGAGAAGCTGGGTTGTTGTTGGTTTTTTTTCATGAATGAATTTCCCTGGCACTAAATTAAGGGCCCTGCGTAGCTAAGGAACTTGAAAGAAACATCCAGAACAATTGAATTCCCCAATATTGAAATCAACAACACAGCTGTGCTTCTGAAGTGTCTCTTTACGAGAATTCAAGTGCACATTAAGTTGCTTGCTGAATGGAAAAGGTTACAGATCAGAGAGAACATTTTTTTTCCCCTCAAAATGGCTTTTTCTTCAGGCTTAACAATTCTCTTCCTGAAAAATGATAGTTGTCAAAATAAAATATTTCAATAGCTATTGGCAAGGAAATGTGAAAACAAACATCCGTAATAAGAAGTAGAAAATGGACTAAGAGGGGGGCCCGCTTTTCAAGTGGACGAGAGCCCCGGGGGTGGGGCGGGCTTTGCTGCCAGCCTCAGTGTACATTTCACTAATGAAGCCATATTTCAGAGAAAAATATACATTATTTTACCTTCTAACACCTACTGTTATGATGATTTTTGAAGTATTAGGAAATTAACCTCCAAGATGAGAAGAAAAATAGCAATTTGATATAGACAACATGAGCTGCGCAAAATTTCCGATAAAAGTTCCAGATTGTGGAAATTTCAGAACACTGAAAAAATGTTTTAAAAATTAAGTCAAGCATTCAAGGGAAAGAGCACAGTGTGTGGCTATTGTGCCAAAGAAGACTGAGAAGCCCGTTTGAGAGTCAGCCTGTGGACCTCCTGCTGAGTGTCTGCCCAGCACCTGCCAGGAGGCAGCTCTGCTGGGGGCAACACGTCGGCCGGCCCGTGCCTGCTGCTGGTGCTGGGGGTGTCCATCTGTCTGTCTTTTCCTTTCCAGTTTAGGCTGCTTTTGCCTTATTTATCTACCTGATGGGCAACATTTTGGTATTATTATTTTTCCTCTCTGGAAAAATGTAATTACTGGTGTCTAATGGTTGGTTTGTATAATAATCTGCTCTATTATTGTATTGAATATTTCAGTATACACTTAATTTGGTGGCTCATTTATCATCACATCCTTCATTACGTTAAGAGTTCTCTATAAGTTGTCCTCTTCACACTTAGGCATAAATGGATTTTTCTTATATTTTTTTAATACTTAAGAAAACTTTATAAGTTAAACTAAAAGTCTTTTAGAACTCACTGGTCCCAGGCTCTATAACTCTATACAAAGGACAGTGGGTTATCTCTTCCAGAGGTATACCATATCTCTGAATTAAAAAAATGTATGTATTTTCCTGCTTTTTCTTTTTTTTTTACACAAACAGTACTTTTTTTTAAAACAGCACCTTTTAAATATCAGTGGTCAAATGTTGGAAAGATTTATGAAACTATTGACCATGAATGACCTTTTTGCAGGAATGATACTAATGCTTGTTTTCCCTGGCCAGTGAAGCATGTAACATTCAGACATTAAAGTGGACCCTGATGGAAGGTAAATAAGAAATAATCTCTAATTTTTTTAAACTGTGATTTCCGTATTTCCTCTCTTACCATCTTGAGAAGGGCACTCTCAGATGGCGGACGTCAGGGCACTCAGCTCAGAGCCGAGCTCAGCGTCCCTTTTATCTGACGCTGTCTCACCAGGAATCCCAGCTACTCAAAGGCAGCATCACCAGGGAAGAGGGAAGACCCGAGATGGGGGAGCCCAGCCCCACAGCCTCTCCCCTTCGGGATGGGCTAGGCCTCCCTCCCGTCAGCTTCTCAGAGGCTCACTGTGGGGAAACAGGCCAACTTCGTTTGCATTCTGCATCCACAGAAGTGTAAAAACAGGACAACAGGAGACGTTGCGGTAGGTCGAGGGAGCCGCTGGGTCTTGACAGACAAGACCGAGACAAGTTATGGAAAGAGAAAGAATCCATTAATAACAATACTGTTAATACCAACAACTGCAGAGCGCTCAGGCCAAGCCCTTTTCCTTAGAGCTTTGGAACCCAAGTTTCAGTCCACAAAGAGCTGGATGACAGAATTTCTGATCCAGGGGGTCTGGAGGGGAGTCCGAAGTCCTGCCTTCTTGACCAGTTTCCAGGTGAGGACACTGGTCTCCTGGGCAGTGGGGCGCCTGCCCGAGAGCCCAACCTTGCCGTGACCCGTCCCCAGCTCTGGGTGAGGGACGTAGGGCCTGGCTCGGCTCTCCTCAAGGAGGCCTGACCGGTCCACTGGGCCCTGTCATGGTCCCACCACCAGGACGTGACCTGCGCTGAGCAGGAGGGTTGCCCCGAGTCCCTCAGGCATCTGGGAGGGAAGGTGCACTTCAGGCCAGCAGGTGATGCTGAGAAGGTGGGGGTGGCTGCAGGGGCTGCCCACGGCAGTGGGCAGAACTCACCTGGGGGCACCGGGTCCCTGGCGCGGGGCTGGTGGGCGGTCTGCAGTGTCCTGGCCCAGGAGCCCCTGCGTTGGCCCCAGAGAGGCATGCACCTTTGACCCGGGCTGGCATGCGGGGGTGAGCTCCGGAGGACGCTCCGTCCCCGGGGATGCCCACTTCAGGGTTGGCAGAGGGAGAAGGGCCCTGGCACCCACTCCAGCTCACCCTGCCTTTGCTGCCCTCTAGGCCAGGCTGCTCACCCACTGCCTGGCCGGGTCCACCTTCTCGGAGCCCTTCCCCCGCCTCTGGCCTTGGAGGGTGACCCCAGGTGACCCCGGGTCACAGCTGGGTCCCTGGAGTCTGTCTTCAAGGGTTTAGACTCTGGAGAGCAGGCTTTTGTATCAGGGGCTCTAGGGAGTGAAACTCTGGCTTCGTGGGTGACTTCTGCCAAGGGAGAAAGCTGGTGAGGATGCGAGTGGACATTGAAGGCATCTGAAAAGTGGGGTGGGGGGGTCACGGAACAGTGTCTCCCCTTACTTGGCTGGTGGGGTCCAGTCAGGCAAGGCCAGGGCAGCCCTCAGCCCTGGGGCTGCGCTGATGCTGCCTCGCAGGCAGCTGGAAGGCTCCGCGGTGCTCAGGTTTCCCGGCTCCTCCGCTGCTTTGACCCAAGCGTTCACCGAGCTGCACCCCCATCCGCTCTGGGAGGTCACTGGGGGGACGGAGCCACAGTGACCTGTCAGACGTCACCCTGGGCTGTCATCGTGCATGTTGGTCTGACTGCATGGAGGCCCCCAGCACCCCACAGAAGGCCTGCAGGAGGCAGGCTGCTCTCCAGGGACTCTGACTCTGACGCCGCCTCGGTGTCCAGCACCCACTCCTCCCCTGCGTGTTCCTGCCTCTGCGCTCCAGGCCCTGCGCCCGTCCGCAGCTGGGAGTGGGCGAGCGGGCCTGGGGTCAAACAGAGCTGTCAGAGCGCCCGGAGGTGTATGACCCTTCAGGCTGGGCTCAGGCCGTCCCCACGCTGGTGTCTGAGAGGCCGTGGTGCAGAGAGTCACCTGCCTGCCGTGTCCTCGCAGACAGAGGATGCGCAGAAGGACACAGACGTGGCAGAGACGCTTCTGGGCACCGGCTGTGCCCTGGGACCCTCTCCTCCCGGGCACACGGTGTGTGCCTCTCTGTCCTCTCTGCCTCGTGCCTTCCTCCTTCCCTTTTTCTCCAGGAGGTCCGCCCCGACTGCTCAGACCACATCAGCTCCTCCGTGGGCTAAAATTACCGGCACGGCCCCCAGCTCTGCCTTTACTGGTCAGTGACCTTGGGCTGTTAGGCCACTCTCGGGGTCTCAGCGTCCTCATCTAATGGGCCTAACGGGGGTACCCGCTTCAGGGTTGCTGTTGGCATTAGAGGACTTAGTGTGTGTGAAGTTCGTAGAATGATGACCAGCACACAACAGGAACTGTGCAGACATCCACCGTGTACCCCGGTCATGTGAGTAATTTCTAATGCCTTTCACTCCAAAGGAAATGGGACTTTTTGTGCGGTATCTGCTGAGCATGTTGAATGAGCCAATGAATGAAAGTGGTCACAGAGAGGCCGGTTCACACGGGTGTTCTGCCAGTGGCGGCACATTTTGGCCACTCACTCTGAGCGGAGACAGAGCTGCTCTTTGCTGTGAGTGGCTGTCACCCTCTTGATGCGCAGGATGTCCACACGTGGAGAGAGAGGCTTCAGGAGGAAAAACAGCACACAGACACCCGAGTGTCCTGGGATATTTTAAGGGAGCACTCACGGAGCCCTCTGCTGTATGTTGGTTTCTCTGCGGGCTTCTGGCCGCCTGAGAGGCAGGTCATCCCCACGCTGCCCTTTCAGAGATGAGGAGACTCAGCATCGGGCAGGCGGGCACACCTGCCAGGCACAGAGCTGGTGGGAGGCGAGGTCCGTCCGTCTCCCACACGCTTCCTGCTTCCCGCAACGCCCTGCCTCCCTCTCTCCCATGATCATTCTTGTCGCCTGCATGGAATCCTGCCCGGAAAGTATGAGGAGGGCAGCCAGACAGCGCCTGGGACAAGGCAGGAGTTCCCACTCTGGAGGAAGGGCCTAGAAGGACACTGAGACCGTGCTTAGGTGAAGAGCTTCATGGACCTCTGCTCCCAAGAGTCCAGGGTCAGCAGTCCCAGTGGGAAGAGAAGTGCTCGTCCAGAAGGGAAGGAAAGGGGAGCTGAGCCTCTCAGCTCTTCTAGTCCCCCTCCCTGCCTGTCCCCCTCCCCCCCATTTCCTCCCCCTCCCCCTCTCCTCCCCTCCCCCCTCCCTCCCTACATTCCTTCCTCCCTTTCTCTTCCTCTTTCTTTCCTTCTTTTGCTCATTCTTTCATTTTTCCTTCTTTCTTTTTCTTTCCTCCTTCCTTCCTTCCTTGCTCCCCCCTTTCTTCCTCTCTCCCTCTCTCTGGCTGCAGCAAAGCCACATGACGGTGTGACTCTGCTCCTGAGATTCCAGAAAGGGATAAATCATGCCGCTTGTTTAACTCCGCTCTGAAGGACCATCAATCGCCTGCTAAACAAGTGCCCGCCTGCAGTGCGCTGACCTCATTAAACCCTCTGACGGCTCCTCTGGCCGCACACATCACAGACCCTCCTCCCTTAGTCATTTCCAAAGTGCATTTAGTGCTTGTGAAAGGAGCTGTCTTGGACCACCAACTCTCTCAGCAAACGCTGCACCTCCTCGGGCTGTTTTGGCAGCACGCTGGCATTGCTGAGTGTAGCTGGATTTGAACCAAGGGCTCGGGGACTACAGGCTCATTATTCTTTTCCTGAACCATCGACGGCTCCTCACATTGTGTTTCTGTGGTTTTCTCCACCAGAAATGCATACAGTAATTGCTAAAAAAGCCACCCTTTTAAAATAGCGTTTAAATGGGATGAGATGTCACAAATGGAAGGAATTCAAAGATGCCCTTTGAAATAGGAATCTGAGGGGCAGAGGCTTCCTCTCTGAAGGCTCAGCCAACCAGTCGTGGTCTGCGGAGCTGTTTACTGCCGTCCACACTCGTGTTTCTAGGCCCCTTTTGCTGCACTTCCATCCTGGAATGTCACCTGCAAATTCTTCAGCAAATTCCTACCTCCAGAAAAACGTAGTGGAAGAAAAGAGTGGCTTTGTGGTTCTGGGTTCCTGGATTCCACTTTGCATTGCGGCTTTGCCATGAGGAGCGCAATGTTCAGCTGGCCCCGGGTCCTGGAGGACAGGGTACTGGGGAGCTGCGGCGGGGAGGGCGGGGAGGTCTTTCCGTCTAGAGGCAGCTGGACGGGAAATCAATTCCCCACTGGCCTCATCCCCCAGTCCTATGCAACAAAATATTTGGAGTGGATTATCAAGGGACACTTGGTGCTGTGTTAAAATTATTTTCACCTCTTAAGAACAAGGTAGAATTAACTTCATGTGGATTTAAGTGAACACTGGTTGAATCTGGAGTGGTGGCTGATGAGAAAGCCATGAGACTGGTTGGTTCAGAGAGAGACAGGACGCCTGAGGGAGGGGATCTATACTTTCTAAATGTTGCCTTCAGACCTCAGATGCCCATCACATTATGAACCAGCAGCTTGGAGACTTCAGGCCCTAGATTACAAAAATATTATCTTGATTCAATTGAGACACTCCCTGGGGGTGGGGGTGGGACTTCCATTTATTATTTGGGATGTTTGCATTTAGCTCAGAATAGTCAAACCTACATAGTTGTATCCAGAAATATTATCGAAATATTGTCATTTCTCAGTCAGCACAAAAAAACATTTTTTGAGTCACGGGCTGCAGAAACACATGATAAAAATAAACGGATGACTAAGAAACTTAAGCCTGTTAACAAATCTGGATTTGTAGAGAGAGGGTACGAAGGGAGAAGTGGGCAAAGCGGGATCCTGGAAGCTCTGAGCGGCCACACAGGGAGCCCGCTTTGTGTCTCTGGGGATTCTCACCAGAGGGAAAGCCCTGTGGTTTGCCCCTGGAAAGCAGGTGACGTTTCACTGTGTGGTACCAGCCACCGCTGGGAAGTTGTGCAGGTAGATGGGCCAGGAAGATCCTGCTCCCTTTCATCTATCAACCAGGCTGCATTTCCGAGGGCCTGTGGTCCAGGCGTTCCGGAGGAGCAGCCTGGACGGGAGGGGAGCTGTGGCTCCTGCAGACCCACTCAGGCCACGTGAGGGTTCGCTGGGGAGTCCTGCTGCTTCCTGCAAACCTGCTGACGACGCTCGGCTGAGAGTGTGGGGGCCGACCCCGCAGCGCCTCTTCCGTCAGTGTTTGGGGGGTGAGCCGTGCCCCTGAGTTATGCCCTGTCCTTCAGGACCTCTGCCTATAGCCAGCTGCTCATGCATTCCCCACTACAGAACCATCATGCTTCCAAGACCAATGTCCTAAAGTTCATATCTTTAGTATAAATGCGGATCTGCATGTCAAATTCCAAATTGAAAAAACAAACAATGAATTTCCAGTTTTACTCCATGAGATGTTTTATCTGCATAGTCTAGCCTCACATATGACTAGGGTAATTCTGAATGACTCCTGGGTGGAATGTTCTGAAGTGGATGGGTAGATAAACTCCAGATGAATGTGGGACAGAACTTCTTTCTTCCTTGGAGTAGGTGTAATGATGATGAGGTGAAAATCTTGCTGCCGTAACAGTGTCCATCTAATGAGGAAGATAGGACAGCATCCCTATTCATAACATGAACCTTTTGGAGCAACATAATTGTTAACATGCTGTTATAAGTTACTGAGTTTACGTTCTATTTCCTGTTCTCCCCTTATGAAAAAATGGTTCCTCAGTTTTCCATAAGTCAGAATTCAGCTAAAGCTAGGGTTTTTATTGATCTTTAGTTGCAGAACTTCTTACTGCTTTTTAAAAGTTTTTTAAAAATCTAATTCACTCTATTACCCCCACATGATGTATGTTAAAAAGGTTCTTATGATATTTTTCAGGTGAAGAAGCTGCTGTATTTCATACCTAGAGGGTCTCACATGCATCATGAGTCAGGCAGCCACAGAAGGAGGAGCTAATATCATTTCCTAGTTTTGGGCTGTGATTTCAGATGACAGAGTCACCCAGGAGGTGACTGGGTAGCTTGTATATGTTAACTAGAAAGTGACAAAGCCCTGCAAATTAATCAAAATGGAATAAAATATCTGTGTTAACAGTTAGCGGTGACCATCTGAAGGCCAAGAATAATTTCACCCCCTATTGTCCCCTTTTAGGTTCCGTAAATGAAAAAGTTCCCCAGAGGGAAGGCACAGGAAAAACAGGTAACTATCTTAAAATGAACTTCCTTGGTGTTTTTTGACAGCAAATCCGATCTATGCCTTAAAATAGCCTCTCAATTTAAAACGTCAGCGTATATCAGTGACGGTGATATGTGAGAGCTGAAACAATCTGTTAATTATTATTTATTCAGCAAATGTTTATTCAGCCCTTACGATTGCTGGGACTTTGCAGGTGCCGGGCACGTGGCTCGTTGGGTGACCCACTTGTGTCCATGTCAGGCCTTCTCGGGGCTTGTGTTGGGACCACTTGAGGATGGAGTTAGCATCATCTCGGGTCCACACCTGGGCAGAGGACTCTGGGGCTGGTGTGAGACTCTAACATGGCAGTTGAGGGGGGCACTGATTGGGACATGTCTGCTGCTCCTCGTAAGAAACAAGGGGGCTTTTTCCATCTTTGACAGTCATCTCTTCTGGGATCAGTGCCCACAAGCACCAGATGGAATAGCGAGTGTTTCCTTTGGAAATCACCCGGCAGGTCCATCTCTCCTGGCCACGGCCTTTGCCCTTTCCTCATCTGGCATGGGCTTCCCTGGGGGCTCAGCTGGTGAAGAAGCCACCTGCAGTGCAGGAGACCTGGGTTCCATCCCTGGGTTGGGAAGATCCCCTGGAGAAGGGAAAGTCTACCCACTCCAGTATTCTGGCCTAGAGAATCCCATGGACTACAGTCCATGGGGTCGCAAAGAGTCAGACACGACTGAGCGACTTTCACTTTCACTTTTCAGCTATTAGTCCCAGTGACACATTTTCTGTTTTCATCTGATATCAATCTGAATTCAGAATTTATTTTTAAGATGAAATAAAAATAATGTATTATCATCTTGGGCTACCACTTCCCAGGCTAGTGGTAAAGAATCTGCCTGCCAATTCAGGAGACATAAGAGATGTGGGTTCAGTCCCTGAAGAGGGAAGATCCTCTGGAGGAGGCCGTGGCAACCCCCTCCAGGATTCTTGCCTAGGAAATCCCATGGACAGAGAAGCCTGGAGGGCTGCAGTCCCTGGACTGCAAAGAGTTGGACACGATTGAAATGACTTAGCACACATGCTCCCATCTTAGGCACTTAGGGAGAGGGTTTCTGTTTAGGAAGGAAGGAGAAGTGATTACACAGTGTTGGGGTTTGAGTCTCTGAGATGCTGGGGGGCATGCTGCTGTATCTTAGAGAAGGGGAAGTGTAAATGTTCATGGTTAGAAACAATAATCAAATACTGAACGAATGACAGAGAGAAATACAATTTCAGGGGCTCCCTCACTCCTGCTCATGGTGATACAGGTCGATTCCACTGTGGATGTATTTTTTTAATCCCTCGGGAATTGGCCTGTGGGCTCAGAAACGGATTTAAGGAAAGAACACATTGCTTCTACTGAAGCCCCTTGATCTATAGATATGCCTGTCAGGGAAATACCAGAAATAAGTAGCAGAGCTGGTTTATCAGGGAAGTGAGATATTTGGCAACCTGTCCTGGAGGCAGAGTGTAGGGCACTGAGCTGTCCATGACTTTACATCGTTGTCTGAAGCTGAGTCCAGTAGGTGCGGAGGCTCCTTACACCAGGACAGGCTCTCGGGGGGGCCTGAGCAGGATGGTGGGTGCGGAGGGTCATGCTGTAGGGGGCTAAGGGCTGAGGCAGGGATGTGGGGGCCTCTGGTGTTGGCTTTAGGGGTGGGGGATGGAAGGCACCCATCCTTGTCCCTCAAGGACAAGCCCTTCTCGCCTTGATTCTCAGCTGAGAACTCAGACTGGTCCGGACCCAGGGATTAGGGCTGCTGGCCCCTAAGGGGTGACCTGCTCAGGCCTCAGCTAAAATGTACAGCTTTAACTGTGTCCTTGATGGATGTTAATTGTGGCCTTGATGGACATTCACTGTCCTTGATGGCTGTCATTCCAGAGGACCTTCAGTATGCAAAGACATTTTCTCACTTATGTTCTGTTAAGACTCTCAGATATGTTAAATATGTTTTAAATATGTTCCCCATTTTATTCTTGGAAGAAGATTACAGAATATTCAGTAGCAAAATACTCTGAGTTTATTGCTGCTATCATTATTAGACTTGGATATTTCAAATCAAGCTACATCTAGTCAGTATTTTGACAGATGGCGAGATTTTTTCTCAAGACATTGTTAAAGAATTTTTAAAATGCTCTCTTTTGGCTTTCCCCTGGAAAGAACTTATGGGAAACCTCAGTCTCCCTCTTTGGGTTGCTGGGGCCCTGATGAGTCAGAGTCCACTAGATCAGCCACATGGCCGCCCCTCCTCTGTTACTGCTCGACGAATTGTGATCCTGAAGCTATTAAAAAACAAAATCACACCAGTAGACAAGCCTGGGGGAAAACACCAGGATGGTTCTCAGGAGCACCCCCCCCCCAATGTGCACTGTTAGGGCGTTGCTGACTGGGGGCTCCTTGTCCGGGGGCTTCTAGGGGCTTGGTTACCAGAGCACCCAAAGTGTACTTTTCAACTAATTCAATGAAGACTGTGTCCTTGGGATAAAGTCCTCAGCAAATGGTACAGAGTTTGCTGACTGATGCCCCTCCCTCTGAACTCAGGCGCTTCCCCCTGTCCCACGACCCCATTCCTTACCCGACCCCCACCCCCGCCTTGCAGGAGGCCTGGGTGCTGAGAGACCCGCGGGGCACCGTCCAGGCCCTGGTCTCTGGCCCAGCCTTCCATTCAGAAACCCAGGGCAGAGCAGGGGTCAGGCCCCTACCCCGAACCCCCATTGCTGCCGCCCGCCCCTCGCCCACTCAGGGGGCTCCCAAGGTTCCCACCCGATGTCTCCCCCACCCCGCGGGGTTGTTTGGGGCCACGCGTGTCTGTTCTTTTGCGTCTATGGGTGCCGCATGCTGGGTTGTGGTTTGGTGGATCGTGGGGTGTATGCTATCCGGAGGGTCCAGCCTCTATGCACACTTACTTCACTTACTCTCATAATTGTAGTCTCCTTGCAAATCTTTTCCGTTCTGAATTCAGATGATGCCTCAGCTCCAGCGCTGGAGACTCAGCCTCAAGGAGATGAGGAAGGTGAGTGTCCACGGGGAGCCGGGTGGGGTGCTGCGGGCCTGGGGGCGCTTCATGGCCTTGTGCTCAGACTCGCCTGGGATGGGCTGGGTTTGCCTTTTCCAGCTTTATTTGCGAGGCCTCGTGTCCCGCTGAGGGCCTCCGCGTGTGCCGTGGGACTTTCACACAGCACATGCAGAGGCGAAATCTCTGAGCTGGCATTTTGTCATCTGGATAACATGAAGGATGTATTTCCAAAGCTGCAAAAACATATGCGGTTTCCCTGCTTATGCTCCACATCATGTGATTATCACACATGTGGTGCCTGAGACCAGCCTTGTAAAGTGGCAAAGATGCGTCTCAGGCTCATTAAGTTTGCATCATGGGAACGATGGCTTTCCTACTCCTGGCCTTGAACACACTGTTGTAGCTGTTTGCCTCTGTGTCACCCATTCTCAGGGCAAAAGGGATCAGGCCTGAAGGCCAAGTGTAAGGAGCGTACATAATACATAAATCAGAGCTCAGAAGTGCTTTGCAAACAGCAACAGTGATAGTCATGATAACTGACTTCTGTCTGGCCCTGGATGCCACGCGCTCTATCACCAGAGCTCACCAAGCCCTTGGAGCCCCATCTCATAGACGACAGTTGTCTGAGATCACAGAGCCCGCAGGTGACGAGGGTGCCTCTGGCCAGCTGGTGGGCCTCAGCGTGGTTCTCGGGCGAGTGGTATCCAGACCGCACTGTAAATGCTTAAAATTACTCAAATGCAAGTTGCATCTGTTACTATTACTACCACAGGTTTGTTCCCAGATGTTGTAGGCAAAATTGTATTTTGCATACAATTCATATGTAAAGATACGTATTGAATCTTTCGGGCTTCACTGGTGGCTCAACGGTAATGAGTCGGCCTGCAGTGCAGGAGACGAGGGGTTCAGTCCCTGGGTCAGGAAGATCCCCTGGAGGAGGGATTGACAACCTACACAAGTATTCTTGCCTGGAGAATCCCGTGGAGAGGAGCCTGGCGGGCTATGGTCATGGGGTCGCAGAGTCGGACTTGACCTAGTGGCTAGAACAGCACCGCACGTTGCATCCTTCACCTGAGTGAAGGCCTGTGTGTTACCCAAGAATCGATCTTCACCACACAAGGCTGTGTTTTTGTACTTTGGGGCTTTTTGCTAAAACCTCTTTCTTTCTGGTGGAAACTGTATGGACTCACATAGCTTTTGTTTGAACTTTTGGATGAAGAAAGAAAGAAAAGACATTTGCTAAAGCTTTTCAGAACGCACATTTTCATTTCTCTTTGTTTCATGCACATAAATATTTTACATTTTTTAAATGTATAATGTGTATTTACTGATCATACTTTTTTGGGCTTTTAGGTTGCCTGCTGAACTCTTTGAGAGACTTTGTATTTTCATGATGAATTAAAATAACTATTGTTTTATTTTGGTTCAATAGATGTTGCATCACGGTACCCCACACTTTGGACTGAACAAGTTAAAAGTCGACAGAACAAAACCAATAAGAATTCAGGTAAAAGGGGGACCTATATGACTGAGTTAACAGACCCAGAAAGTGGCCTTGTTTTCTGGAAGTTACCTGCAGAGCACATGTTTTTCTCTGCTCACCAATGAGTCATGCAAATAATGCTGTGGTTTGCCCATCAGAATATAGTTCAAATTTGGGTGTTTTATTAAATTTGCTAAGTTGTAGAACATATTATAGAATTTTTAAATTTTTTCTCAGAAATTAATGCATTTTCCTATTGCATAAAGACATTAACCTGTACATTTCTCTTACAAACTTTAGAAAATGAGTTAGTGTTGTACAATCTTGTCACTCTATTTCCAAAGGTTATTTAGTTTGGTTTGCTTCTGTGCATATAGATCAGTGCATGGCAAATTAATTCAAACATTGAAAGCTTCAGATTTACTGGTGGATCTTGAAATCCTCTATGGAAGAATTAGTGTGACAGTACTTAATTTGAGAAACAAATGTAAAAGTGTCATTTGAAATGTACATTAAGAAAAAACAATTTTAATTGTCAGTGGGAAGCTATTTGGGGTTTGACAGAGTTAGTTCCATTTAAGTTCATAGAACAAATGCATTTGTGTTTCACCCATCACCTACTGTTACCAGATTTTCAAGCTTATGTGACCTGTCAATCATAATTAACTAGTAAAAACACTGCAGACGTTCAGTATTTAGTGGGACTGAAAAGAATGTTTCAGGAAATTCTAGTTTGCATAAGTTATCCTACACTGTAATTTGATTTAAATCAGCCTAAATGTGTAGAGCACAAAACAGTGACATTGATTTATAGCCACAGGACATGAAATTATGGGATTATATCTGTGTCTAATATCCCTGTGTCCAGGAATGTTCTCAATGAGGGTCTGAATAAAGTCAGCCCTAGGTGGTATTTTAAGATGTTAAATATGTATGTACTTTATAAAGTTTAGTGATGAAATGGCAAATAGTCATAGGTTTTATGTAATGACCACCACTGTCATTGAGATTTCAGTGTCAGAAGAGCTTCATTTGTGTTTAACTTAAAAGATACTTCTACTGATAATCTTCTTTGGTAGAAGGGGACACATTTACTTAACAAATAATTTGTGACTCTTTGTTATTCCATGTTTTTAAAAATCTGTGTTGCTTCTCTGTACTGTTTTCATTCCTTTATAGAAGAAGCCAAACAGAAAATGTTTTGCTTTTTTTCTCCAATGTTTCTCTACATCAGTTAAAAGTGCTGTTTCTGCTCCCAGAGTTAGAACTAAAATGACAGAATAATACCTGCGTTACCAAACACAGAAGTACAGCCACGCAGAGTGGGGGCTGCCCTGAGGACGTGATCACCGTGGCTCGGGGCATAAAGGGAGAGTCGTTTTGGGGAGGGACCTTTTTACAGAGGAAGCAAAGTACTCCGAGCCTACGGAAGTTTGCTCATGCTGGCCTCAGTAAATGTTTATTCATGTGTTCCATGGCCACTTTGATGTTATCATCGCTTTTTTATCTAAAACTAAGTGAATCAAGGGGTTTCCCATGTGGCTCAGTGGTGAAGAATCCACCTGCCAATGCGGAGGGCCCGGGTTCAATCCCTGGGTCGGGAAGATCCCTTGGAGGAGGGAATGGCTACCCACTCCTGTATTCTTGCCTGAAAAATCCTGTGGGCAGAGGAGTCTGGTGGGCTACAGTCCATGGGGTTGCAAAGAGTCGGACACGACTTAGCGATTAAAGAACAAGTGAATCAAAAAATAAACAAATGCATTAATAACTGAAAAATTGATTTAGTCTAAGTAACATACAGTTTCTCTGCTGAACTTTTAGTAATTGAAATTCAGTATAAGCATAAATGAAATATTCCTCTGTTGGCTCGTTTTGCAGGGAAAGTATCACTTTCATTTTTCAACCCAATGTACATGAGTAAGTGAGTCAAACCTAAAACTGTGTTTTACTTGGGAATGCATTACTCAATTTCTTTCTGTTAATATATAATTGGGAGTGTCCATATATTTCTTCATGCTCTTGAATCACCTTCTCATATTCAATTTTATCATTCTACTTATAGAAGTTACAAAGATTGATTACAAAGTTTTACCAAATAAGAGATATTGTGACATATTGTTTAATTATTTAAAATGAACTTATGTCTCTATTTATTAAGCCAACACTCTTTCCCTATGATACATTAACTGCTTCCTGGATTTCTGCCTGGTTTCCCTTTAATCCAGTCTAGAATATTAAAGCGCAGTGCACTTTTTTTGTTGGTTGGACCGGTAGTGATAATGATAGAGGCGCTACCATCTCTTGTGCTCCCCGTGGGCCCGCACCTCTCACGCGTGGCTGGGCTTGCGTTCTGCTCGGCGGGCAGGAGCCAGCGGGGCCGCTGTGTGTCCTGCCTCGGTCCTCAGAGGAGGACATGGTCACACGCAAGGCAGCGGATGCTTGCAGGGCCCCTGAGCGCAGGACCTGAGGGCTGTCTGGCCTGTCCCAGCCTGCCCTCGCCACTGTACTGTGGGGGCAGGACGCCTCCCGCTCCCACGGGGACGTGGCGTCTAGCCCTGGTCACGGTGCGCCTGTGCCACCCTGGAGCCTTGAGATCAAAGTCTTCGTCACACGAGGGCCCGGCGCAGAGAAGGCTGGGCTGGGAGGGACACAGGGGTCTCCACCGGGGCCTGCTGACGCTTCGGTCCCCCTGCCTCCCCGCTTTTCATCTCCTTGCTCTTTGCCTCCAAGACTGTTCTTCCCGGCCTCATCCTCAGCCTGCGCTGCCTCACCTGCACTCCTTCCCTGTCCTGCTCCTGGGGCTGTGCTTTCTGCGGTTCAAACATTCTCGGCCCTCGGTCACCCCTGGGTCTTCTCGGACCCCAGCGCTAGGAGCGCAGACCTCGTCCCTGCTCCTAGCACATGCCTACCTGCACGTGTCCACCCGCCCCACCCGCTCATGTCTGTCTGCCCGCCCGCGCGTGTCCACCTGCCCCCCCCACGTGTCCACCTGGCCCCCCCACACGTGTCCACCTGTCCTCCCCACACGTGTCCACCTGCCCCCCCCACACGTGTCCGCCTGCCCCCCACATATGTCCACCTGCCCCCCACACGTGTCCACCTGCCCCCCCCACACGTGTCCACCTGCCCCCCCACACGTGTCCACCTGCCCCCCACACGTGTCCACCTGCCCCCCACACGTGTCCACCTGCCCCCCACACGTGTCCACCTGCCCCCCACATGTGTCCACCTGCCCCCCACACGTGTCCACCTGCCCCCCACACGTGTCCACCTGCCCTCCCACATGTGTCCACCTGCCCCCCCCACACGTGTCCACCTGCCCCCCTGCACATGTCCACCCCCCCCGCACGTGTCCACCCGCCCCCCCCCGCTCATGTCTATCTGCCCGCCCACACGTGTCCACCTGCCCCCCACATGTGTCCACCTGCCCCCCACACGTGTCCACCTGCCCTCCCCACACGTGTCCACCTGCCCCCCACACGTGTCCACCTGCCCTCCCACATGTGTCCACCTGCCCCCCCCCACACGTGTCCACCTGCCCCCCTGCACATGTCCACCCCCCCGCACGTGTCCACCCGCCCCCCCCCCGCTCATGTCTATCTGCCCGCCCACACGTGTCCACCTGCCCCCCAGCACGTGTCCGCTTGCCCCCCCCACCTGCATGTGTCCACCCGCTCCCTCTGTATGCAGCCGACACCCTCCCTCTGGGCGCGTGCTCAGCATCACTCCTGTCTGCTCCGGGCTGTTGTGCTGTGTAGACCTGCTCTTGTGACCGGGTCCCCCACAGCCTGAGTTGAGCCTGCCCCCAGATCCCCAGCGCAGGGTGGGGGCAGCGGGGCCCCTTCCTCAGCCTGGCAGAGAGGGGAGGCAGCCCCCTGACCCGGCGCGGCCCCTTCTAGATGATTGGGGGTCCCTGCAGCCTGCTTCCTCTGCTCGCTACCACCCAGCCGCGTCAGCGTCCCGCCCAGAAGGTCCCCGCGTCCAGCCTGATGGTTCCCTGCCTGTCCAATGGGCCCCGGCGGCCCGGTCTCTTGGCCAAGCCCGTTGTTGCTGGGAAGGCATTTTGTGGATAAGAGTCACATTCAGATGAGTGGCTTTGAGTCAAGGAGGTTCCCCTTCCCCCTCGAAGGGCTCACCCAGCAGGCCCCCCAGGATGGCCTGTGGGGGCGGCAAGTGGGGGCAGACTCTGTTTATCTTTTCCATCAGGAAGGAGCCGAGGGCGCTCTGTCTTCCCATTATTTACTTCACATGAATAATTCACAGCACGGCGGGCCTGTCCCCCTGTGTGGACCCTGCGGTGCTGCAGGCGAGCGGGGCTCTGCAGGTCACAGGGCGCCCGGGCCCCCGGGCAGCATGCAGGGCAGGGCCGCCCCGGGGCCTGCCTGCCCTGGGAGAGGAGGCGCTCCTGATGCTGCTTCCCATCCAGGCCCTCATCTCCCTGCCTCCTATCCAGCCCCATATCTCCCTGCCTCCTATCCAGGCCCTCATCTCCCTGCCTCCTATCCAGGCCCTCATCTCCCTGCCTCCTATCCAGCCCCACATCTCCGACAGCTGCCTGGAAACAGGAGTTCTAAGGGCCGGGGCAGGCTCTGCCCTGAGTGCGCTGTGTGCCAGGGCCCCCGGGAGCACCTGTTGGCACTGGGATCCCTCATCTATTCACTTTAGGAGTCAATCTGTGGTTTGGGGGTCTTCCCAGGTGGCTCAGGGTAGGGAACACGCCCGCCAATGCAGGGGACGCAAGAGACCTGGGTCGGGAATATCCCCTGGAGGAGGGCACAGCAGCCCACTCCAGTGCTCTTGCCTGGAGTGGACAGAGGAGCCTGGTGGGCTAGAGTCAGTGGGGCGCAGAGTCGGACACAGAGAGCTGAGCTCGCGTGCATGCACGCTGCGGCTCGGGAAGGCCGAGCTGCTCCCCCCTCGCTCAGGCCATGGCCACCGACACGATCTTGGTGCCGCCGCAGGGCCCAGCCTGGCCGAGGGTGCCAGCGTCCACTCCCAGCGGCTTAGAGCGGGTGATGCTTCCCGCAGGGCAGAGAGTGCCAGCGTGGGGCGGCGGGCATTTGGCTTCATTATTTATTGCAAAGCCCAGGTTGGCAGAGGGAGCATGTCTTCTTTCTCTCTCTGCCCGCGGCTCTTCCGAACCCGAGCCTGAGCCAAGGAGCTGACCCCCAAGACCTCCGGAGGTGGCACCCTGAGCCCCAGGGTGCTGTGTTGGCCGCAGACCCGGCAGGACACACGCAGACCGCGGGGCTGCTCTGATAAAGAAGCTGCGGCGTTAGCTGTCTTCTCATTTGTGGTCTTTATAAGTTTTGCATGTGAGCTGGAGCAAAACTAGAGGCCCCAGTTTTTGCCATCTCTGAAACCCTCCTCCCACTTGGAAGAAAAATATTTCTCCCTTCCTAAACCATTAAAAACAGCTCTGTTTTCCATCCAAGAGAGGTTCTGTATCTCAAGATGTTCCACAGTTTTATGGGACCCCCTCCGTGGAAACATTTTTCTGTTTTATTCAGGGTTGATAATTTTTGTTTTATTGCGCATATTAAAATTATGGCCAAAAGATGATTATCTTTTGATTCTGCTTTAAATCATGGTAAATTGCATTCCCTGGGGGAAAAGAACACCAATTATATTTCTCTTCCTTTGTAAGTTTTAAAACATTATTTCCTCATTTCCCTTTCTACCTCATTCTTCAAGCATGACCTTATAAAACACCAAGATGCCAACTACATTCTTAAGTTATAAAGTGTCGGTCATTTGAAGATATTAAGATACTAAAATAAATCAAGTAGCTCCTTTTCAAGGTGAAGTCTAAAAGTGTATTACTTACAAGTATTATTAATAAGTAAGCTACTAAAATGTACATGAAGATTTATCCAAGTTTCCTAACTATAAAGGGGGATTTTTAACTCCAATCACATTTAATTCTTACATGTCAGTATTGAAACGCTGGTTAAATAATCAGGTTGCAAGATTTCAACATAAGTACAGAAAACATTAATGAAAGTGTGCAAATTGTTTCTCAGCCAGCTGACAACACATACCAGCCTTATACACATACAGGCCTTTGTCCTCTCAGTGTGTGAAAAAAAGAGGGGGGCATTCGGCTTATTTATTCTCTCTGTATAAATGAGATTTAATCCATCATTGGATCAGTGAGGCCTGATGTTAAATGGTGTCCTCTGTAGATCCATAGCTATTGAATACAATTTTGGGAAAGCTTGTTTTGTTCCAGGCAAGTGCTGTGCGATTGAATAATATACGGCCCACTGCCCCCCCGCCTTCGGGGTAAGCACACTTTGCAACGTCTCTGCGTGGCCGGGAGGGGCCTAGCCCAGGTCTGACTGTGCACCGAGCCAGCCCCTTCCCTGAGCTGCGGCTCCGGGCCCCCTTTCCCGAGGCGCCTCTGTGGCTGACTGCGGGTTGGGAAACCTGTCTGCCTGTGGAGACATCTGGACAATGCTGGCCGTCCTTCTCCGGCCAGGCTGTCCCCTGGGGAGGGACGTGACGGCAGGTGACTCTGGCCCGGTGGACGGACCGCGGGTGTGAGAACTGGGGAGGCGGCACGTCTCCACCCCGGACCCCCGCACACGAGGCCGAGGCCGCCTCCTCGTCCCCGACACAGATGCCCCTGTGCTGCGCCGGGGCTCGGTGAGCTGAGCTGCCTGGGCCTGGCCGTCCCGTGTCCCGAGCCCCTGGGTCTGACCTCCTTCTAACTCGCGTTACAGCCACTACTGCTGCTCCGAGCCCCCGGGGCCTTGGGAAGGGCGGGGCTGAGCTGGGTTCCCACACAGCCCCGCGAACCTGATGAAGCTCTCTAAGCATCAGTCAGCATCTCGTCTCCATGGTAACGGTGAGCAGACCTCACGGGTATCGGGGCATGTCTGGGGGCTCTGGGTCAACCGCTGGGGCCATCTGAGTCCTGTCTGTAAACAGGACTGGGGTTGCTCTCTAGTTGTTCACATGTGAGGTCAGGCCTGGTCTTTGCAAATAGCAAGAGGGCATTTCTTGAGAGGTACGTGTGTGTGTGTGTTCACTCCAGAGGTTGCAGGATTCCCAGTTTGGAGAATTCAGGTGCTAGAAAGTGTATGATGGGTTAATAGCACTGAAGGAAGGTTTGTGGGCTTGTGTCCATTACTGTTTGGTTAGCTGCGTGAACCAAATACAATGTCTCTTGTTCTTCACGCTCATGAGTAGAAAGCTAACAGGAGGTGTTGCTATGATCCTCGCATTAGTAGGATCAGAGACTAAATCAGGATTGATGCGGCTCGTGAGCATGGGAGGGTCCTTTTGAAAACGACTCTCACAGTTAAACCCAAACTAGCGTTCTTGCTGCACCCTCGAGGGCGGCGGAAGAACATTCTGCCAACCAACAGGTCTCATCTTGGCATCCCTGCCGTCTAAACTGCCGACAGACGGCCGGCTCTTGGCCAAGAAGACGTACGGCCAGTTACAGCGACCTCTGTGAGTGGCTGGGCGGCCGGGGAGTTTGAGAATTGTTAATCCTGCCGCTAAGGCTTTGATTCTTCCTGGCGGTGCCGTGGTGTGTGTGTGTGTGTGTTGACTGAAAATTACAACCTGAAAGTAGGGAGTTATTTAATCTGGTGGGAACGTTTAGGACTCTGAGCCCGGGAGACGGCATCTCAGTAGCTCTGAGAAAACTTCTCCAAGGATGCAGGAGGGGAAGTCAGCCTGTATACAAGTCTGCCCCAAAGGGAGCAGGCCATCTGAACTGCAAAGATCGGTTACCAAGTGAAGCAATTTAGCATTCTGTGATGGGAGGGGCAAGCCTCTGGGCTCACTGAATTCACTCCTTTCACGCACACCTCAGCTGTCTGGGGCCAATCCTGTCTCCTCTTCACCTTAAAGGGTGCAGATAGCTGCTTCTTGCATTCCCCCAGCTCCTCAGCCATCACCATGGTGGGTGATGGAACCTGCGGCATCGCGGGTTTGGGAGCCCTCATTCACATTTGGAGGCCAGAGGTCACTGATGGCTGTGACAGCCCTGTTTATTGATATGGCAGGAGGCGTTTTCATTTCACAGGTGCAAGTGTCTGTACACAGTCAAGCATGTGTTAAGTAATTGTTTTTATCTAAAACGTGTCTCTGTTTTTAACAGATGCAACCCTTTCCCTTACCTTCATTCATCTTTATGGTTATCATCTTTTTCCTCTAGTGTGCCTGCCTCCTGCATTTCTATCTCAGATAAGCACTGGTCTGGAAGCGTTCCTGTGGTTTTGTCTGAAAATCACATTAGTGCCTAAAGCCAGGATACATCAGGCTATTGTGTTTCAGATGAAAAAACAGGTCAAGAAGTCGTTTAGGAAGATCTCATTTAGTTATGTGTTTAATAAAATATCTACATCAAAGCCTTTTCATATTGTTCATGGGGCTCTCGAGGCAAGAATACTGAATTGGTTTGCCATTTCCTTCTCCAGTGGACAACGTTTTGCTAGAAAGCTCCATCATGACCCGTCTGTCCTGGGTGGCCCGACATGGCATGGCTCATCGCTTCACTGAGTTCCACAAGGCTGTGATCCATGTGATCATTTTGGTTAACTTTCTGTGACTGTGATCTTTCATTCTGGAGGCTGTGGGATGGTAGTCCTTGGAAGAAAAGCTATGACAAATTTAGTGTATCAAAAAGCAGACACATCACGTTCCTGACAAAGGTCCATCGAGTCAAAGCTATGGCTTTTCCAGTAGTCATGTACGGATGTGAGAGTTGGACCGTAGAGAAGGCTGAGGACTGAGGAATCAATGCTTTCAAATGGTGGTGTTGGAGAAGACTCTTGAGAGTCCCTTGGACTGCAAGGAGAACAAACCAGTCAATTGTAAAAGAAATCAACCCTGAATATTCCTTGGAAGGACTGATGCTGAAGCTGAAGCTCCAGTACTTAGCCATCTGATGCAAAAGCTGACTCATTGGAAGAGACCCTGATGCTGGGAAAGATCGAAGGCAGGAGGAGAAGGGGATGACGGAGGATGAGATGGTTGGATGGCATTATTAGCTCAATGGAAATGAGTTTGAGCAAACTCTGGAAGATAGTTCTGAAGGACTGGGAAACCTGGCATGTTGCAGTTCATGGGGTCACAAAGAGTTGGATGCGACTTAGGACCGAGCAACGACAGACAACAACAACTACATCGAAGCACGAAGTACCAAAGGAATACCAAGGTTCTGTGTGCTGAGATGTAGGCATGAAGCTATTATTAGAATTTTCTCCAACTGCTTAGATCCCTGAGGAAGTGAAAAATGAATCATTTTATCCCAGCCCGTCTTGCCCCCGATGTATGAAAAGACTGCAAAAACTTACCTGAACAGCAGATCCAGGAGATTTGCCTAACACTTCAGCTTACTTCACATGCTTATCATGAGGACATCAGCTTCTGGAGGACAAGCCAGATTTATCAGGAAGCGTGGGTGTCAGTGTTGGCAGAAAGGCACCACAATTCTGTGTCTGGACAAGACGCTCAGAAGCTCGCTGTTCTGTTCAGTAGCCATCCCCCTGCTCAGGCGTGCAGGGACCCAGCCCTGTCCTGGGCTCAGCCCGTGGGTCAGTTTCAGGAGGGGGAGGATCAGGTGGAGGACAGACCCTCTTGGAGGCCCAGCCTGACCTTGCACCTGCCGCCTCCTTTCCCACCCGCCCCACTGCAGGGAGGCCGTCTCTGGGCCTGCAATCTCTGTGCAGCGGCCCTGGCTGAGCCCTAAACACAGCCGTTAGGAAAACTACAAATAGGATTGTAACTGCACTGCCCGATTATGTCCTGCATTTAGGTCTCACTGGTTCATGTTCCCTTTTGTGCTATTTGTATGGTTACACATGCACACACACACACGTGTGTGTGTGTTCATGTTATTTATATACATGTTGGCCTTCTGCTTTCCCTGTAGCTCAAATGTTAAAGAATCTGCCTGCAACACAGGAGACCTGGGTTTGGCCCCTGAGTCGGGAAGATCCCCTGAAGGAAATGACAACCCACTCCAGTGTTCTTGCCTGGAGAATCCCATGGACAGAGGAGCCTGGTGGGCCACAGTCCACGGGGTCACAAGGAGTCGAGGTTTTGGCCACCTTTAAGTTTCTGCTTGTAATTATACACATACATAAAGCAAATCCCTGTTTCTCAAAGGTGCCTGAGTGCAAGGCCAGGAGCATGTCAGGCCTCCTCCGCGCTGTGAGCTCCCCCCTCACACCCTGTCCAGCCCTCAGGCCGCGCTGCGGGCTCCGCGTTCCCGGTGTGCCCTCCACTTCCCACCCAGCCTGCCGAGCCAGGCCTGCGGAGTCATCGGCGCCTCGCATGGCTGGGGTCACTGCCTGGATCCTCGCGGTCTCCAGGCCTCCCCTCTTATATTTCTGCACTGCAGCTTTCTCAACATGGCACTTTTCAAAGGGAGAGCTGCGTCTATTGGGAACGCCCCAGCAGAGCCCTGGGTCACCCCTCAGAAGGCCGTGTCCCTTGCAGGGCCTCTGCTGGCCTCCGGGCAGCTGGCGCTCCTGTGGCCTCTGAGGATGTCTCTGCCCATCCTTGCTCCATGCCCTGGGTGGCCTTTAGGCAGCTCTGTTCAGATGGGATTCGCCTACCATACAGTTCACCCATTTGGTGTACAATTCAGAAGTCTTTGTAAAACCACCACAAGCTAATTTTGGGACACTTTCATCACTCCAGACCCCCAAACCCCACATTCATTAGCAGCGAGCCCCCACTGACAACGCTCTGCCCTCATAAGCAGAAACCCGCTTCAACCTCCGCAGATGGACTTGTCCTGTCATCTCAGATGTGTGGAGTCTCGCACATGTGGTCTTCTCTGACTGGCTTCTCTCACTTAGCACGGGTCTCATAGTAGTATACAGGTGGCAGTGTGCGTATCAGGGCCTCATCCCTTTTCATGCCTCAATAATGTTCCATTGTATGTGCAGACCGTGTTTTATTTCATCAGCTGATTGATGGACATTTGGGTGGTTTCCATTTGTCAGCTGCTATGGACAGTTCCTGCACAGGTTTCTGTGTGGACGTATGTTTTCACTTCTCTTTGGTTCAAACCCAGTAGTTGAATTGCTGGATCACACCACAACGTGACGTTTAATGCTTTTATGGGACTGCCGAACTGTTTCCAAAATAGTTGTAACGGTTTGCATCCTCATCAGGAATGCACGTGGGCACTGATTTCTCCACATCTCTGGGACCTGTTACTTTCTTGTTTTGTTTGTTTGTTGACTGCAGTCATCTTGGTGAGCGTGAAGTCGTGTCTCCTATTTCTGCTTTGCATTTCTCTGATGACTGTTGATCTTTAGCACCTTTTCATGTGCCTGCTGGTTATCTGTGTATTTTATTTGGAGATATGTCTGTTCAGATTCTGTGCTCATTTTATTTGGTTATTTGCTTTTTAGTTCTGGAGTTGTTAGGCTTTATGTGTTCTAGATACAGGTCCCTTATCTGATATGTAATTTGCAAATATTTTTGTCCCATCCTGCGAGTTACCTTTTTACTTTTTTGATGATGTCCTTTGAATTGCAAGGGTTTTTAATTTTGATGAAGTTCAACTTGTCTATTTTTTCTTTTGTTGCTCATGGCTTTGATGCCTTATCTAAGAAACCTTTGCTTGATTAAGGTCCCCCTTTGTCACCCAGAGTGGAGGCCCACTTTTTGGGGAAGATGGGGCTGCTGCACCAGCAGAGGCTCATAGAGGTCTTCATGCCCCCAGAGCTGTGGTCTTCCTGCAAAAATACAGCTCTCTTCCATTGTCTATCCTGAACCTTGAGGGTGAAATTTGGAGTTAATCCTGCTGGAAAAGTTCTTTCCTCTTCCTTGAACTTTTTCCTTTAAGCTAGTGAAATTGGTTCAAAAGTTACATTATAGCAAGTATGCTTGTGGAAAAGAGAAAGTTAAGAGAAAATGTTATGAAAGAAGAAAATAAGTATGCTTGGGACATAATTATACTAAAGCTATTGCTATTATCTGAAATTCTCATCTAAACTGGTGTCCTGTATTTTGTCTGGTAACCTTTCCTGTCAATAAACACACTTGCTTGTTCTCCGTCTTTCTTTGGCTAATCTTCACTAGAGAAAGGCCCCTTGGGCTTTCCTCAAAGGTCACGTTTTTGCCATGTGTGTTACTCTGCAAAGGCTGTCATGACAAAGCATCATGGGCTGCGGGGGTGTTTGTTTCCGGTTCTGGAGGCTGGGAGTCCGGGCCCAGGTGGGTCCTGGGGAGAAGGCCCATCCTGACCTGCAGACATTGCATCCTCTCTGCGTCCTCACGTGGTCTCTCCTCCGGGTTCACACCATCCTGGCGTCTCTTCTCGTAAGGACTCCAGTCCCGTGACCGTTATGACCTCATCTAACCTTGATCGCCTTCCTAAAACCCCTGCCTCCAAATACAGGCACATGGAGGGTACGGCTTGCCCCTGTGAGGTGGGGAGGAGCCCAGTTCAGTCCGTAGCATACAGGGTAGGGTGACTGCAGTGTGCTGGGGTTCGGGTGTTTGGCATTGAAAGAGCCTGTGAGGGGACAGACTCCGTGTGGACAGGGAGGCTGTGCATCCACTCTGTGGACACCTCAGGCCCATCTGTGTCTTCTTTCCTGCATCACCCTGGGCTCCAGGGATCTTCCTCCCGAGACGTCCCCTTATAGCAGGAGTGATTATCATCATTGGTTAAAGAAATAACACTTGCTCCTTGGAAGGAAAGCTATGACAAACTTAGACAGCATATTAAGAAGCAGAGACATTACTCTGCCAACAAAGGTCTGTCTCGTCAAAGCTATGGTTTTTCCAGTGGTCATGTATGGATGTGACAGTTGGACTAGAAAGAAAGCTGAGCACTGAAGAATTGATGCTTTGAACTGTGGTGTTGGAGAAGACTCTTGAGAGTCCCTTGGACTGCAAGGAGATTCAACCAGTCAATCCTAAAGGAAATCAGTCCTGAATATTCATTGGAAGGACTGATGCTGTAGCTGAAACTCTAATACTGTGGCCACTTGATGTGAAGAACTGACTCATTGGAAAAGACCCTGATGCTGGGAAATATTGAGGGCAAGAGGAGAAGGGGACGACAGAGGATGAGACGGTTGGATGGAATCCATCACCGACTCAATGGATGTGAGTTTCAGCAGGCTCCAGGAGCTGGTGATGGACAGGGAAGCCTGGCGTGTTGCAGTCCATGGGGTCACAAAGAGTCGGACACGACTGGATGACTGAACTGACTGAAAGAAATGGGATTCTGACAGAAGCCCTGTGGGTAGTTTCTCATCGACCTTTGACAAAAGTTCCTGTGTTTAGCTAGAATGAAGTTTATTCCAGTGCATCAAATGTTGGCTGCAGACAATATTGAGAATTTCCCTCCAACTCAGTATTGCTTTTGTGGCTGCAAATATCTTATATAAAATGGATATTCTTCTTTGTTAAAAATCTTGTTATATGACTGATTTATAATATTGTGCTAGTTTCTGCTCTATAGCAAAGTGAATCAGTTATGTATATATATATTCTTTTTCATCTTATTTCTCATTATGATTTATTGCAAGATGTTGAATATAGTTCCTTGTGCTCTGTAGTAGGGCCTTGCTGCTTCCATTCTACATGTAGCACTTTTCACTGCTAATCCTAAATGCCTGATCCTTCCCTCTGTGCCCCTCCCCCTTAGCAACCTCAGGTCTTTCTCTGTCAGTGTGTCTGTTTCTATTTCATAGATGTGTGCATTTGTGTCATGGTTTAGATTCCTCATCTGAGTGATATCTGTGGCATTTGTCTTTCTTTTTCAGACTTACTTCAGTTAGTATGATAATCTCTAGATCCATCACATTGCTGCAGATGGCATTTTTTTCATGCTGAGTAATATTCTATCATACACGTGTACCGCATCTTTATCCCTTCATCTGTCAGTGGACGTTTAAGTTGCTTACTACGTCTTGGCTGTTGTAAGTGGTGCTGCTATGACCACTGGGATGCATGCATCTTTTTGAATTGTGGTTTTCTCTGGATATAGGCCCAGGAGCAGGATTGTTGGATCGTATGTTATTAATAATTCTATTTGTAGTTTTTTTTTTTTTTATGATTTGCATGTGTGGTTTACACTACACGTATCTGTTTTTTTTTTCTTTTTTTTATTTTTTTTTTTTATTTTTTTTTTCCAGTGGGTTTTGTCATACATTGATATGAATCAGCCATGGATTTACATGTATTCCCAATCCCGATCCCCCCTCCCACCTCCCTCTCCACCCGATTCCTCTGGGTCTTCCCAGTGCACCAGGCCGGAGCACTTGTCTCATGCATCCCACCTGGGCTGGTGATCTGTTTCACCATAGATAGTATACATGCTGTTCTTTTGAAATATCCCACCCTCACATTCTCCCACAAAGTTCAAAAGTCTGTTCTGTATTTCTGTGTCTCTTTTTCTGTTTTGCATATAGGGTTATCGTTATCACCTTTCTAAATTCCATATATATGTGTTAGTATGCTGTAATGTTCTTTATCTTTCTGGCTTACTTCACTCTGTATAATGGGCTCCAGCTTCATATAGATCAGTGGAACAGAATAGAAAGCCCAGAGATAAATCCACGAACCTATGGACACCTTATCTTTGACAAAGGAGGCAAGGATATACAATGGAAAAAAGACAACCTCTTTAACAAGTGGTGCTGGGAAAACTGGTCAACCACTTGTGAAAGAATGAAACTAGAACACTTTCTAACACCATACACAAAAATAAACTCAAAATGGATTAAAGATCTAAATGTAAGACCAGAAACTATAAAACTCCTAGAGGAGAACATAGGCAAAACACTCTCCGACATAAATCACAGCAAGATCCTCTATGACCCACCTCCCAGAATATTGGAAATAAAAGCAAAACTAAACAAATGGGACCTAATGAAACTTAAAAGCTTTTGCACTACAAAGGATACTATAAGCAAGGTGAAAAGACAGCCCTCAGATTGGGAGAAAATAATAGCAAATGAAGAAACAGACAAAGGATTAATCTCAAAAATATACAAGCAACTCCTGCAGCTCAATTCCAGAAAAATAAATGACCCAATCAAAAAATGGGCCAAAGAACTAAACAGACATTTCTCCAAAGAAGACATACAGATGGCTAACAAACACATGAAAAGATGCTCAACATCACTCATTATTAGAGAAATGCAAATCAAAACCACAATGAGGTACCATTACACGCCAGTCAGGATGGCTGCTATCCAAAAGTCTACAAGCAATAAATGCTGGAGAGGGTGTGGAGAAAAGGGAACCCTCTTACACTGTTGGTGGGAATGCAAACTAGTACAGCCGCTATGGAAAACAGTGTGGAGATTTCTTAAAAAACTGGAAATAGAACTGCCATATGACCCAGCAATCCCACTTCTGGGCATACACACTGAGGAAACCAGATCTGAAAGAGACACGTGCACCCCAATGTTCATCGCAGCACTGTTTATAATAGCCAGGACATGGAAGCAACCTAGATGCCCATCAGCAGATGAATGGATAAGGAAGCTGTGGTACATATACACCATGGAATATTACTCAGCCATTAAAAAGAATTCATTTGAACCAGTCCTAATGAGATGGATGAAGCTATTTGTAGTTTTTAAAGGAACCTGCACAGTATTCTCCATAGTGGCTGCACCAACTTACATTCCCGCCAGAAATGTAGAAGGGTTCCCTTTTCTCCACACCCTCTTCAGCATTTGTTATTTGTGAATTTTTTGACATGACCATACTGATCAGAGTGAGGTGGTACCTCATGGTAGTTTTGCTTTGCATAAAATGGGTATTCTTAATTGGTGATTCTTTTAAACTTAAAAAAAGAAAGAAAAAAAAAGAAAACACAGCCAAGTGCAGCTTATGTTAACTAAGAAGAAATTCCAGATATTTTACAAAGCCTTCTCAGCATCTGTCAGTTCTGCTCAAAGGGACGTTTGTTTCCGGGGTTCCTTGCACCACCTGAGGCTGCCCTGGGTGCTTAAACACAGCTGACAGCTTTTGAAGAAGTACACGATTCTCCTGCAGTGATGGATACTGTAATTGCAACACGTAAGAATTTGTAGACTGTTGTAATGGATGATCTGCCTTTATAGGCTTCCCAGTTGGCACTAATGGTAAAGAACCCGCCTGCAATTCGGGAGACCTGCGTTCAATCCCTGGGTCGGGAAGATCCCTGGGAGGAAGGCATGGCAACCCACTCCAGTATTCTTGCCTGAAGAACTCCCATGGATGGAGAAGCCTGGGGGGCTACAGTCCATGGGGCCACAAAGAGTCGGACGCAACTAAAGCAACTTAGCATGCGTGCCTTTACTTTGTACACGTGTAGATTTTATATAGAGGACTATGCAGATTATAATGTGTGGCACATTCAGTTGTGCCGGAGGACACACACCTATCAGGTGAGTTGCTGGGAGACACGTAGAGAAGCCTGGACAACCCACCAGCTGAGGGGAGAAGCCCAGCATCTTTACTTACAGGTGCTCCTTGACTAAGAATTCAAGAAACACTCTCTCTAACCCCCCGCTTCTACTGCTCATAATTTTTTGAACTTAACTTGAGAAGTATCAGTACATTTTCCAAGATTGGTCTCAACTGAAAGGCATATTTTCGTTTGCTGGAAGCTTGGAAATTATTTGTTTTTCTGTTTTTGTGTGACTCTACATGAAGAGAAAGATAAGTACTTTCTTCATTTTCAAAGTCAGTTTTTAAAATTAGAAGAGGGACAAAAAGGAAAAATGTCTCTAAAATTCTTGGTTGGAAAGAGACTTTTCATTGACTTGAGAGTTGTTTTTAAATTTTTTAAGTGTTTTTCAATTGTTATGTGTTCTCATGATCACTGGACTATTTTATCTAAAGCTATCACTTTAATTTTTGAAATAGCAATGTGTTACAACCAAACTGTATAGGAAGTTGACTTATGGATTGAAGCAGAGGCTAATAAATTACTTAAGATATTTCTCTTTGTTTCATGTCTTTAAAATCACTGCCTGCTATTTTCTTATGATGCCTTTTTATAATTTGTAAAGCCTTGGATGTCTAATAGATGCTTAACTCAGTATTAAATGCTTATGGGTTTGCTATGGTGACTTGTAACACTTTAGATGTCACTCAAGATGAGGATTTAGAGTTTTGAGCCAACAAAATGATAGTGAGAAAGCGAAATGAATGAAGTGAAAGAGTAAGTTGCTCAGTCATGTCTGACTGTGACCCCCGCCAGGCTCTCCTGTCCAAGGAAAGAATACTGGAGTGGGTAGCTGTTTACTTCTCCAGGGGATCTTCCTGACCCAGGGATGGATCAGATTCTGGTCTCCCGCATTGAAGGTGAATTCTTTGCCATGTGAGCCACCAGGGAAGCCCAGAATGAATGGGGGCCTCAGTTCAGCTGGGGACCAGATCTGGGGACATAAGTGAGCAGCCCATCAAAGACTGAGGGGGAGCCAATGCCTGTTGTTAGAATTTAACACTCACATACATTTGGATGTATTTTGTATCTAATATACTTTATTTTTATAGCAGTTTCAGGTTGACAGAAAGCACAGAGTCCCCACCCCCTCAACCCCCCACCCCCACCCATAAGCTTCTATAATGAGCATCTTGCAGCCTAGCCGTGCTGCTGGGAGCTGAGCCAGGACTGAGATGTTGCCCCCAGAGTCCCGCCGTGGTCACCACCGACCCCACTGCCTCAGTCTTTTCTCTGTTTGGGGCTTTGTAGCTGCGACGCGGGTTTGGAGACCTGCCTCCGAGCAGGTGTCTCTGCTCCGGCTGGTCCTCACTTGTCCATCCGGCTCCCAGGGGAGAAAGGGTGCCAACCCGGAGGGGTCCCTGGGGCAGGGCTGTGTGCGCCTCACTGACTCCAGCTCCTAGGGCCAGTCCCCGTGGGGGCCGCTGTCTGCACCCTGGAGACAGGGAGATGGACGTGGAAGGGTCAACCCAAGCACTCCCAGTTAGTGAGACCTGGAGCCCGGCTCTGTGTTCTTCCCGGGCCGCGGTATGTCCAGGGTACCAGGGTGGGCGGCGGAGCAGAGGCAGTGTCTTTGGCTCAGATTGCTGCTGTTGTGTTTTCTTTTTTCTCATCTCAGTTTTGTAAAACCCACTATTTTTTTTTTTTTTTGGACGTGCAAAGAAAACTAATTTGGAGAAATTTGGCCACCTCTGTGTATTGGCCAGAGTGGACACTGTGTATTTTAAAATAGGTTTGTAATCAGCTGTATTAGCTTAAATTACTGGTCTTAATGTGGAACTTTTCTGGAAAATGGAGCATGTTCTGATTTCTCTTGTAAGGCATCCAAACATAAAATCAGCCTGCTTTTCTTAGTGTCCTTTTGTTATGTCTCCTAATTTTACAGAATTTAAAGGGGAAGAAGGTAGTATTTTTAGAGCGTGTTTTTGGCACCATGATGCATTATCCCTCACTGACCGCTAAGGGTTCCGTGAGTGAGGAAAGGACCGGGTGATGCTGTCTCAGAGAGAGGGGGGCGTCTGTGCCCAGGGCTGACCTGGGTCCCAGGTCCGTGGGCAGTGGCAGGAAATGCTCCCGTGTGGGGCCTTGCTGAGACTCACAGAGGCCAGAGCAGTGTTGTGTGTGTAGGGGGTGGTTCCAGGAAGCATCAGGAGAATCAGGGCCCAAGTGGAGGGAAGAGTAGACTAATGTTATCGTCACTCATAGAACAATCTAGAAGATGCAGAGAGAGGCTAGGCAGGAAGGGGTGTTATTTGTGACTGTTCACCATCAGGGGCTCTGACGTCATTCTGGGGTGGGTGGTCTTCGCCGGGACTCACCACACTTGTTGCCCCCCCCCGCCCCACCACCACCACTGGGGTCTGAACATGAGACCCCAGGCTGGAAATGGTTACTTAGGTCTGTTGCTATGGGAATAAATGTGGGAAGAAATCAACTAGAATGGACACCCGTCACTATTTTCTTTCCAAAAAAATTGTATCCAAGAATTGCATCCAAATCTTTATTTTTTGGAAATATGTGTTTGACTGTGGGCTTCCCATGTTACCTATTTACCATTTTTTGGATGTTCCTGGACAGGCCTTGTGTGCGGCTTCCAAGGATGGGGGGCTGGGGGGCTGGGGGGCCATGGGTGGGTGTGAGTTCTCACCAGCTTTTCCTGGCTCTGCCGTTCTGAGACAGAAAGCCTTTCAGAGCCTGTGTTTCCTCACTGGTCACATACACATAGTGATGTGTATACCCCCTTCTGTTACTACCAGGATTGAAGGAGAACGTGCAGAAATCTGGGTCCCCTGCCCATGGTGCCTGTAAGCGTTATGGCAACAATCCTGGGTTAAAAAGCTAAACTTAAAACTCTTCCATTGGAATTAAACTATACAACACATCTTAAATGTGTGCACTCAGTGGGCAAAACCTTAGCTCCATGAATACCAGTTTGACTTTTTACTGAAAATGGATGTGTGAATAGTTATATTCCACCAGAACTCTAAGTATCAAGGTCTTCACCCATCCAGTCTTTCATTTCTAGGAAGTCAAACTCTAAACGAACAACTCTTTATTTCTGTCTTTGGTCATCTGTGTTTTAATTCAGTCACTAAGTCATGTCCAACTCTTTGCTACCCCATGAACCATAGCATGCCAGGCTCCCCTGTCCTTCACTATTTCCTGGAACTTGCTCAAGCTCATGTCTGTTGTGTCGATGACGCCATCCAACCATCTCATCCTCTGTCACCCCCTCTCCTCCTGCCCTCAGTCTTTCCCAGCATCAGGGTCTTTTCCAATGAGTCAGTCGGCTGTTTGCATCAGGTGGCCAAAACCACAAACAGTTCTATGACTGATGAAGACAACATGTGTATAAATTAAGTAATCAATTCTAAGAGATTGGGCCTGGCCTCAGATCAGGATTCTAGGGCCAGGATGGCTCAGTTCAAACCTACTCTCTGCTGCTTGTTATCCTGACGGCATGGATGAGAGCATAATTCACCTTCTCTGATTCCGTAACTGGATTTGCAAAATGATGACAGTGATCCCACTTCACGGAATTACAGCAAAGCAATTCAGTTGTATGTTCTATAACTGAATATATACAGTTATATGACATATAACTAAATATATACAATCTTTTCCATTGTGGTGTGATTAAGTGAATTAATACCTGAAAAGCATGTAGGCATAAGTACCCACTAAATGTTATAATTGTCAGTCTCCAACCTCTGCTGTGTGTCAAACTCTCACGCTCTTTATAAGTGGGCCCTACTTGGCAGGTTGTTTATTATTTTATACCCAAAATATTTTTATATGTGAAGTCCTTTATAAACCTCAGAACACTTCACAGACCTCCATTCTATGTTGCATTCACCTTTTGGCATCCACCAGCTAGGTGATATGTAATCACACACAGGAAGTAGGTATCTGCTGTGGGGAAAACCGTGTCCTTGTATGAACCTCAACAGCATTCGTGCACATTTTAGCACAAGCAGTGTGAGGTGCCTGTCTTCCTGTCGGTTCACGGTCCTGACAAGGGGTGCATGTGCGTCCCCGTGAGAGCCTCTGGAGGGCCCACGGCCCTGCCCGTGGGAGCAGGGGCCCCACCTCCACTTTGGCAGCGAGTCGTCATTGTCTCGTGTGTGTTTCTTTTCTTTCTTTCTTTTTTTAATTTCGTTTATTGGAAGCTAATTGCTTTACAATATTGTACTGGTTTCTGCCAAACATAACATGAGCCAACCACTCCCTGTGCATTTTTACCTGGGTTTACTAATGGTCAGGTTCATTATTTTCTCTCAGGTGTGTCTGGTGGCCTCAGATCAAGCCCTCATTGTCCCTCGTAGGGGCCCAGAGACAGTCTTGGGCCGGTCCTTTGTCTGGGAGCTTTGCCACCAGGGCTTTTAAAGCACACACATGACCCTGCACTCACTCTTACGAGGCTTTCTGCTGCTTGTGGCAATCCCTTTCCCCACTCCAGGGCCCCTCTGCCCCTGCCGCCCCGCCGCCCACCACGTGCCATGGATCCTCCTTCTGCAGCTGCTTCCTTGTGTGAAGCCCAGCCCCTCATCCATGGCTTCTGCTGAGAACTGGACCTGTGCCGCTGATTGTGTGCACATCAAAGGCAGAAGCAAAATGCCTGGAGAAGCAAGATACTCGGTGGTTCGACCTGCAGTATTTTTTGAGACAATCCTGAAAATGCCATAAGGAGATGCAAAGAAAATGGATGATGTTGATTTTGCCCTCTGAGGCTGACACCAGAATGCCTATTGTATCAGACAGCTACTGCATCATAACAAATAGCCCCAGGGTGTTAGCTGTCATCACTGACAAGTGTTCATTTCTCAGGCATCTGCTGATCTTGGCTGGGCTCTGCTGGGGAGGCTCCAGGCTGCACGTGGGCCTGGGTCTGCCCTATACATGTCTCATACTCCCAGCCTGAGTGAAGACACTAGGAATGCCCTTCTCCCGGCAACACCTATGGCCCAGGGAGACAGTCCTCACACACCCAGGTGTCCAGCCCCAGCTTGTCTCTTGCCTGCAGACATCCTCACACACCATGTAGTTCCTATGTCTGAGCCCAAAGTCACAGAACAGGGAGGACCCCCTCCCAGTGTGGGAGGAGCTGCAAACCCCTGGTAATGGGGAAAGAGGACAGATCAGGCCAGCACGGCATCATTTGTTCCTGAAATGAGGGCGTACTTATCCTGAGTGGGAGGATTAAGAGGCAGAAGCACCTTGAGGATGGGTGTGAGAATCGGATGAGGAAGCGATGCGTTTCTGGGACCTCCAGGCTGTGACTGCCATGGTAACTGGGCTGGGCAGAGGCAGCTGATGGCTAACGAACCGGCCCACGGGCCCCACAGTGTGCAGGGCAGCCGGCAGGAGCCCGCCCAGCAGACAACACTGACCAGGACCCAAGGGGTGGGCCCAGGAAGCTGGGGGGTGGGGCAGGGGGCTGATGGACCCACCGGTCCTGTCTGCAGCAGATTGGCCTGGAAGCTGCCCACAGCTCAGATGTTCCTGCAGAGCAGACTCGCGCCCACTGGACGTGGGACCCGAGCAGACTGCACGCTCCCGTTCTCACAGAAAACTTGTCTTTACCCAGGAAGTTGGTGCTCAGAGGCCCGAGACCCTTATTACCTTGTCATTATTGTTATTATTATTATTGGAGTTTTGTTGATGAACAATGCTGTGTTAGTTTTGGGTGTATAGCGAAGTGATTCAATTATACAAACACATGTATACATATACATATATCGTCTTTTTCAGATTCTTTTCCCGTTTAGGTTATAACAGAGCATTGAGTAGAGTTTCCCATGCTATGCAGTGGCTCCCTGTTGGTTATCTATTTATATATGGTAGTGTGTGTGTAAGGGACTTCTCAGCTGGCGCCAGTGTTATAGAACCTGCCTGCCAATGCAGAAGACAAGAGACCTGGGTTCGATTCCTGGGTGGGGAAGATCCCCTGGAGGAGGGCATGGCAACCCACTCCAATTATTGCCTGGAGAATCCCATGGACAGTGGAGCCTGGTGGGCTACAGTCCATGGGATGTCATAAACTCGGGCACAACTAAGCAATGAACACCAACTAGGATCCCTATTTTACTCTTAGTCAAAGGGCTTTTCCCACGTCATCCAGGTGTCTGTCTGCTGGGAACGGTCCACACAGTAAGGTAGGCTGTGGTGCATGCGCCCTGCCAGCAGCACCCACCCCTGGACAGGAGGCTCCCCCTGAATGCTCTTGGGCCCTTCCTGGGTCGTGTCTTCTGGGAGGAAACTATTTTTGAATTTCCATCACTCAAGGATCCTTCCTCTGGGCTGGCATTTTCTATAAATGAAATGATAGCACCATATAGCTCCTGATTTCTGCCTCTTTTACTCCTTATAATACCTTTGAGATTCACTCTTGTTGGCTGTAATTGTTACCCATTTTTTTTCTCTAGTTTATATGAAGGATTGTATGTTGTATGCATATACCATGATCTGTGCCTTTTCCAGTAAGTGGCTATTTTAGTTGCAAATGTTTGAGAGTGTTGACTAAAAAAATATAGTAGAGAGTTACTTTATATGGTGGGAATGTTTAGAACTCCAAGCCCAGGAGACTGAATCTCAGTATCTCTGAGAAAACTGCTCCAAGGAGGCAGAAGGGGGAGTCAGGCTATATATAAGTTTGCAACAAAGGGAGCAGGCAGTTTGAACATTATAGATCAGATATCATTAAGAATTTTAGCATTCTGTGTGTGGGAAGACACAAGCCTCTGGGCTTTCATGTGGACCTCAGCCATTGGGGCCCATCCTGTCTCCTTCACTTTAAGGAGTGGCAGATGACGGCTTCTGGTACCCCCAGCTCCTCGGCAGTCACTGTGGGGGTGGGGTGGCAGAATCTGCTGGATCGCAGTTTGGGGAGTCCTTGTTCACATCTGGTGGCCAGAGGTTACTGATGGCTGTGACAACCCTGTTTATTGATGTGGCAGAAGGCATTTTCATTTCACAAGAGTGAAGCTGCCCCGTGCGTTCTGCACTCGTCACCTTGGGGACGTGTGTTCTGATTGTTCTCGAGTGAACCCCTGGATCAGAGGTCACATGGGGTGGGGGATGCAGGAGGGGGCCCTCGGCTGAGCGTCCTCACCAGCCTGCGTGCTTCTGTTCTGGGTCAGAAGGCCCCTCTCCCGGGCCCACCACGGGACCTCCTGTGAGGTTACTCTGCACTTTCCTGGTGACCAAGGATGCCTAGGCATTTTCTCCCATGCTTATTATTCATCTTGAATCATCTGTTCAAATCTTTGCCCCATTTATATTAGATTATTTGTCTTTTTTTATTGATTTGCAGGGTTCATTGACATACCCTGAATCTTTGTCAGATATATGCGTTAGGGACATTTTCTCCCTGTCTGGGGCTTGCCGCCTCACTTTATTAACAGTATCTTTTGATGAGTGTAAGTTGTAAAATATATCAATAATGTCCAGTTTACCAGATATTTCTTTTTTGGATAGGGTTTTCTGTGTCTATTCTAAAACTCCGTCTCTAACCTAATGTCATGAAGATGGTCTACTGTATCTTCTGTGAAGGCTATATATTTTTAGCTTTTTTGCTTAGATCTCTATCTCAGGGGCTTCCCAGGTGGTGCTAGTGGTAAAGAATTCACATGCAGTACAGGAGAGGGGAGAGAAATGAGTCCAATCTCTGGGTTGGGAAGATCCCCTGGAGGAGGAAATGGCAATCCACTCCAGTGTTCTTGCCTGGAGAATCCCATGGACAGAGGAGCCTGACTGGCTATAGTTCATGGGGTCTCAAAGAGTTGGACATGACTGAGCATCTGAGAACAATCTATCTCAAATAAAGGTCTGTGTATGGTGTGAGTTAGGCTTTCTTTTTAAATTGGCGTGTAGGTAGCCCATAGTTTAGAATCGTCCTTGAAAAGACTTTCCCTTTGTATTGAATTGCTTTGGTGCCTTGTGAAATATCATTTGAGCATACATTTCTGTGTCTATTTATGAACAGTTTATTCTTTCTCCTCAATTTGTTTAATTATCCTTATTTGGATAGCATTCTGTCTAGATAAGCAGCTTTACAATTACTTTTCAAATAAGGTGACATTAGTCCTCCAAGTTTGTTATTTTGGAAGAGAGCTTTGGACGTTTCAGGTCTTTTGAATTTTCATATACATTTTAGAACTAACATGTCAATTTCTACAAAAAACCTTCCTAGGATTTTGATAGAAATTATTTTGAGTTCACAGATCAATTTGGGGAGAATTAACATGATAACATTAGTGAGTTCTCTAATCAATTAATGTGGTACATTTCTCTCTACTTAAGCATATTCTCTTTATTTTTCTCAGGAATGCCTTTTAGTTTTCAATCTCTTGCACATCTTTCCCTAAATTTATTCTTGATTATTTTATGTTTTAATGTCATTGCAAATGTCATTTAAAATCATTGTCTTCTGATCCTCCATGCTAGTCTATGGAAATTTCACTGATTTTGTATGTCACTTGCTGTATTTACTTATTATTTCTAGGAGTTTCTTTCTATGGGTGTTTCAATTCCTCATACATGCACATTTCTGTCATGTGTGATTAAAAACAGTTTTACATTTTCTTTCCAATCTTTATTCCTATGTTTTCCTTACCTTTTTGGCATTGCCCAGGACCTCTAATATAGTGAAAAATAGCCAAGATGAGATTCTTTTCCATCTTAGAGTGATAGCATTCAATCTTGTATCATTAAGCATGTAGTTAACTGCAGAAAAAAAATATATGCTGTTTACCAGTTAGAGAAGATTTTCTTCTAATCCCCATTTTCTGAGAGTTTTGCCACTTAATTGATGAAGTAGTTCACTGTAATAGAAAAGAACCTAATTTTCTTTGCCTGAAACCAGATAGTGTTACTGTACCTGAAAACTTTTGCTCTCAGGGTATAATGTTATTACAACATCTAAGAGAGTTATGAGCATTGTTTCTAGTATTTTAAATAATCACTTCAAATTTGCAAGACACTTCATCCTTCTCTGCAAACAGGCCCATATGTTATCCTGTCAGCACCTCTGACCACCTTGGGAGGCAGGAGCCTGGGGTGGTTGTGTTTGGCCGATAATTCCTTGTTTCTGTGATTGATTCCCTGAAGCCAGGAGGTGAGGAGGGCGGGACTCAGTCTGTTCATCTCCATTTCTTACTCTGGAGCCCTGTTTCTGGAAGGATTACCAGAGGATTAAATAAAAACCCTTTGACTTTGAAAATTAAATCCACTCAGTTGCCTCTGCATGACTCTACCTGAGAATAAATAAGGAGATGGGAGTCAGAAGAGAAAAGCATCTGCCAGTGTCCATGAGACATGAGTGGACGTGAGCATCGCGTCTGGGCACGCTGTCGACACCTGCAATGATTTCTGAAGGCATCCTAAGGCGCTGCTGTTCCTGGGAAGTAATTTTATATAATTCTCTAGAAACGAGGCCCATCTGGGAAAGCAGACTGTTCCAAGAGCAGATTATCATGTGAGGAAAGGGACCAGGTCCTGAGAACAGCCGACCTACAGCTGGTGACACTCTCCTTACGACACAGAACAGGAGTGAAGCTGACGCAGAGAATGTGGCCAGAGGGGAGGAGTCTTGGCACAGCGTGCAGAGCAAAGAAAACAGATTCAAGAGGAGGTGAGCGGACCCCAGAGCAACTTCTGGTGGCAGAGTCCTGTGTCCAGGTGATGGTCATGGGGGTTGGAACACAGACAGGTTCAAGTATTTCAGTATGTTGAAGCTTCTCAAGACTTCATACCTGTTGGACAGTAAAGCATAAAACTCTGAATATTAATGAGAAGCCCATAAGCAGGGAAGCTGACTACAGAACCAATACCTGCAGTGGGCATCCTTCTGAAATATAGCCAAATCTGAAGATCATGCTTTTAGAATGGGTATGGTTTGTTATTGCTTCCTATAAAAATGCTTCAGGCTTCATCATATTAAAATCAAGCATCCTCTGTTTAAAGACATCTTCATTTAAGAGGTTTTTTTTTCCCCCTTTAAGTTCATAAATGTCTGGTGGCTACTTGTTGTCATCTAATTCCCTTTGGTTGTCAGATTATTTGAATAATCTGTCAAATACTTTCTAAGTCACTAAAATCTGCTAGTTTGGAAAATAAGCTAATTTTAATGGACATTCTACCAAATTTACAGAAGTAGCTTTGTAAAAATACAGAGTTGTTATATGAGTTATTAGAACTGATGCAAGCAAATTGGAATTGTACTCGTGTTTCTAGTCTAATATATACATGAAAAAATACTGAGGCAGACTATTTCCAGAGGGCTAAGTGCATCTCAGAAGTCTGCTCAAAATACGATGAGGAACCCAGGAGATGGATATCAAAACCAAAAGCATCAGCAAGTTCGTAGCGTTAGAGAAGGCACAAACACAACTGCTTGGAACTAGAGAAGCTTAAGTCAAATTTGCCACGGAAGAAAGTACAGCACAGTCACCATAATCGAAGTCAAGAGTTCACACATGTCTGTGTGCCGTCACAATACCATCAGAAGGTTAGTTAAGTTGGAGCAAGAAGACAGCCGTCCAGATATGTCTGCAAAACCAGGGCTCAGGTGAGAATGGATTTAACACACCAGATGGAATGTTATCCTTTTGTAGAGAATGTTGAGATCTGGTGGCTTGATGAATTACTTGTATAACTTGAAAATCTGAGCAGACCTCTCTATTACCAGACACAAAATGTGCAGAATCTGCAGCTGAAGTCTGATCCATTTTAATTCTCGTCTGTTACCCGAGGCTTTGTTATATACCTTGACTTGATAGTTCAGGTGAGTAGGACAATGTAGCATAAGCCTGGGTCTTGTACTAATGAAACGAGAAGTTGTAGAGAAAAGATGTGGTTTAAAAATATTTATGATATTAAATACACATAAAATTTTCTTTTGGGTTACGACTCTGGCTCTTTGCAGGACATTTTACTCTTGGTGCTTCTGTGTCTAGGTTTTCGTTGTTGTTTTTGGATGGGCTATGTTAAACTTCTGCTTGTTGTTAGTAACGTCTTAGAGTCTCCCAGAAGCCTGTCACTCAGCAGGCCTTACCCCAGCAGCCGCGGTGACTGAGGGGCAGGCGAGGCGGTCGTGGCGCGGGGTATGGAGCCTGTGAGGTGAGAATTGTGCTGGCCTTCATAAGCCTAGTAATTCAAGGCTAGAGAGCAACCAGAGTCTGCCTCCTAGTCCGGAACTTGACCTTTGCCCGTAAGACAGGACGCTGCAGAAGTCTACAGGTCTCACGTGTTTTCTATTCCATTTCTAATTCTCCAGGAATGAGAACCTCATTCATTGCAACATCTTTTTCTTTTCTTTTTTCATCTTTTTCTTTTCTTTCTCCTCAAAGTATGTTTCAGGCTTCTTTCATTAGGAAAAAAAAAAAAAAAAAACTTTCTCCTACCCAATCGTCAGTTCTAATAATCTCTCAGCCTTTCCTTTGCCATGACAAACTCCTCAAAGGGGCCTCTCTCTGAGTGGTTTTGCTCAACAGATCCAGCACCTTACTTTTCTTTGAATTCACTAAAATTTCTTTTACACTCCGTTCACTTTTATCTCTTTATTCTTCCTTCATGCATTAACTCCTCAACATTTAATGTAAGAGAAACTTGTGTAGCAAAAGCCCTTCTGAATAGGAAAGACATCTATGGCCATACCATCCTGAACACACCTGATCTTGTCTGAACAGGAAAGAAAGCATAGATATTTTCATCTAACCCATTAAAATGGTTGTTATAATTTGAAGTTTGTGAGCACTGGTTATTTTGTTTTCATGCTGAATTATTTCCAGAATCTCAAAATTCATTTTCATCCATTGATGGGCATTCTTTGGCATGGATTCAAACCTAACTTTTAGTGAGGTCACTATTGTAAACTGCAGCTTTGGTCCCCTTTGTGACCCTGAGCCATCAGCTGGCAGCTGGCATCTCTGCTTCCACACACACTATCTCGTGGTCTGAAGCCAGTCCCCGCCTTTATGCTACCAGTTCCTTTTGACCGTCTCTCCTTCCTCCTTTCCTCCTGTGCTGTGAGTCCTCCTTTTCTCCTGTGAGTCCTCCTTTCCTCCTGTGCTGAGTCCTCCTTTCCTCCTGTGAGTCCTCCTTTCCTCCTGTGTGGTGAGTCCTCCTTTTCTCCTGTGTTGTGGGTCCTCACTGACTGTTTTCCTCCTGTGTGTGGGTCCTCACTGATGATTTTCCAAAACGTGGCTGGGCCTTGTGCCCTAGGAGTCCTGATCCTTGGTTCTCGGGACTGCGAGCTCCCAGTGCCATGACGCACAGCTGGTTTGTATCCCTCTGCCAGCTCTCCTTCTCCTTCTGTCAGCGCAGTTAACGTCCTGCACAGAGCAGGGGCATCTGTGCTGAGAGGACCCCCCCAGGAGCATTTTCCCCAGGAGCATCTTCCCGTTGACATCCTGTGTGGCCCCTGTGGAACCAGAAGGGGCGGAGCTCGGCTGTTGCAGTGAGGAGGGCGATTTTTAAACAGCGAGATGGGACACCCTTTAGTTTCGGTTCCCTTGGGCCATCGTGAATTTGACTAAAGAAGATCTACTTCCTTCCACATGGCCCTAAAATGTAAAATTGCATTCCTCCCATAAGAGAAACTGAATTCCCCATGCAAAGCCAGGTTTACCAAATAAAATTGCATAAGTTAACAATTCTAACTTCAGCCAGGATGTTTATATAAACAAACAGGAATCTCTTCTGACTTGGCAATAATATCGTCCATATTTTACAATGTTCTCAGCAAATTTTAAGAGGTGGTCAATTTAATCAATTCTACTTTGCTTACGATGAGCCTTCAAATATGATGTAAAATCCTCAAAAGGGCCATTTCAAGAATTTTCCAGAACCCTTTCTATAGATACAGCATGTCCTTGGATGGAGCATGAAACGCATTTTGTGCCCAGATAATCACACCATAAATTCTGTTCACTAATAAAACTTCTGAAAAAGGGCCAAGTGAACGTTAAAGTAAGCAATGTGTTTTCCAGGAGAGCTTTCTGGAACAGAAGCCCTTGCATCAGCTGAGTCTCCTGAGTGTGGGGCTCCAGTTAGGAAGGGGTCAGCCACTCTGAGGACTGCTAAGAGCAGGACCCAGTTGCCTCTGGAAACATGTGGCTCAGCCTGCCTCCTTCTTGGTTCCTGCCTGGATCTGATCTAAAGTAGCGCATCTGTGACTTTAGAAAGCAATATGAGTCATTGTCATTTTGATCTCACGCCAGTTTCTCAGTTACAGTTGGAGCCAACGCCTTGTTAAGATAACCATGTAACACAGGGGTGCATTTAATTTATGTATCTATCTATTTGCAATGAACTTGAACTTGGGCAAACTCTGGGAGTTGGTGAGGGACAGGGAGGCCTGGCGTCCTGCAGTCCTTGGGGTCACAGAGTCAGATACGGCTGGGCAACTGAACAATACAACATTTGCTGGGCAAAATCTAGAATCTACCGAAAAGTACAGGGATTATAGGAAACAATCAGGATGACATTTTTAAGAAACTAGGTGGAGCTATTGTAAGAAACGCAGCAGCATTCATTATTTCTATGTATTAATGATGAACTGAAATTAGATTAGCATCTTCTGCACAGACAGGTCAGCACCTGGAGCGGTGCCTAGTGAGACGCCTGTCCACCAATGTGTGCCGAGTGTGCTGAACAATGCAGCGGGACGCTCGGTGGAAACCAGTGCCACATCCTGATGTTGACCTGCTTCACACTCATAACTCTGCCCGTTAAGACTCTTAACTTACAGACCCTCCCCATGAAAATATCCACCTCCGGATAGTCAAAGTCACAGGGAATTTAATGGAGCTACATGGGTGCCTTGGGGGGCAGGGGGCGGCCGACAGCCCAGGGTCCGCATGGCCCCTGTAGCCCAGATGCTCACAGACCACACTCTGCCCTAAGGACCATGGCCATGGCTGGGGCAGCACCTGGGCCTCCTCCACTGATGCTGAGGACCTGGAGTCTTCTCTGTCTCGGGGGCCAGGGTGCTTGCTATTAGGAACAGAAATGCAAGCCCTCGTTCAAGGACCCCTGTCTTCCCTCCTCCCTCTTGTTCATTAAATGATGTAGAACACCTGTGAGATGCAGAACCACCCCGGGCTTTGCGATCATCCTACAGAACATCAACTTGGACTCATGGCCATACAGCCCCCAGCTTCCTTGTCCATTGCCAGGAGGCTGAGGTCAGCCTGGCAGGAAGCTCCATGCATGCTTCTGAATGGGAGCAAGGGGGGACCCACAGGTGACCTTCACCTGTGGACATGGGCAGTGGTGCTGTGGTCCAGCCACAGCAGCATCTGCTGATACAGTCTGCAGACAAAGTGGTCATGACAGTACACATGTGTGACTGTCTTCATTGTGCAAACGGACTTACTAGAGTAAGAAAAATCTAGGTGGTTCTCTCACTAATAACGTCATCACTGTGAGTTATCTCACAATAGATTTATGGCGTGCCTGTGATATGCCAGACATTTTAAGAGCTGGAGAAACAATGAAAGTGAGAGCTAGCATTTATGAGGCCGGGTCTTCGGGCCACACTGCGTGTTGCACCTCTTTCGTCTTGACAGCACCCCCTGTGTCATCACCTGGGTCAGGGGTCTTCCTGCTGAGTACCAGGCCCCTGCCTCTGGCCATGGCAGCATGCTTCCAGAAGCACACTCCTTCCCAGGTTTGGGAAGCTTTCCCACCTGTTTGATGTTACCTTGACAGTCACAAAATTTCTGTCAACTGTGGTTATTTCATTTCAAAGCGGGTTAAGACATAATCTGTGGGGAAAAAAAAAAGAGACATAATCTGTGGAAAGTTACTTTCTAGGCAGAAAATTGCTCTAAAGATTTTATTTAAAATATATCCGTCCGATATATTGCTTGTTTTCTTTTCCCTTTTATGGAGAAATATGAAAGCAAAAGAGGCCATTTTCAATCCCAAAAGACAGCTCAGGTGAGGAGAGCCTGTCCTGGGATAAAACCTTGACCTGCGGTCACCCTGGGTCCCAGGGTGTGGGCTTGTGCGGTGGGAGGTCTGTTCCAGATGACTGCCTTTGAGCCCGAGCTCAGAGATGCCCACCCCCAGGACAGAGCTGGAAACAAGTGCCCACTATTGGACTTCTTTTCCAGGAGTGAGGGGGAGGCTTAGTTCGCTGGTGTGAATTCTTGATGCCAGGTATCTGGCAGAACAGGAACATTTAGAATGTCTTGTGCTGAGTGTTCTCTGGATTATATTTCAAACCTCGTGTGGATTTCTAGTGAGGGATAAAGTGTTCTTCACCTTTTATTTTATTTTACTCAAGTTCATTACCCTCTGAGGATCACTAAGCGGAATGGGCTCCTTTAATGCTTCTCAGACATTCTCCATCTATTCGGGGCAGAAGATGGGTCTAAATCAGTGGTGGTTGTTTAGTTGCTCAGTCATGTCCGACTCTTTCTGACCCCATGGCCTGTAGCCTGCCAGGCTCCTCTGTCCCTGGGATTCTCCAGGCAAGAATACTGGAGTGGGTTGCCATTTCCTTCTCCAGGGGATGCAGCTCATATAATAGAAGATAAGGCCAGATATATATCCATCAAAGGAAAGGAAGTCAGGGTCTTAGAGAGATATCTGCACCCTCATGTTTACTGTAGGGTTATTCACAGTAACCAAGACTTAGAAGCAAGCTAACCATCCATCACCAGATGAATGGATAAAGAAGACATATATTACATATATAAGGTATATGAAGTGAAGGGCAAGTGTTAGTTGCTCCGCTGCTACTGCTAAGCCACTTCAGTCGTGTCTGACTCTGTGTGACCCCATCCCTGGGATTCTCCAGGGAAGAACACTGGAGTGGGGTGCCATTTCCTACTCCAGAGGATCTTCCCAACCCAGGGATTGAAACCGCATCTCCTGCATTGCAGGCTGAGCCACCAGGCATTCCCGGGATCTAAGTTAGCTCACGTCTAAATGCAAAAAAGAAACTGAATCTATTAACATAGGAAGACAGAAGCCCCTGTGCATTGAAATGCTTGTTCTTAGAATTCTGAGTGTTTAGCTTTCCTGTGGATGAGCTTCAGAGCTCCCCCATGGCCCCCGTGATGCTGCTCTGACTAGGAGCGCCTCTTCTTCCTCTTGACTGATTTCTGGGCATGCAGCCTGTTTAGGAAACACTGCGGCGGAGCCTGCAGCCCTCTGGGGCTGATCACGCTCCAGACTTGGCCTCAGGCAGCCCTCAGGCAGGGCACGTTGGTGGGGGATGTTCTCCCGGGATCCTCCTGGGGGGGACTCAGTTGCCCTGGACTGGGTGCTGGCCGACCCTTCCCTCCATATGGGGATCCAGAGTAGAGGGCCGTGGCTGTCGCTGGGGTCCAGGCCCCATCCATGGCCTTGGGAGCCCAGGGACATCAGATCCCCTGAGGAAGGTGTCCACCCTGCTGGCCACAGCAGCGCAGGGACCCTCCTGGCCGGCCCTGCACTCCTGGGCCGGCCCCACCTGTTTCCCGGGCGCTCACTCCCGTCTCCTCCTCACTGCAGTGTCCTCGTGCGACCAGGAGCAGCAGTCGGCCCTGGAGGAGGCCAGGCAGCCCAAGAACGACAACGTGGTCATCCCTGAGTGCGCCCACGGCGGCCTCTACAAGCCGGTGCAGTGTCACCCGTCCACGGGCTACTGCTGGTGCGTCCTGGTGGACACCGGCCGCCCCATCCCCGGCACGTCCACCAGGTAAGCTCTGGGACGCAGGCTTTCCACCCACCGTGGACTCGAGGCCCCGAGGCCCGGCCTCACCCTTGCTTCTCAGCACGCATTAAAGCCTGTGGGTGCAAGGCTGGGGAAGACCGTCCCCCTGACGGGACCGGAGCTGGATGTTTTAGGCAGGGTGTGCTCCCACCCTTGTTCACACAGCCTGCGATCACGGAGGATGGCTCTGACGTCCGGGCTGGCTGGGCGGGTGCCGAGTGTGTCCCTCGTCGCCTCAGCCTCTTTAGTCCCTGGTTTTGATGAAGGGGCTGGCTGCTCAGATGTCTGTAGTCCAAAGGTATCTGTGTCCTGAAATTACCGCTAAAAAAGAAAGAGTGCTGAGGTCAAGGGTTTGAAACAAAAACCAACCTATTCACTCATGTTTTGTGTGAGTTTAGAGCAAAGCAAGTGATTTCAGAACAGCACCAGGAGTAGACCTGCTCCCTGTTCCTGGGACTGGTGTACATGTGAGTGATGGTGTTTTTGTAGCTGTTGGTTATATGACTTGACCTTTGATTTCTCATAGATTGGTATAGAAATAGTTTCTACGTGTTAGTTGCTCAGCCATGTCTGACTCTTGCGACCCCATGGACTATAACCTGCCAGGCTCCTCTGTCCATAGGATTTTCCAGGCAAGAACACTGGAGTGGGTTGCTGTTCCCTTCTCCAGGGGATCTTCCTGACCCAGGGATTGAACCTGGGTCTCCTGCATTGCAGGAAGATTCTTTATTCTTTGAGCCACTAGGGAAGCCCATAAAAATAGCTCCTACATACAGGGAAATAGTATCTCTCACATGTGACCCAGTTTAAGCTCTGGTTGCCTCTGCAGCCCTGAGGCATGAGCACTCTGATGTCTCCTAAGACACTTCCCCAGTTTCTCAAGTGTGACTACCACGTGTGTGGGCGGGGAAACACCACACAGATTCCGGGAGCTGGAGGGATGGTGAGCATCTGCTGTCTCCTGATGGAAGGGTCCAGGCACACCTGGAGCCCTGTCTGGTTCATCAGAGAGACCAGGCTCCGTGGGGGCCCTGCCATGGGGATGCGGACCCCGGGCCGCTGGGCAGGAGGCCTGTGCCACACACAGCTGGCCCCAACAAGGGTGTGCAGGAGAGGGGCTCGGGTTCCCTCCGCGGCAATTGTAGGAGATGGTTTCAAACCTGAAGAGAACACACATCTTCCCAGGGTTTTGTGTGTGAAAGCGCTTCTTTGATTCCTGAGCACGTGTGTGTTGCAGGGAGAGCTCTTTTCTGAGAAACCTGTCTTGGGAGTGATGTCTCCACACCCTTCACACTCTGGCTTGTGGACGGTGCGTTAAGTTGGGGGGTTTGTTCCCCAGGCTGGGCTGCATGGGCCGCTGGAAGTTCCCTTAGCGTCGGCCAATGGAATCCTGACCCTGTCAAGGCCAGGCCTGTGCAGATGGGCCCAGAGTGTGAGGTCAGCTTCAGCACGTTGTCCCTCAGAACCTCTGAACACTTACCTTATGATTGGACAGGAAACACCAGAGACCAACCCCCCGCCCCTGTGTCCATCCTGATTTCATTCTGCCCAGATGTTATCAGAACCCAGCGCCACGTTCTCATTTCCCCTATTTTTCCTGCAGGAGCGAGGGACTCCCTCTTCTTTGAATTTCAAGAAGCAGACTTAAATTAGACCCTGGGGAGGAGATGCTTCAGATTTGAGGTGTGGGTTTTCTCCTGTTTGTGCATTCATTCATTTATTCTCCCCGACGTTGGCTGTCATGACCCTGCCACCGTCAGGATTGAGGCGGTGACGTGACTGAGCATAGTGGGGTCCCGTGCGGGCTCCGTGTCCTGCTGGGGGCGTCAGCACCCACATGTCCCCGTGGGGCTCCTCCCGTGACAGCCACGGTGGTCCACAGGCCCTGCCCGCCTGTCTTCTGTCCCCTCCTCTCTCCATCTTCAATTCACCAGCTCTCTCTGCGTCTCACTTCCGTCCTGGCTTCCAGCAGCATCACGTGGCCCTGACAACACTGTGTGGCTTTTCTTGACCCCTTAGGAGGCCTTCCCTGTGGTTCCTCGGTGTACCTCCCCTCACTCTACCTGGCCAGACCAGGCCCCCACACTCAGCACCCAGGCATGGACCGGGCCACCCCCCGGGGGCACCCAAGGCCAGACAGTGCGGGTTGTACTTGTGACAGAGTTCAGCTCAGAAGAGGTGCAACCTCTTACAGCTCTGAGAGACGCCCCCTCCCTGTATCACCCCTTAGACCTCTGAGAGACGCCCCCTCCCTGTATCACCCCTTAGACCTCTGAGAGACGCCCCCTCCCTGTATCACCCCTTAGACCTCTGAGAGACGCCCCCTCCCTGTATCACCCCTTAAAGCACTGAGAGACGCCCCCTCCCTGTATCACCCCTTAACACTCTGAGAGACACCCCCGCCCTGTATCACCCCTTAGACCTCTGAGAGACGCCCCCTCCCTGTATCACCCCTTAAAGCACTGAGAGACGCCCCCTCCCTGTATCACCCCTTAACACTCTGAGAGACACCCCCGCCCTGTATCACCCCTTAAGCCTCTGAGAGACACCCCCTCCCTGTATCCATTCACTTTCTCGTCACCAGACATTTGAATCCCTCGATGTTGCAGGTGCCACCCTAGGGGCTGGGGACATACAGGGAATAAAAGAGACCAAAATCTGGGCTTCACGGAGCCTCTGTTCTGATGGAGGGAAAGAGACGGTAAGCAGAGCACGTGAGCAGATGAGCTGAATGTGAGCAATGTGCTGGCCCACGACAGCTGTGCTGGAAGAAAACACAGGAAATGGAGAGAGGGCATGTTGGGGTATAACTTCCATGGAGTGGCTGGGGGCTCCCCAAAATGTTGACGTCGCAGTCAGGTCCTGAGGAATTGAGGAGCAAGCTGATGCTGTCTTTGGGGTAAAGCGGCAGTCTGGAGGGGGTGAATGTGGCTCCCACATTGCAGGTCTCAGAGCCAGGATCTAGTTCAGTTTTGGCCACAAGAGGGGCTGTATCGATTAGGAAGCTCTTCATTTCTAGTAGCGTCTTACAAATGGGCGTAAACAGCGAGGGACAGTGTAATCTAAAGAAGAGGTGCAGAGGTGGAGGAATCTCCTTTCAGTGGATGCTGTGACTTGCTGACACCACCGAGGACATGGAGTCTCCCAAAACTTTCCTCTCACGTCCTCATTGTGTTGTGACTGCCCTTAGACAGACGCCCCTCATGGTCACAAGATGGCTTCAGGGATCCGGGCATCTCATTCAGACACCACAGTCTCAGAGGACACACAGCCCATCTCTCTCAGGAGCCGAATCACCTTTCCTAAAAGTCCCCTAGATGATTTAATTCATGGATTATTGGCCATAATTGGATCATATGACTATGGTTAAACCCATCACTAGCAAGAAAAATGGATTTGGGTTAAACTGATTTCTAGGGAGTCTTGCATGCTGGGAAGTCAGTCAAAATCATCAACTTTAAGGCATATCTGATCCTATGTGAGCGCCCCCAGCCCTCTCACAGCCCTGCTTCTCCTGTGAAGGGCAGCAGGGTCATAGAAAGCCTTCTGTATTGCTATTTAAATACTGTCGGCTGCATAAATGCTATTTTCTTGTGGCTTTCTGAAATAAGCCGTTCCAGGGAGATTAGTTGTGATTTATTTTTGGGTAGACAGTTCACGTCCCCCTCCCACCAGTCATTCTCTGTGTTTTCTAATGGGGAAGAATAATTTAAAAATCAAACAGTAAGAAGCCATAAAGTGCCCTGTCTTTATAAGCTAGTTCTTTCCTTGTGTCATCCTGCCAGGTAACTACATTACAAAGGACACATTTTGTCACAGGCCTGTGCCAAGGACAGTAAACACACAGAGCAGAGAGAAGCTACAGGGCAGGATTTCCAGATGGGATGGTCATCAGGGAGAACCATGAGTCCGATCAGGCTCTGATGCATCTCCTGGCCCCTCTGCCTTTTTGAGTGAAAACTGACCTCTTGGCTGAGATGTCCAGATCCCGGCAGGCAGAAGCCCGAGGCCCCATGAGCTGGATCCCGAGCCCCTGTGAGCTGTATCCCAGGCCCCTGTGAGCTGGATCCTGAGCCCCCATGAGCTGGATCCCGGGCCCCCGTGAGCTTGATCCTGGGCCTCCATGTGAGCCCAGGCCGCACGTGGTGGGATAAGATCTGGGAGGAAGGGCGGGTTCCCACCTGGTCGCTGACTGATGGTGGGGAGAGCTGGCGTGAGCTCTCAGGCTAAGCATGGACCAGGCTGACTGCCAGCTGTTACATTAGCGCCCAGAACCAAGGGATTTCTCTTCCACTTTCCTGACAGATGATGAGGATTGTCCACCTGGCATCAGGCTGACGGTGGTTCTTACCTGCCCAAGGGCCCCTGTTCCAGGCCCGCAGGCCCACACGTCTCACTGGCTGTGTGAACGTGAAATCGAATTTCTCCCTGGCAGAGAGCCTGGGGTCTGATGGGCAACCAGACAATCAAGAGATCTTCTTCTTTTACATAAAATAAGTTAAAATAAACACCATTGAAAAGGGTGGTTATGGATGTCAACACAACTTAAAAGGTTTTATCTGAGTCTTCAAAGGCATTGATTCTGTTTCTTGAGATTGTTTTTTCTGCAAATTAAAAGACGTTTGTTCCTTAGAAGAAAAGCTGTGACAAACAGCATATTAAAAGGCAGAGACATTACTTTGCTGACAAAGGCCCTATGGACAAAGCTATGGTTTTTCCAGTAGTCAGGTATAGATGTGAGAGTTGGACTATAAAGAAAGCTGAGTGCTGAAGAATTGATGCTTTTGAACTGTGGTTTTGGAGAAGACTCTAGAGAGTCCCTTGGACAGAAAGGAGATCAAACCAGTGAATCCTAAAGGAAATCAACCCTGAATATTCATTGGAAGGGCTGATGCTGAAGCTGAAGCTCCAGTAGTACGGCCACCTGATGAGAACTGACTCATTGGAAAAGACCCTGATGCTGGGAAATATTGAAGGTAGGAGGCAAAGGGGACGATGGAGGATGAGATGATTGGATGGTATTATCAACTCTATGGACATGAGTTTGAGTAAACTCCGGGAGTTGGTGATGGACAGGGAGGCCTGGCGTGCTGCAGTCCACGGGGTTGCCAAGAGTCAGAGATGATTGAGCAGTATTCTTCTAAAAGGAGTGGAATGCTGCCCTTTAAACATACATGTTTTAATATAAGCACAAGTGCTAGGATTCTTAAGCCCTCCTGCCCAAATTTGGAGCAAAACCAGGATGACCGTGCAGTGTGGCTAGTTCCCAGGCTGCTTCGAGGTTCAAGATTCAGAATGGAGTTGGCGGTGATGTGGTTTCTTATCATCGTGTGTTGGCTCTGAGCCTTTCACAGGCTGGACATGTTTCGTATTAAAAGTCAACTTCCTAACACACAGAGCAGCCCATGCCTGAGGTTCTCGCAGGCAAGACGTCCCAGGAGTGGATGCCGTTCCGCCTCCCTGGGAATCCCGGCCCCAGCTCTGCCTGCTCAGTCAGGAGCTGGGATCTGGCGTGTCCTTCTTTCCACAGAGCTGACATTTCATGGGCTGCTGGCTGTGAAGGTGTCAGCTCTAGCGTAGGTACCAATGCCAACCTCACAAGCCTCACGGATACTCACCTGGAGTCTGAAACAGCAGTTGTTCAGTCTTGAGCATGGGTTGTTTCCCCAGATTGAACATGCGTAACAGTGAGCCCTCAGCCATCTCTCAGTTATGAAAGTTCTTTCTTGAATGTTCCCCTAGTGAATTTCTGGCTCCTCACCTGCCTGTCGCAGCCCCAGGTAGGAGAGGGGGCACCAGGTGGGTAACAGGTCCCTTCACCCCCGTTCACTTTCCTGTGATGTGACCTCAATGCCAACTGCACTGAACCCCACTGCATTTCAAAGAATGTGTGTTAATGGCTTTTGGTGACAATGTGATAATGTAACTGTTTTCCAAAGTGTGTCGGGAATGCTTTAATTTCAAAAACAACTTTTTGAAAAGGCATATTAAGTTTGCATGAGTGGGGTGTTAGGTTTTCTGGTATCAAAGAGGCCACTTAGAGTCTGAGGGCTGGAGGAGCCCGCGGGGCCCTACCTCTGTTTCAGCCGGGCTGGACACGACCCTCACGGCCAGCTGGCTCCCTGGGCCCCAGGCAGGGCCTCTGAGAAGCTATCCCTTTAGAGAGAAACCTCATTCTTTCATTTTCCTGGGTGGGAGGACAAGGAATATGGAAAATAAGAGTCAGAAATATCCCTGTGAAGTGATCATGATCTCATATCTCCTTCTGAGAGCTTGGAAAGGAAACTGGGCGGCAGGAGGGGCTGAGGACTGAGGGGGTCTTGTTGACTCCCTGAGAGTCAGTGGCCCCCAGAACCCGACTATCCCACCCCCGCACACCCCAGTCTGACTCTGACTTGTTCACATTTTGGGGGAAGCCTTCCTGACCCCTGCGGCTGCCTCAGGTGCCTGGAGGACAGGTTCTCACAGGTGCCCTCGGGGACTGTCAGCGTCCCCATGAGCTGTCTGGCCTGGGTCTGCCCGTGTCTCCCCCTCAGGGGCATTTATCAAGAGCCTGGAGGGAGGTCCTGCGGGGGATGCTTGGGGGATGCTCGCGAGCTGTCCACCTGGGCAGGTCAGTCCAGAGTCGTGGTGCTTTCTGGGGTCCCCAGAGTGCCTGCTCCCTGACGTGAAGTAACCCGCAACCACCCTGTCTGCCTGCCTGATGTCAGGGCCCCCAGTTCCTGTCAGCTCCGAGGGGCCGGAACAGAGCTCTTTCTTTTACTGTTTGAACACGGAGGGAGGCAACCTTTTGCAGCTTCGTGAGCAAGGCTGGGGACATGCTGGTCCTTGAGTGATGCATCTGTCTGGAGTCCTGAGGTTCTCTCTGAGGCTCTGCTCTCTCCAGGGTGGGGGGGTGCGTGGCCGCGCCCCCTATCCCCACTTTAGTGCCAATGCTGGCATTTCCCCCTCCTCTGACCCCTCCCCGCCTGGTCCTGGGTGGGGGTGTCCCTTGCACAGGATGTGTTGCAGAGACTGGATGGAGAGACAGAGCGCAAGGTGTCATGCGTGTCCTTACGACTGTGAAGAAGATGTTAAGTTGTTGCAAGGTCACCAAAGGTTCATCCCAGACACTGCAACGTGATGGCTGGATGCCCCATGTGTTCCAGGGCCCAGGAAGCCTGCTGTGTGAGCGAGCAGCAACCCGAGGCAAGCCCGCCTCAAACCAGCTGGTCTCTCTCCTCCCCTTCTCCCAGGTACGAGCAGCCAAAATGCGACAACACAGCTAGAGCTCATCCAGCCAGAACGCGGGACCTGTACAAGAGCCGCCAGCTCCAAGGTGAGTGGGCCCAGGGCTGGGCCAGGCTCAACGGCTGCCGCTCTGCTCTTTCCTGCAGGTCTGGGGGGGAAGGAGCTCAAGCAAGTTTGGTTGTGAAGAATGAGCTCAAATTAAGGGAGGCAGTGAGTTTAACCTTGTAACTACTACAAATAGCATTCACTGAAATGTCTTATGGCTGTTCTCTTTCATCAAAAAGCCTGTGAGTGTCTATGGGACACCAAGAAGGATGACGTCAACTGTTAAATTGAAGTCCCACCTGGACGGGGGTCTTCCAGGTGTTGAGGTGCCCTTGAACTTGGCTGAGGGGCATGGCCTGCTGGCTGGGTTGCTGCTGTGCAGCTCACCTGATGACATCGTGGAGTGAGAGACCCAATTCCTGCTTCGGGGGTGGGTTCAGTGGCATTGGTAGGATGCTGTGAAGTTGGTTGCTGTTTTGTCTCATTTCCATCTTCTTTTTTTCCCTTTAAATGCCTCCAGATTGTCTGTCTGGTCAAAGCCTCAGAGGCCATGAAAATCTTTTCTCCAGCACCTTTCCTTTTGGGTGCATGCTGGATCTGGGTCTTACACAGGGTCTAGATAGCTTGCTGTTTAGAAAAATTCTGTGGTCCTTGCTTGATGAGTACTATCATTGAATCTGTAAAGAGGGTTTTAGATTCTGAAAGTCAGAGATGTTTCTCTGCCCGTGAGCAGAGGCAGAGAAGATGGGAGGGTCATCTGCCCACCTCCGTACCCTGCCAACAACGCCTGGAACAAAGGCGCTGGACACAGAGGAAGTGGGGAGGCGGGGCCTGGTCTGCTCCGTGTCAGAGTCACCCCGCCGGCTGCTGGTGCTGACTCCAAGCCGCTGGGCTCAGGTCTGCGCTGCTTCCCACCTCACACCTTCCTTCCAGTGTGGGTGGAGGGACCACTGACATCACAGCTCTGTGTGAGTGGTGCTGGGGTGCACGTTCATGAATCAGGAAGCTTTCTGGATCTTGGGGCGGGGGAGGGGGGGGACGGCGAGAAAGGGCAGGAAAGAGAGACCCTGAAGGTTAAAATGCAAACAGGCTTGTTCTTCAAGTGATCCCCGGAGTGACGCCTTATGTATACGTGTCTTGGCCTTAGGAGGAGCGCGCACTGGTGTCTGAAATCTGGTTTAGCACCAGTGGACGGCATGTTTTCTTAAGAGGGAAGAATTAATTTAGCACATTCATCATGTGACTGTTCGCCCTTTGGCCCATCTTAGCCACACCGCTGAAACTTCAGGCCATCTGCTCTTTGTCTCTGAGGTGCTCATTTTTCTTTTCGATAATCTGAAACTGCCTTACTTCTATCTCAAGCTGTGTATGTTTTTTGCCCTTATAATGTCAATGCCCTTAATGAATGTGCAGTCAAGCTCTGGTCTTCATTAGTTAGAGACCTAGACCTTCCTTAACTCACAGGACAGACAGAATGTGCCCCTCCCATCCCCTCTTGGGGGCTGTGCCTGGGGACTCTGGTACCTGGAACCGGGCTGGACTCCGGGTTGAAAGGCTGGAGCGGTCATTGGTCCTCTGGGGACCACTGACCCTCAATATTAGGAAACACCACGTGACGTCACTGCGGGCTCATGTGAGGGTCAGACAGGCCACGTAGAGAAAGGACACCTAGCCCTTCAGGGAGAACCGCGGGAAGGGGTGCTCGTCAGAGCTGTGGACACCACACCCGCCTGTCGAAAGGAGGGGGGCGGGCAGGCTGCCACCACAAAGGTGCCCTCCCAGGCCTGCCCTGAAGCCCCAGTCCTGGGCACGCAAGCCCTTTTACGCAAATTCTGAAAAGGTCAGCTTATTTTGCAATCGTGGATGTTTGGGAGTGCACCATTCATGACCACTTAATCATTTTGCCTTTTTGAAGATAATTATCCTTATTAGGGAAAAACAAGTAGGTCTTAAAATAACTCCTGGATGGAGGCTGTTCTTGTCAAGAGGGGAAGACGGTATCCAAAATAACACAGCACCATGGTGGGCAGGCAGACACTTCTAAGTCCAGTGCCGATGCGTTTTCTTCTTAAAAGGCATGGTTTTCATTTTAAGCAGCTTTATTAAGTTTCAGCCAGTAAGGGTCACTCACTTTCCCAGCCAGGCTGATAGTGTCCTCACACACAGCTCACTTGTTCGGGGGTTTACCGACTGCCAAGTGTTCGTCCACACGCAATGTAGGAGAGAGCGTGGACTTCAGGCTCACACTAACTGTGGGAAAGTGGTCACTTAATCTTAGGGGGCCAGCGCTTGGTCCTGTGGGGGCACCACGGTCCAGCCCAAGGGGTCAGTTCCTGAGAACTGGGCCGTGGTTGCGACTCTCAGAGGTTATTCTTCGACCCTGTAATGTCCCTCACACGACTGCCTTTCATGCCTGAGAGGAGTCAAACTGTCACATGAGAGACTTCCCGCAAAGGCGTTAGACCACACCTTTCCTTGCAGGTCTATCCTGCCTGGTCTGCACTGGCGTCTCTTCATCTTGGAGGCGTTTGGAATAACCTGTCTGCCTGGCTCCTGGCCGGCCCATGCCCCTCACCCTCTCCCGCTCCTTGGGGCTCTGCCGATCACCTGCTCACAGCCGCGGGGCATCTCTGAGCCCAGGACGCTGCCCACCAGCCCTCCTGTGGGCCTGGCCATCCATGCAGGACCTGGCTCCCCGGGGAGACCATTGCCCTCTGATGCCCCCCACCGTGTGCTCCCACGGTGTCCGGGGCATCCAGTGCTGCTTTGCAGGCATCGAGTTGCAGGCTCCACCCTGTGCCCCACATGGTCCTTTTGAGATGGGGGCTGAACCCCAGGATGCCCCCCCAGCCAGCACACCTCCCTGGGCACCTGGAAAAGAGTTTGCAAATTAAGTCCGCTAGGCGGGTTTCTTTTCCTTTGTTGGTGTTGTTTAATCACTAAGTCATGTCTGACTCTTTGCAGCCTTGTGGACTGTAGCCTACCAGGCTCCTCTGTCCTTGGGATTTCCCAGTTAGGAACACTAACCTGGGCTGCCATTTCCTTCTCCAGGGCATCTTGCTGACACAGGGATTGAACCCACGTCTCCTGCATTGGCAGGTGAAGTCTATACCTCTGAGCCACCTGGGAAGCCCTTTCTTTTCTTATTCTGAGCCTTTTGACTCTTCTGTATTGAGTGACACTGGAAGACTTCTATGTAGTCTAAGACACTGACTTAAAGTCAGTGGTCTTGCTGACTTTAAGGCACAGAGTATGTATGTCTTCAATGAGTGGGATTTCTAGTGTGGAGGGGTTGATCTCATAGATGGGCCTCATTGTTCTGATTCAACCTCAGGCTCTCTGCCCAAGAGGAGGACTCACCTGTCCTCTCTCCTTGGCAGAGACACACAGCCAGACGACAGCTAAAGGCCACTGGACGCCACTCACACACCCACTGCTGAGATACAGGCAGAGGCCTCAGTGGCAGAGAGGTGCCTGCTTTTGGCTCCTGGAGAACACTCAGCCTCAGACCTGGGTCCCCCATCCTCAGACCTGGGTTCCCCTTCTGTGTTGAGGAACCAGACCCTGGAGGCAGTTGGGGGGAAAGATAGATGAAGGAGAGTTTGTTATAAAAAAAATCAAAATAAGTTACTTTGTGGCTTAGAGTTTATGACTTTCTCTAACTGGAGCTGATCAGACCGTTTGTGTCTTTTATACTTAAACACGTTTTGTCTGGCTTATTGTCTCTCTGAGACAATTTTAACAGGCTCATCAGGCTTCCTTTCTCCTCTGGATTTTTGCTTCATTGAATCTCTTCTGATGGACAGTCACTGGTTTTGTTAGTTATCATAATGGTGCAACGCAGTCAAGTCTTTATAGGCAATCGACAAGAAAGAGCTCAAAGCTGGAGGTCAGGTAGAGAGAGCTCTGAGGGCAGGTGAGTCCGGGGAGGACCTCACTCCCCGCCCTGCCTCTCTTTCCTCCATCCATTCAGGGCCACTCTGTTGTCTCTCAGGGGCTTCAGGCCAGAGGATGGTGAGTGACTGAGAAGGGTTTTAGGTTTTCTGGTGCCTGAAAGTGGCCTCCTCACGTTCCTGCTTCATCCCCCAAACCAGAGCCATACGCTGTCCCCCAACTCAGCGCTGGCACCCAGGTCAGCCCAGCAGAGACCACAGCCCCTCCTAACCTAAAAGGCTCTCTGAGCTTGAGCAAGGCCACCGCACAGAGCCTGTGGAAGTCAGCAGCCACGGAAGCCTCTTTTCTCATGGCCTCAGCGATCGCAGGGACAGCAGAGCTTCACTTCTATTGCTGTTGTCCACTCACTCAGTTGGGTCTGACTTTTTGCGACCCCATGGACTGCAGCACACCAGGCCTCCCTGTCCATCACCAACTCCCAGAGCTTACTCAAACTCATGTCCATTGAGTCAGTGATGCCATCCAACCGTCTCATCCTCTGTCGTCCCCTTCTCCTCCTGCCTTCAATCTTTCCCAGCATCAGGGTCTTTGCCAATGACTCAGTTCTTCACATCAGGTGGCCAAAGTATTGGAGTTTCAGCTTCAGCATTAGTCCTTTCAATGAATATTCAGGACTGATTTATTTTAGGATTGACTGCTTGGATGAGAAACCCTCAAAGCACCACCTGAATTTCTCAAGAAATATTTTATCAGATTCTAAATGTTTTCAAAATTAATTTTCATTACCTGAGGCAGCATAAAATAACCCTTACCTCGGCCTAACACACTTTCCCAGAGGTAACTCATCCTGATTGGCACCTGTGCTGAGCTTGCCAGGCTCTCAGGGAGCGGGGCTCACTCTCCCCCCAGGCCAATGGGCCTTTGGGGCTCTTCTGCAGACAACAGACAATAGACGGTGCTAGTGTTCCACTCCCTGGAAATGCCAGCCTCAAGCGCCGACTCCACAGCCCGGCTCTGCTTTCACTGCATTGGGATGGAACACTCTGTCTGAGGACCCCGCAGAGGCTCTGTGCCCAAAGTGGGCTCTCCCGGGGGCTGTCCACTCCTGGGCCCACCTCTGGGAGGCTTCCGGCCGTCTGCCTCCCTGGGCTGGGCCGGGACAAAGCTGCATGAAGGTGAGGGCAGGTGTGCCGTGTGCAGGAGAGGAGTTTAAACAATGTTTTGCTCTCAGGAGCTCTTTGATGACTTTACAGCTAAGCATCATTGCTGGTTCACTCTGTCCAAGTGTGGGTCGAATTTTGGACACGGACGGGACTGTTCTGAGCAGCCTGGCACAGGGACTGAGCTCCATTAGTTTATGTTTTGACCAGTTGATGGTTGATGAATTGACCGGTTGAGGTTGATGACTAAATATGAAATTTAAAATATCAACTTTGTAGCTGAATAAGATGACTAATCCTTTAGAAGAAAATTGCACTTTGTAGAAAGCATGACAAAGAAATGGACCGTTAAGTCCAATTTTACTGAGGAAAGGATGTTGCAAATACAAACTCACTTGAAAGCACACAAGTCATTTCCACCCTAAGGATTCATGACACAGGAATCCCGAGACAAGGGGGACCAGGGCTCCATCTCGGATGTGACACTGGATCACTCACGAGGAACTGGTAAAGACCTGATCAGACACGAGCGATGGAGTGTGAAACGAATGCTTTACTCACTGTTTCTTAAAGACTGGAGATCAGATGCTGGGATGAGCAGAAGGCACCCAAAAGGCAAGAAATGGGGAGCAACAGTTGTGCGCCACTTGGCAGAAGTCTTAGTGAGATGTTTATTAGAATATTTAGCTCCGTTGATATTTTTCTCCATTTTTTTTTTGAGAGAATTAGGAGAAATTGGAGGAGGCTTGGAGGAAATTGCGGTGATTACTCATCCACAATAGAACCAGAACAAATAAAGACAAGATGAGGAAGCAAAGGCATGTTTTTAACATGTGGAGGAAAGAACAATAAAGGTCACTGCAAATGTTAAGTGACTTACAAGATGGTCGGGCCCTTTTTCCATTTGTTAAGCCTTTGGCAGCAATTGGAGAAAAGTGAGTGTAGAGGTTGTTTCTTGATTCTGCTGAATAAACCTTGAAGAACGTCTGTCCTTAAGCTTCAGGTTGTACCTGCCCTGGGTTTGGGGGGTGAGAGGTCTGACCTAGTGAAAATCTTCAATGTTGGATAACAGTGTGGTTTAAAAGGGGCAGGCAAGTGGAGGGACTGCTTTTTTCTTTCCATAGTCCTTCAAGTGCCCTCTCTGACTCACTCACTAACGTGGTCTGCATGCCCGTCCTGTGCCCACCGTGGGTGGGCGGGCCACCGCTCTTGACTTGGAATTCTCTCAGCTGTTGCCAGGCGCATGGACCCCATCCGGCCAGGTCCCCAGGCAGGCTGTAAGCAGATTTCTGAGCCCCATCCACACCAGCAGCAGGAGCCTCCTGGGGCTCCCGGGCCAGCCAGGTGTCCCCCTCATCGTGTGGGCTGTCGTCACTGGATCAGGTCCCCAGGAGGAGGCCCAGCCGGCTTTAGCCCACCCAAACTTCCTGCTTCCCCACCATGAAACGCACATCTCAACCTGAGAGAAGCATCCGCCCCAAACTGGTGTGCTTCTAGAAGTCCACGAGGGCTGTAGGAGAAGCCTCTCTCCTCCCCCTCATCGCCAGCAGCAGCCTGCTAGCTGCCAGGGGTGGTATGTCCAGAGACACAAGGGCCTGGGGTTCCAGTACAGCTAATCCACCCATTTACCTCTTAACCAAGAAAATGGGCAGGTTCTGCTACTCAGCCTGTTCTCTGAGTATCTGTCAAAGTGTTTTCTTGGCCATGGGCTGAGCGGCTGCACCTGACTCCGTGTGCTGTCTCCATCATGGGCATCTTCGTGAGCTTCGCACAGGGGCTCCCGCTGTGGGTCTCGCCCTGGGCCTGCCTGGAGCTGGGCCTGCTGGCTACTAAGGCGCTTCTTGCATCGCACCTGCTTCCAGTGTTGGGGAGCCACGTGGACGTCCAGGGAACAGGGTCATCGTCAGGGCGGGGTGTCAGCAAATGAGGCCCTGGGGCTGGGGAAAGTGAAAGTGAAAGTCACTCAGTTGTGTCTGGCTCTTTGTGACCCCAGGGACTACACAGTCCATGGCATTCTCCAGGCCAGAGTACTGGCGTGGGTACCCTTCCTCTTCTCCAGGGGATCTTCCCAACCCAGGAATTGAACCCAGGTCTCCTGCATTGGAGGCCGATTCTTTACCAGTGGAGCCACTGGGAAAAGGTGAAAAAAAAAAAAACAGATGTAGAAATGGGAAACTGGTGAGGCACTGAAGACAGCACAGCTATAGCAGATGAGGGACTTGGGTAAGCGCGTGTGGCTCTGAGCGCAGGGGCGTCATGCACAATGCAAGAAACACGGAAAATGCAGGTAAGACAGCAAGACAGACACAGTAAAGGAGGGTTGGTGGGTAAAGTTAACTCACCAATGTTAGAAAAAAGGTAGGCTAGCTTGTTTTAAAGTCTTGAGTTAGGTGGACCTGTCACCTGACTCAAAAGATGGAAGGGAGGAAAGCTTATGGTGCGGGTCATGGCAAACACCCCCACTCCGGCATTACACACCCAGAGATGTTTTAGAGGAAATCTCACTTGTGCTGCTTTCATTGTTTCCTTTAAAACCATATATGTTTTTAAAGTCTAAATAGCCAATTTAATAATATTCTTTAAGATGGCAAGGAGAACTAACGCTGGTTATTTTAGCATAATAAAGCCTTGCCTCTGTCACTTTGGGAGTTATGACTATGCTGAAGAGAGAGGGAGAGGAGTTTAAATCTGTATTAATCATGAAAAAGCATCTGCCAGACAAATTAATAGTGTTAGTTGTGTTTCACAGACAGTTTAAATAACTCAAGAGGACAAACTGTTCTCAAACACCATCAAATATATTATATTTGTGGCTAAACAATTATCCTATGAAAAATAATTCCTGTCTCTTTATTACAGCATTTTGTCTCAAATAACCATTTTACAAACCTCCCAAGTACAGTATATACTTGAAAGAATAATAAAACTGACTTTAATTGGCCTGAACTCCCTTTTATTGGGTTGGCCAAAAAGTTCATTCCATTTTTTTCCCACCACATCTTACGGAAAAACCTGAACGAACTCTTTGGTCAACTCAGCATTAATTTAGATTGTCCTCATAGACTCTGCCATAGCCAGATCAATGTCCTCCCAGAATTCAGCGCCACTTAAATTGCGCTTTAGGAGAGGACGGGGCAGGTGTCCCACGGCTCTGGTCTAGAAGGTCCCGCCTGCCTGGGGTCCCTCCGGTTCTCCGTGGCGAGTGGCCCTTCACGCCGTCTCCATGTTGGGGAGCTCCTGAAGCCAGAGGGGCACCTGTCGCTCGACCTTGCCTGCGCCTCTGTGCCCTTCGCTGTAAACACGCTGTTCTCCTGGTCTTTGCTCAGCACCCCCCACACTCCTTGATTTGATCTTGGTCTTAGACGGGCCGTGGGGTCCCGAGTGGCTGGTGTTGGCCTTCAGCCTGCAGACTCCTGGCCTGGCTGGCACATGGCCTCAGAGAAAGCGGTCCCAGGCCCTTCTCTCCGCCAGACAAGCGGCTCAGACCTCCTGCCGCGCTCCTCCGCGGTTGGTACTCCAGCCTGCTTCGGAACTGCTCTGCTCATCCCATTATCCTCCTATTCTCCCGCTCATAAGATCCCAACATGGCAACAGCACTGTAGCTTCTCTGCTTTATCTTCCTCTCCTAACACTGAATTCCTTCTTTATAAACTCAAGCCTATGGAGCTGCCGGCTGAGGCCAGACACTCTGCGGCCCTTGGCTCCTCAGCACCCAGAGACAGCACCCCGGGGGCAAATGCTGCAGTTTTACGACCCCAGGACGGATGCTCTTACACAAGAAAGCAATGCTGTAGCAGTTAGAAAAACTAGGGAAGTGGAGACTCCTGCATGACAGGCAGAAGTTTCCCTTTATATCTGAAAGCATCACGATGTCACTCTGAAAGCCCCCTTCCGGATTCTGTGCCGGGAATATCGCGCCTGCACCCTAGGTATGGCCATTCGGGTTAGGACTCGCTTGGCAGTGTGTGGCGGCCCCAACACCGCACGACGACGATGCCATGGGGTGAGAGTGGAAAGCAACCCCCTGCGGAAGCCGTGAGGGGAGTGGGGAGTGGAGACCGGCCAAATCCAACTACCCATTGGGTCCTGGCCAGACACAGTTCTTCCTCTAGGAATAGAGGCTGGATGGAGAGAATGGCCTAGCCATGGTAGAACTCAACTCTATTCTTCCTGATAACTTCATTCCCTGAGAATTTAATTGGTCCACCGGAGACCACGGGGCTCAAGTACATAAGCTGTACATCGGCCGGCAGGTACCCTCCCCGATGACCAAGGATGGGAAACATCCCAAAACCTATCTATAATGAATACCACAGAAACATCTAGAATGTTTTCCCCAGGAAGATTTAAGTTTTTCTTAGCTCTCTTCTGATTTGTTGAATCAAGAGCAACTTTTTTTTTTTCCCCCCAGAAAAATCAAGGATTTCTCCCTTTGACCAAAAAATAAATGGACTGCTCTTTGGTTGTTAGTTAACTTTAAGAAATCCCTGAGGCAGATTTTTCAGGTGTGGTTTCCAGCAGAAGAGGTTTTGAATTTTGAGTTCTCATCCTGCTTATCCATCTTTTCTCTGTGCTTTTGCTTATTAAATCAGCTAACATATTTAAAATGTATAATGTCCTTATTTCAAGAGAGTCTGAGGCACCCTCCTCTGTTAAAAATCACACATCTCAGAGTCTGATGATTGATACAGAATAGTATCATCATCAGAGATTCCTTAAATCTGGAAAGTGTTAGATTTCTGAAAAATAAATAACTAAATAAAATCTCCTGAGAAGCACGCTTCATTGGTCATGAAGCAGTAGTTTTGGGAGCACCCTTTGATAGACTCTAAAAAGCGAAGTCAATGTTTTGTCTAACATTTTACTCTTTTAAATGATCCCCACTTGCTAACTTGCAGAGGGATCAATTTGCTTATTCAAATGCAACAGAATAGGAATTTTGTTTTTTGTCATTTCTCTAGTGGACAGAATGTCCTGAAGAGAAGAAAGGAGCAACATGAGGCACCGGAAAGACAGAGCCATGCACACCCCCATTCCTGGCAGCGCCCCCTTTTCCCAGTCAGGCCCTGTCATCTTCTGAATTCACTCTTTACTGTTGAGTGAACTGACTCCCCTTGCACATCCCACTCTCCCAGAAAGCCCAGCCCTAGACTCTGCTTCTGCATTATGTCCAATTGACCTCTTGCCACTGAACTCGGTGGAGGTGAGGAGGTTGCCCCGTGTCCAGCGAGCTGCTGCAGTGCCTGTCGCCCCACCACTGACCCAGCACCTTCCCCCTGCATGAGGCTGGTGCCATGTCAATAGCTCTGCCAGGGGTCTCCCCTACCAGGAAGCTGGGGCACAGAGCAGGCCGCTTCTGTGCCCTGGAGGAGGGGGGCTATTGGCTGTGAAAGGCCATCTCTCTAAGGCCCATGCATGCCTCCCTCACCTCTGACAAAGCAGGACCTGCTCGGCATGGGCCTGAGATTCCCGCCAGCCCCCTCAGCAGACACCTGAAGTGCAGTACTTTCTGGAAGCCCCCTCTAAGGAGAAGGTTTGGATTCCTAGTGCATCTATCTGACGGTGACTTGGCTCTAGTTTCACATCAGTGAATGTGGGTGAAATGATCTCTTTAATTATCTGCTGGCTCTAGCATCCAGGGCTTGTCTGTATAAATTCTCTGAATGTGTGAAACCAAAGAAGCTAGTAGAGACTCATGCAGCACACGGAGGTCCCTGAGCAGTAAAAGGAGAAGGTGGGTGGGAGGCTCGGCAAGATGGGGCCACATGTCACTGAGGAGTGTGGACTAGATCCTGCAGAAAGTTCGCCCATGTGGGGAGTTCACTTCTTATTTAAAAAAGCACGGACAGGCTTGTGAATGACAGGTCCGAGGTGCCCCAGACAAAGGAGCAGCAGCTCCAAGAAGCACAGCGGCGTTTGAATTGCAGGGAACTTGTCGAAAACTTAACAAGGCATCCACCTCGAAGCTCGACACATAGAGCTTCACTTAATCTTCACTTCAGCCCTGAGTAAAGGTGATATTCTTTGGTCTTTATAGATGACAGTCAGTTGAGTTCAGTCGCTCAGTTGTGTCCAACTCTCTGCGACCCCATGGACTGCAGCACACCAGGCCTCCCTGTCTGTCACCAACTCCTGGAGTCTGCTCAAACTCATGTCCATTGAGTCGGTGATGCCATCTGACCATCTCATCCTCTGTCATCCCCTTCTCCTCCTGCCTTCAGTCTTTCTCAGCATCAGGGTCTTTTCATGTTGATGTTAAATAAACCGGGCCTGTATCATTTAGGTGTTGCCACAGTGATGCCTACACTAGGCAGGTGACAACTATTTCAGCTAGAGAATCGTGTTGATGCCAGTCAGAGTTACACACGCGCCTTTACATGAATCTTATTGGATCAAAGTTCTTTATAGTGTGGCTCTCATTATACGATGGGCTATATTGGACCCTCAGTGATTTACTGTTAAGGGAACCACAGAGAGCTGTTATAGAGTTATTGTCCTTGGTCATGGAACACAGACAGACAGACACAGACATGCCAACCCACTGTGGACACCATCCGCGCCCAGTCTAATGAGGTGTGATTTAGCAGAGTTATCAGGAATGGGTGGAGTCCCTATCCACTCCCGGTCTCTTACATCCTGTAAAGCAGGACTCCCACTGGTCTGCCCAGAGGTTCCTGCACAGGGTCTGCTCCCAGAGCCGCCGGATGCCTGGGCCCCAGGGTCCCGGGAGATGCGAAGGGTCGCTCTGCCCCTCCTCTGTTTGGCTCAGGCGTCTGGAATGGAGCTGGAGATGAAGATGCATGGGGAAGGGTGATGCTGCAGGTGACTCACCAGGACACCCCAGCCCAAGATCCGTTTCCAGCCCGGTAGAGACAGGAAGTAGGACGTGGGGTGCTGGGGCTGAGGGTGAGCCGGGAGTGGTCCCCGCTGTGTGCTCTGGGGGGAGGGGTCTGCAGGAGGCCCGGCCAGGGTAGGCTCTGGACTAAAAGTCGGTCCTGCTCGCACGCCTGCGTTCTTAGGCTTCATCTCTTCCATCTTGGTATCGGGCTTTGACGGTCTTATTTTCAGGCTCTTTTCTCTTAGTAAAAGTAAGTGCCTTGGCCTCAGTTTGCCATTAGATTTCATGCACCACCCCCTGGAAAGTGTCATGTGCCTCCTGGACTCTGCGAGGGCGTCTGCACAGCAAAGGCTGGCTAGGGGCAGGTGGCCCAGGACTCCTGGGTCCGGCAGGTGGACATGACCTTGTGCCCGCCCGTCCCATGCAGAGTGCCTGCTGCACCGTCAGGAAGCAGCTAGAAGCCGAGAAGAAACAAGCAGAAGCCTCTGGGCTTCCTCACTGGGGAAGGCGGGCACCCGGTGAGGAGGAAGTGGACCCTGTGTTTACATCATCACTGTCCTGTCACACACCATCCCAGTCATGGTGAGGATACTAACCCAGCTTTTGATCTGCTGAGCTGAGCGCTTCCATGCAAAGGAAATGAAGCATCAACAATCGTGATGTTGGTGGGTGCAGAAACCCCTCTGCCTGACCGACTTCCAGTCCTGAGTGTGGGACATGAAGAGGTCCTGATGCCTTAGAGATGAGTTCCTAACTGCTTAGGAGGGCATCGGATGCTGGAGGCATCTCTTCTCCTTAAATGTGGGTGCTACCAGCCCGTCCCCAGCTCTGCCCAGGCCGTGTCTCCCAGCAGCACGATGCTCTGCTCACGGCCTGGACCAGACTCATCGTTGGCTCCTCGGGGTGGGGTTGAGGCCCTGTGCCTTGGGGAACTGGAGACAGAAGTGTCTGAACCCTGCTGTTGGCCTCTGTGATGTTTCCTCTTTGGAAGGAATTGGCCACGTGTGCAAGATTTCTGCAGGCCGAGCTCGGAATACTTGGGATGGTCTGGAGTCTGGGATGCAGCTGCACTTTTATGTGCATTTTAGGAAGGAGTCAATGTCAACATGGTTACCAGGGCAACGTGGTTACCAGGGGAGCTTAGCCATGACATTCCCACAAACATGCCTGCAACCTCTCGGGTCTCATCTCTGTTGGCTGCAAAGTCCTACTGCAATCTGCGTCACTTGGGGAGTAGAAGGCAAGGTTCCTACTCTCTAATTGTCACCCCCAAAGACAGGCTCTGGGTCAACCCTTTATGACCATAAGTGATCACTTACTGGCACATAGTTAGCAAACTTTCAGAGCTGCTTATGTCCAGCAGGTACGTAAGCATGTATTTTCCAGCCATTTTATCTTGGAGGGTCCATGTCCCTCTGAATCAGGGTCTCTTCTGGCACTGAGGATGATGGCTGAAGGAGCCTTGGGCTGTACCTGCTTAAACATCCATGTTAGGCTGACAATATGGCCCTCAAGACGCAGGGCCGTCTTGCCCAGTTGTCTGTGAGTGTGTGGAGCCAGCTGCCTCTGGAGGGGAAGCCAGCCCCCGCCTCCTTGGAAGGGCCTCCTTCTCTCCAGTCTGTGTTATCATGAGGCTTCTTAGTTCATGTGATTCTCAAGGCAAACAGCTCCTCATGTAACCAGACTCCAAGGAGAGGTACACTCCAGGCCCCCAGTGTCTGGGAAGGGCTCAATCTTTATCAAAATCTAGGAAAAATGCACACAGTTTGTACATTCCTCTCAGTGACCCTGTAGGCTGACGTGTGGTTGGGTGGTCCCTGAGCCCTACCCCCTTCCTGCCCAGGCTGTAATGGACATCTCCCATAGTTAGCTCTCACCAAAAAGGATTGTGATTTTATTTCTTTTTAATTGAAGAAAAATATCAAGAGTTCCCATTGGATGATCAGATCACGTAAGCTCATGTATACAAAAGGCAAAAAGATAGGATGCTGAAAGATGAACTCCCCAGGTCGGTAGGTGCCCAATATACTACTAGAGATCAGTGGAGAAATAACTCTAGAAAGAATGAAGGGATGAAGCCAAAGCAAAAACAACACCCAGTTGAGGATGGGACTGGTGATAGAAGCAAGGTCTGATACTGTAAAGAGCAATATTGCATAGGAACCTGGAATGTTAGGTCCATGAATCAAGGCAAATTGGAAGTGGTCAAACAGGAGATGGCAAGAGTGAATGTTGACATTCTAGGGATCAGCAAACTAAGATGGACTGGAATGGGTGAACTTAACTCAGATGACCATTATGTCTACTACTGTGGGCAGGAATCCCTTAGAAGAAATGGAGTAGCCATCATAGTCAACAAGAGTCCGAAATGCAGTACTTGAATGCAATCTCAAAAATGACAGAATGATCTCTCTTCGTTTCCAAGGCAAACCATTCAATAACACAGTAATCCAAGTCTATGCCCTGACCAATAATGCTGAAGAAGCTAAAGTTGAACGGTTCTATGAAGACCTGCAAGATCTTCTAGAACTAACACCAAAAAAATATGTCCTTTTCAGTATAGGGGACTGGAATGCAAAAGTAGGAAGTCAAGAAACACCTGGAGTAACAGGCAGATTTGGCCTTGGAGTACGGAATGAAGCAGGGCGAAGGCTAATAGAGTTTTGCCAAGAGAACGCACTGGTCATAGCAAACACCCTCTTCCAACAACACAAGAGAAGACTCTACACATGGACATCACCAGATGGTCAACACCGAAATCAGATTGATTATATTCTTTGCAGCCAAAGATGGAGAAGCTCTATACAGTCAGCAAAAACAAGACCGGGAGCTGACTGTGGCTCAGAACATGAACTCTTTATTGCCAAATTCAGACTTAAGTGGGGAAAACCACTAGACAATTCAGGTAAGACCTAAATCAAATCCCTTATGACTATACAGTGGAAGTGAGAAATACATTTAAGGGAGTAGATCTGATAGACAGAGTGCCCGATGAACTATGGACAGAGGTTCGTGACATTGTACAGGAGACAGGAATCAAGACCATCTCCAAGAAAAAGAAATGCAAAAAAGCAAAATGGGTGTCTGAGGAGGCCTTACAAATCGCTGTGAAAAGAAGAGAAGTGAAAAGCAAAGGAGGAAAGATATACCCATTTGAATGCAGAGTTCCAAAGAATAGCCAGGAGAGATAAGAAAGCCTTCCTCAGCGAACAATGCAAAGAAATAGAGGAAAACAACAGAATGGGAAAGACTAGAGATCTCTTCAAGAAAATTAGAGATATCAAGGGAACATTTCATGCAAAGTTGGACTCAATAAAGGACAGAAATGGTATGGACCTAACAGAAGCAGAAGATATTAAGAAGAGGTGGCAAGAATACACAGAAGAACTATACAAAAAAGATCTTCATGACCCAGATAATCACGATGGTGTGATCACTCACCTAGAGCCAGACATCCTGGAATGTGAAGTCAAGTTGGCCTTAGAAAGCATCACTACAAACAAAGCTCATGGAGGTGATGGAATTCCAGTTGAACTCCTTCAAATCCTCAAAGATGATGCTGTGAAAGTGCTGCACTCAATATGCCAGCAAATTTGGAAAACTCAGCAGTGGTCACTGGACTGGAAAATGTCAGTTTTCATTCCAATCCCAAAGAAAGGCAATGCCAAAGAATGCTCAAACTACTGCACAATTGCACTCATCTCACACACTAGTAAAGTAATGCTAAAAATTCTCCAAGCCAGGCTTCAGCAATACATGAACTGTGAACTTCCAGATGTTCAGGCTGGTTTTAGAAATGGCAGAGGAACCAGAGATCAAATTGCCAACATCCGCTGGATCATCGAAAAAGCAAGAAAGTTCCAGAAAAACATCTATTTCTGCTTAATTGACTATGTCAAAGCCTTTGACTGTGTGGATCACATTAAACTGTGGAAAATTCTGAAGGGGATGGGAATACCAGACCACCTGACCTGCCTCTTGAGAAACCTGTGTGCAGGTCAGGAAGCAGCAGTTAGAACTGGACATGGAACAACAAACTAGTTCCAAATAGGAAAAGGAGTATGTCAAGCGTGTATATTGTCACCCGGCTTATTTAACTTATATGCAGAGTATATCATGAGAAACGCTGGGGTGGAGGAAGCACAAGCTGGAATTAAGATTGCTGGGAGAAATATCAATAACCTCAGATACGCAGATGACACCACCCTTATGGCAGAAAGTGAAGAAGAACTAAAAAGCCTTTTGATGAAAGTGGAAGAGGAGAGTGGAAAAAGTTGCCTTAAAGCTCAGCCTTCAGAAAACCAAGATCATGGCATCTGGTCTCATCACTTCATGGTAAATAGATGGGGAAACAGTGGAAACAGTGGCTGACTTTATTTTTTTGGACTCCACAATCACTGCAGATCACTGCAGATGGTGACTGCAGAAATTAAAAGACGCTTGCTCTTTGGATGCAAAGTTATGACCAACCTAGACAGCATATTAAAAAGCAGAGACATTACTTTGTCAACAAAGGTCCGTCTAGTCAAGGCTATGGTTTTTCCAGTAGTCATGTGTGGATGTGAGAGTTGGACTATAAAGAAAGCTGAGTGCTGAAGGATTAATGCTTTTGAACTGTGATGTTGGAGAAGACTCTTGAGAGTCCCTTGGACTACAAGGAGATCCAATCAGTCCATCCTAAAAGAGATCAGTCCTGGGTGTTCATTAGAAGGACTGATGCTGAAGCTCCAATACTTTGGCCACCTGATGTGAAGAGCTGGCTCATTGGAAAAGACCCTGATGCTGGGGGGGATTGGGGGCAGGAGGAGAAGGGGACGAGAGAGGATGAGATGGTTGGATGGCATCACGGACTCGATGGACATGGGTTTGGGTGGACTCTGGGAGTTGGTGATGGACAGGGAGGCCTGGCGTGCTGCGGTTCATGGGGTCGCAAAGAGTCAGACACGACTGAGCAGCTGAACTGAACCCGCATGTACAACACTGTGTTTCTACTTCATCTCCATGCCCTTGTTTTCCCACCGGTCACCACACAGAGGATTCCTTTCCCTGTTCCTCCCTCCCACCTTTCCTTCCACTTTCCCAGTCTGTCTCTATCTCTGGGGGTTGCTTTTTGTTTATTCATTTATTTATTTTGTTCCTGTGGGGACCAAGGAGGCAGCACCCAGCGGGCTCCGATGGGGAGGGTCTACATTCCAGACTGCAGAGCTGTCTCCCACAACACAGGCGGTGCTGAGCCTCCATGAAGGATGTGACCCAGCTCTTCCGACAGTGTCCAGGCTCTCAGCGGTGGCGGGGGTCATTCAAAGGGGCTTCCTCCCAGGCAGAGCTGACGGGCACTGGACATGGCCCTGGCAGGCTGGAGTACTGTGCAGGGCGGGGGTCCAGAGTCCAGAGCCCTGCAGCCCGCTGCGTCCCCGGACGCCTTTCAGGGGTGCCTTGGTGCTCGAGGGGCTTCCAGCCCCCATGCCAGCCTTTCACTTTGTAAACCTTCATTCTCTATCTTCATTAGTGTTTTGTGTTAACCCCCCACCCCTGCTGCACCCCCACACTGTTTTTGGAGGAGCCTGGTGGGCTGCAGTCCATGGGGTCGCAAAGAGTCGAACACGACTGAGTGACTAACACAAGTAAAGGTGTGACTTCATCTGTTTTAAGGCAGCTTTGAAAGCAGGACTCTTCCACATGGAGTGTTCACAGGTTCAAAGACAGCTTTTGGTGAGAAATGCCCAGGGCTTTTGCTACAAATTGTTCCAGGAGGTATGCAAGAGTAAGTCCAAGCGTTTGGATGTGGGAGCACTGCTCCATGGAGTGGACATTTGGCACTGAGCCCCGGGCCCCTGAGGACGCGCTGACCCGAGGATGCAGCCCTCGCTGGGGCTCTGCCTCCGCCAGGACCCTCTGGCATGTGATACGTGACCCGCTGGCCTGACGCAGCAGCACAAACCCAGACTGTCTTGCCCGCTCTGTTCGCTGAGGCGGAGCTTCAGGGCAGCCCCTGCTGGTCCGCCCCTGCCCCCCGCCGCCCAGACAGGGACTTCCAGCTCCACCAGCTTCCGCCGACCAAGCCCACTGGCCCCTCTGGGACGGTCCAGATGGATGCCTAGGGGAGTGCAGGCTTTAGTCCCAAGAGAAACGATGCTCCTGTGAAGGACATTATTACACATTTTCTGATGGAAATGCAAGTTCGTAAGTGCAGCCCTCTCTGGACTCTATGTTCACTCCCTAGACCCAGCTTCATCACGCCGTCAAGCCAGGAGACCCCGCGTTGTTGGGGCCACAGTTTCAAATGGTGCCGGTCACTGAGTCAGACGTGGATGAAGCATGTTTTTAAAGCGCCTCTTGTGGCAGTGGTGCTCAAGCAGCTTTAATTTGCGGTTACAGTCTTTCTTAGTTGTTGTCAGGTGCTTGGAGGAAGGCTGAGGATTCTTGCGTGGAGGGTCCTGGGCAGACTTGAGGTTTTAGAGGGCTGCGGTGGGCGTGGGGACCCTGAGCACAGAGAGTGAAGCAGAGGTCAGTGTTGGAGCTGCAGGGCTGGTGAGGAAAGTGGCGAATCTCCATCGGAGGGACGGTTGCGGTCAGCGTGGTCCTGAGCCCCAGCCCGCCCCATCCTGGCGGACGGGACGCCAGGAAGACAGTGCAGGATCGGGCAGCAAATCATGTGGGGTCTGCAATGTTTAGTCACTAACCTCAAAACAGCTCTGAAGTCCAGAATGTTGTCTTGTTATCAGTCAGGCTATTTGTGACTCAAACAAAGAGAAGAATTTGAAATTCAGGCAAAGAGTTGAAGTGATACAAGGAAGAAGCAAACTTTTTTTCTTTAAAGGAGAAAATGACTCACGTGTGTTTTTGTTCGTGCACGTGTACTCTGAGCTGGACCCGGGTGGACCTGGCAGGCCGACTGTGGGGTCCAGAGGGCTTGGCACCCTCACCCTAGAAAGGTTTCAGAAGTGGACGCTTTCAGTATAGAGTTTTCTTTGTTTAGATTCAGCCATAGTTTCTTGTCTCATTCATCAAATTGTCGACCAAGTTCTCCATTTTTGGCTCTGAGTGGCAGGTCTGGACATAGAGGGAAAAAAAAAACAAAACCCAAGACATGTTGCTTGAGTCACTTCCAAAATGTGACCCGACCTTCTGCTTCTGCAAGACCCAGCCTTTGGTGACTTGCCCAAATTCTGCCAAGGACATAACTGCTTCCATTCTGTAGGGAAGAATGTTTAGAAAAATCATCGAGGCAGCTTTTCTTACTGTGTTATCTGTGAAGGTTCACGCTAGCCTTTGCATTGAAACTGATTAAAACTGGGACTTGGCTTGGTCCTGAGATGCAGATGTTCGAGCAGATTCCTGGAGGTGTCCACTTTCCGCCTTGGCAGAGCAGAGTCTGCAGGCCTGTGACTGGCACGGTGGCTGAGGAGGGAGCTTCCCCGGAGGTGGGGTGACGTCTACCTCTTATCCCTCGTGCCTGGGTTACATTTCCCCCGAATCACAAGGGTGCGGAGATGGCGCAGGTCCCTTTTCCATTTGCTGCCTGGTGCAGGGGGTGGGGCTGGGACTGTGAGCGGGGGCGGCTGCTGCCCACTCTCCCCCCAGGCCGCACGCAGCCCCACTCTGTCATCTCAAAAGCTGTGCTTCCATGTTGGGTCTCCGAGGAGGTGATCGCCTCATGCATTTGATTAAAACCCAGGGGGCCCAGGGACTGGCTGGTGGGTCACTGGGCATCCTTGGCCGTGCCCTTCACCTCCTGTTTCCTCGTCTGCATTGTGGACCATCACGTCGTTTTGCGGTTACTGTTGTTGAGTGCTGGGGTTCTCCCACACTCTGTGCGTGTGGCCCTGTCCCTCGCTTTCTCCTCCCCTGCCTCATCTCCCCTCTCCTCTCCTGTCTCCCCTCCCCCCTCCCCTCCTGCTCCTCCTCTTCAGCAGGCTTTGCTGTGATGAGGGGTCTGACCCGGCAGAAGGAAGGGAGGGAAGCCAGGGCAGGCGCAGAGCCTCTGCAGACGTGAAGGGCAGGGTGCGGACCTCCAAGCCCAGGCTCCGTCTCTGCTGCAGGGACCCAGGCACGGATTGGTGTTTAGGGAGGTGGCAGAAATCGCCTTTGACTGAACGCTCTGGGATGGCTACGAAAACACTGGCTCACTCTTAATGTCTTAAAAGTGTAGCAAAAGGCAACCTCACTTGAAATCCAATCAAGGTCATGGGTGCTTTAAAGTGTAATTTACAAGCACGTCGTAGAGCAGAGGCTTATTTTTTACGACAGAGATGAAGGGCTTTTTACGGGTTTGTGGTGTGAACACACAGGCTGTCTACCTGGCTGTCTAGCCTGGCCCTTTCTTCAGTTCCTCGTAAAGGGTGTGAGAAGGCTGAGCTGTAGAGAAAGGCATCGAAGGGAGATGAACCGGGAGGCTGGGAAGGAAGCTTTCTCCCCTGGAGGGGAGGCCTGTGTCTGGACGCCCAGGCCCAGCCCAAGCCTCCTGGCCTGCGGGTCGCTGGGCCCAGGCTGCCCGCTCGCTCCTTCCTCTGGGTGGATGCTGGGCTGCAGGGTGAGGGGTGCTGCGTCCACTGGTGTTTCATGCCGAGCTCCAGGGGCAGAGACCTCCCTGCACCCCTGGGTCGCCTGGATTAGCCGGGCTTTGGTCTGCTTATGTAGCCGAGATTCCATCCGCCATTCCTCATTCACGGGATGTCGCCTTAGATCCTGCGGGTCTGGGGCAGGTGCCCCTCTGGGTGGTGCCATGTGCGTGCCCGCCAGGCACGTGGCCGTCCTCCCTGGGGCTGCAGTAAGAACCTTGTCCCTGTTGCTGCGTTCCCAGCCCGAGAACACTTCCCAGTCAGCAGCTGTCCTTCCAGCCCTGGCTCAGCCCTCGCAGGAAGGCGGCCGTTGTCTCAGGGAACAGTTCAGAAATGCTCTCAGCAATACCTGCCTGCACTGCTGGGTCCACCGGTGGAGAGCGGGCCGTGCGTAAAGAAAGGCGTGTGTCCAAAAGCGGGAAGCGATGCTTCTGTACCCAGCATCACCGCTCCCTGCTGAGTCGTAAATAGACACACGCGATTCCCGGGCACGGTGACCTCGGTTCTCTGACACACGCTGGGGCGCTGAGCTGACCCTGGCGGTCGGAGCCCCTCCAGGGGGTGGCTGGCACCACGTGGGCCCGGCCACGCCTCCTCGGGAGCCCCCTCTCTGGGAAGGACATGCTCTCTCCCCGCCCTGGCCCCGTGGTCGGTCTCGTCGAGTTGAGTGGGGGGGAGGTGCCCACACATCCTCACGTCACGTCTGGTGCTGGAACAAGGATGGGAAGAAGGGCCAGTGTGCCAGGCTTTGAGAGAAGACAGTCACTGCTGACTCCTCCTCCGTGGTTTTAAAAAATGCTTCATGTACCCATTTCACGGTCAGGGATCATTCCAGACCTTGTGCTCAGGAGAAGAGCCAGGCAAAGTCTGAGGAGACAGGGAGGGGAGGATGAAGCCCATGGATCGGGAACCATCACTGGTGACCCTCATCCTGGGAACAGCACCTGCAGGTCAGGACACCTCGTTATCACGGGGACATGTGTCCTCAGACGCTCCTGTTTCTTAGCTCCCTGGGGACTGTCCCCAGCGTGGGAGCCGAGGAGAGCCTGTGTCTCCTGCAAGCAGATTCCTACTTCTGTCACTGTCAGCCCTCCTCTCTCGTCACCAGCGCTTTATTTTATAAGCTCCTTGAGGGTAAAAGCAGCGCTTCTCACAGAAGGTGTGGCTAACAGTTACCACACAGATGTTTGAGGACGTGCTGTTGTCCTTGAGAAGTGTAGGGGTTGCGGGACACCCACCGTCTCTCGAGTACATATCCCACTGAACATATCAGATAGTGCCAATTCCTGGCGCACATGCTGGGCTCAGACAACCCACCCAAAGGAGAACTAAAACTGAAGGTCTGAGTGCGGCACGTCCAGCCAAGGAGCCTCAGGCATGAGAGCACCGGGAGGAGGCCTCTCCGAGCCCGACTTCCTCTGACCACGTCTCCAGGAGAACAACTCCCGGGGTCCCTTAGGCGTGGGCTTCAGCCAAGATCTGATGCTCACCAGTGCATTATTGAATGTTAAGTAATCAAAGCACAGCCTCAATCCTAAAATCCTCTTTGTTTAGAATAAAAAAAGCTTGTAGAACCTATGAAAATAAATATATAAAATAAGTGAATATTAGAAAAGATGAAAAGCTAGAGCTAATACACAGGAGTAGTGATTTTTTTTGCTTTTAGTCTTAAGGTTGGAAATATTTGTGCTTTTCCTTTAGGGCCTTTTGTGAGAGTGAACTCACTGTGTCCCGCATTGGTGTCCTAAAGTATGAACATGTGTGCGCGCGCACGCTCAGTCGCTCAGTCGTGTCCCACTCTTTGCGACCTCATGGACCGTAGCCCACCAGGCTCCTCTGTCCATGGGATTCTCCAGGCAAGAATCCTGGAGTGGGTTGTCAGGCCCTCCCCCAGGGGACCTTCCCAACCCAGGAATTGAACCCAGGTCTCCCACATTGCAGGTGGATTCTTGACCCCTGAGCCGCCAGGAAAGCCCAAACACGTATGCGGAGGCGTCCTGAGTGTGTCTATCCTGCAGCGCGGGGCCTCCTGGTGCCCCCCCCGTCATCTTCTTTTTTTGTAAATCCTGTTGTTGTTCGTTTTCGGCTGTGCTCGGGCTCTGTCGCTGTCCCCTAGCCTTCTCGCGCTGTGGCGAGCAGGGGCCCCTCTCTGGTTGCGGTGCTGAGTTCTCACCGCGGCGGCGTCTCAGGCTGCCAAGCGCGGGTGCCAGGCTCACAGCCTCAGTGATTGCAGCGCACAGGCTCGGTCGCTCTGCAGCAGACTGACCCCCCTGGACCGGGGGTGGAGCCCGAGGCCCCCGCACTGACAGGCAGCCTCCTAACCCCTGGACCACCAGGGACGTCCGAACACCGTCATGTCGACCGTGACACTCAATTCCCAGCTGGTGGGGATGTCTATAAAGATACGTTTTCTGTACTTTTTTATTAGCCAGAGGTATGTTTTAAGCATGCTTTAAGAAACTTTTCTGATTACCTCTGTTTAATGTCTTTAACATTTGAACTGCATACAAAGTTAAAAATTAAGAACAAGGCACTTATTAAATTAAGGCAGGTGGTCCTGAGGTGGGAGTGTGGGGGTGGGAAGTGGGGTCAGTAAAGTTTCAGGAACTCCAGGTGCGGGGACCCCTTCTGGACCCTGGGGCCCCAGGTGGGATGCCGGGACCCCAAGGCCTGAGATGGGCTTGTTGTACATGTTTTGGGCACGTCAGTGCTTGGGAAACAGCACGCCAGCTCCGCGTCTAGCTGAGGAGAGCCTGGACTAGGAAGGAGCCTGGCATTCTGGCCGAGTGGAAGTGCAGGCCTGTGGACTCGAGGGCGGGTGGAGGTCAGGGCAGACCTCACAGACTGTCGGAGCCTGCAGAGCGGAGAGCCCGGTCCCTCACATTCCTGGCTGCAGACTGTCTCCCGGCCGAGTCCCGAGTCTCAGGGCCTCCACACAGTGCCAGAGTCTGTAGACCTCCCCTTCTCTCCTCCACATCTCTGCTGTGGGTTAAACTGTAAGGACCAGTGTCCCACCATCCTATCTCCCACCTCTATGACTGACCCACCGAGGATGGTCTGATCCTATGCCTCGCTTTCTCCTGCCCATCTGCAGGAGGAGTCTCCCTCCAGGGAACAAACCCACTTCCTCTGCACACAGGGACGGAGGTGATGTTCCAGCTCCGGGACACGAGGTTTGTGCAGGGAGCTCGTTGCAGCTCCCCCCGCCTGCCAGTAACACACAGGAAAAAAGAATAGCATGATTCATCCTGTGTTTGCGTTCACTTTCAGGCAAAGGTAATTGAGAAAGAAATTATGAACCACTCAGCTGCTTTTATGTGGTCCAAAATATCATACATGAAATTAAGGGATTTAAAATCTGCAGACTGAAGGTGGGAGGAGAAGGGGACGACAGAGGATGAGATGGCTGGATGGCATCACTGACTCGATGGACATGGGTTTGAGCAGACTCCGGGAGTTGGTGATGGACAGGGAGGCCTGGCGTGCTGTAGTCCATGGGGTCGCCAAGAGTCAGACACGACTGAGCGACTGAACTGAACTGAACTGAAAATTCACGTAGGTTAGCAATTTGTAGATTGTGTTAGTCTTCAGGCAAGAGTGGGTTTAATCTGCTCAGAGACAGTTATCAGTGTTTGTCCTCACGTTTCTAGAGGAACAGGTGCAACTTAATTCCAGTTTCTCACAACCTTTGGAGGCAGCAGATGGCAGCTCTCGCTTCTGACCCACACCCTGCAGGTCAAATGTGTTCATGTCACTCTGGGAAATTGCACAAAACTAGGCTTCCCTGAAAATTTGTGTGATAAATTCTTAAAAGTTTGGGAGAAGGCAGACTTCCAAAACTTGAGGAGTTAAAACTGTGAACAGGGAAGCAGATAATTACAGTGGGATGAACACGCGTGCGGGTGCACACACAGCTCCTCAGAGGGATCCAAAAATCAGAGAACGGTTTCTTATTTCCATTTCACGTTATTTCTCACCTATGTTAGTTTCACAGACATTTGAAATAATAAACCCGCCAGATGAAGCTTTTAAGCCCACTCAGTGCCAGATGCTTTAAAGCCCGGTTGATGTCTCTCACTGTCCCCTGACCCTTCACCGCATCTTGTCACCCGGTCAGCCATGGACCCTCAGCCCCGCTTCCCCTGACCCGCAGCCCCTAGACCTCACCTGCTGGGCAACGCGCGGACCTCGGTTAGGCATGGTGTTGGCTGACACGGTCCAACACTGTGTACTATGTACAACACCATCCAATGAGGACATGGCCAGTCTGCCTTCCCTGTCTCGGTGTTGGCTTTCCTCTCGAGGGCGATCCTGAGTGTGCTGGGTGATGGGAGAGGAGCAGATGCCAGTTACCACGTGGAGTGGAGTTTCCCAACGTGGTCGAGGTCTCAGCCCCGAAAATGTTTCCATCTGTGTTTGCAAGAAAAAGGGAAAAGATGAAACAGTCAAGTTGCTGAAGTCAGTGATTTCTACACCAAAAATGTCTATTTTTAAAAATAAAGATGTCTCATAGACAGGGCAGAATGCATTCATTTCAGGAGTTAACAAGTGAAATAGTTTTTAAGGCATCAGCTATGAACCAGGTTCCTGGGGCCACACAGAGCCTGTGTCTGGGGGGCAGCAGCCACCGGCTCACTGCCGAGGAGCTCGCTGGGCCCGGGGACTGAGGCTGGGATGTGGACACCCGCTCACGCAGGTCAGGCCAGGATTATAACCCGAGTGTCTGCACAGGACTCCGACAGGATGCCAAGTATTTTCCTTGGATTTCACAGATAAATGAAATCAACTGAGCATTTCCAAGCCAAGCAGGCTGCTGGGTTTTGCCTTAGATGTATAAATAAATGGTTGCAGCCCTTCTGCTTCCAACTTGGAGAGGGGCCGTCTGGCTCCCCCCTCCACGAGTGTCTCTTTAATGGGCGGTCAGGTCTCCGTGGAAGGTCCTGGTGCGGGGTTGTCCCTGCCCTGAGCCGCCCCGACCCGAGCCCTCTGGGCCTGCTCCACGTCCAGCAGGGAGTGAGCCTGCGGGTGGACACAAATACGCGGTGACTCTGGGTCCCGTCACGGAGCCTGCCGGCCGCCGTTTCCCCAACATGAGGTTTACGGGCACTGGGGGCCATGCCAGGCCCTACAGGCAGAGGGAATGGAGGTGAGCTGCTGTGGGGGAGGCCGGGCCCCCTCGAGTGGGCACCTGCTGTCCCCAGGTGAGCGACCCGCTGAGCTGGGCCCAGGGCTCGGAGGCTGCTGGCCACAACGCGTGGTCTGCAGGCAGGACGTGGAGCTCTGTGGTGGTCGCTGCGGCCCGTGGCCCGAGGGGGCAAGCATGAGGGAGGCTAGGGACGCTCTGTGCTTCCTGGGAAACCCGACAGCCGGGGGCCCGGCTCCCTTCGTCCCCCAGCTCTGAGGCTCCTCGGGAGGCCCAGTCCAGTTCCTGGTACCGCTGTCACTTCTCATATAACCAGAAGCCACTTCTTAATCGTGCGTGCTCTGCATTTTTCCTTCGAATTTTTTCTCATTTTTACAAACGTCGTGGAGGATGAGCAGGCGCAGGACTCCTGTGTTCCCAGGAGGAGGCGTCCTCCCAGGAGAGCTGGGGAAAGCTGGGGGCTGAGGTGCAGGCAGGAGGTGAAGCCTGTGGTCCTCGCCCCCCTCCACCCTTGGTCTACCAGCCTTTGGGACCTCCTGGCCCTGACGTGTTATCATTGTTGTCCAGTTGCTAAGTTGTGTCTGACTCTGTGCGACCCCATTGACTGCACCACGTGAGGCTTCCCTGTCCTTCACCGTTTCCCAGAGTTCGCTCAAACTCACGTCGATTGAGTCGACGATGCCATCCAGCCATCTCATCCTCTGTGTGGGGACTATTTTCCCAGCATGCTGACCACAGTGGGTGCTGCCCCGGCCCTATTTGTTCACACACATATTCAGAGTTGGTGCAGCTGTTTCTGTTTCATGAGGGGCTGTCCTTGAAACCAGCAGCCGCAGGTCTCTGAGTGTGAGGTCGCCCGGCATCTGTCTCCCCGTCAGGGGAGGACGTGGACCCGTGCACCGGGGTCTGCTGGATCTTAGGGTTGCTCACCCCTGAGTCCCAGGCCTCCGCCTGGGTCTGAGCACAGCTTGTGGAGGAAGCACAGCGCTGTCGTCGGGGCGTCCGTCGCAGGTTGGCGTTGCGTGTGAGATTCTTAGCTGTTCACACTAAAGCGCGTGTCCACGTCCACGCAGCGTGGGCGGGAATCGTCTCGGGAACAGTAGCTCCATTTCTTGGCGCCTAAACCATCTTGTCCTTTTCTTTACTCAGGTGAAGTTTAGTGTCTTTGCAAATAAAAATGAAAGGTATTCTTTTGTTGGACTGACGTGACCTGTCAACTGCACAATATAATCCTTAGCAGGAAGATACCTGCACTTTAAAGTCTGTAATTTACACTATGGTAAAAAAAAAAATGCTAATAGCAGCACTGACTTAATATTTCTTGGTTTAGAAGTAGATTAAACTTTCAATGTTAACTGTTCTGTGCGTTAAAGCTTTCTAAATCTTTTAGATGCGATTGGTCTTGTGTATCATGATGAATATATCTCATTTTCTGATTAAAAACCTTTACCTCATTTGGGGGATGTGATTAAATTGGCAGCAAAGGTAACCGGGGTTGATCCCCACTGAAGTCATACTCACCACACAAAAGGCCGGGATCACTCGTCCTTACAGCCGTCCAGGCCCGAGCGGTGCCCTCGGTTCGGCTTTCCCCAGACACTGGCCCACGTTCGTCTCTGGTGTCCGGATGCCAGCGGGTGTGGGGATTCCCGGGGGCGCAGCTGGGCCGGGGTGGGCGGTGCACACCCTCTGGGGCACCCCTGCCCTACCCAGGTGGGAACCAGCCTGTCCGGCAGAGCGCCGGCCTGAAGCTCAGCACCCTCAGGCCTGCTTGCTGCCCTCTGTCCTCTCGGCAGTCGACAGGCTGCTCTGGGGGAGCCCAGCGCTGTGCTGAGGGGTGCTACCCTGCCCTGAAGCGGGCGATGACCACCACGTCCACATGACCATCCCAGACGCGCTGTGCCGAGGGTGCTGCCTGCCCTGGAGCGGACGATGACCTCGTCAGATGACCGTCCCAGACCGGCTGTGACAAGGGGCGCTGCCCGTCCTGGAGTGGGCAATGACCACTGCATCAGATGACCGTCCCAGACATGCTTGCAGCCGCAGGTCTGCTGCTCCCTCCCCAGGGAGTGGTTAATGTGATATTTTATTTTTTCCTTGAAAAGTAACAGTCTCCCTGGGGGTTTCCCCTGTAGATCACAATCTCCTTTGCTAATTGTATTCGTAGGGGAACAACACAGCTCTTTTTTCACCCTCCCCCGACCCTTTGGGATTCGCATCTGTTTTCTGATATGTGTATTTAACGAAGTGGAAACCAGCGTAAATGGATTCCTGATACAGGCAATTAACATGTGCTTGAATAATAATAACAAAAACTCAAGTGTCAAAAGGAGGTTTGTGAAACCCCGAGCTCTCCGACTGTGTAAACAAGCGGGTCTCGAGTGACTTGGCTGCCACACTCAGCGCTGCTGTCCAGTCCAGTCAGAGGCTTCCTCCTGCTTCTCAGAGCCCAGGAAAGACGTGCCCAGCTGCATCTCTTCATCCCAAAACGCTGAGGGTGGAGGGGGCTTGGGGACCGTTCAGTGACCTCTCGGAGGTGAAGAGCATTGTGGAATGTTAAGCTTCAGGTGAACTCCTCTGCAGAATCACTCGAGGGCCATGAGCCAGCTTCTGTCTCAGGTTCATCCGACCGGATGCCAGCGAGTCCTGCCCCAGCCCTGTGAGCCTGGGTTTCCCAGCCTCGGGGCTTCCTACCTAACGGGGGCAGTGATGCCACCTGCCAGGGACTGCCGCTTTGGGGGCCAGTGAGATGGTAATGCCCATCTCTTGGTGTTGTGAAATAATTCAAGAAATCTTAGAGACTGTAGTTTTCAGAAGCTGGAGTTTAAAATCAACATGTGTGGGCAGCAGCGTACTTGCAGGTGTTCCAACGAACTCACTGATATAAGGTGCCTGACCCCCAGACCTCTGAGTCCTAAACCAGCCCTTCTTTCCATCACAGGGAAGTCTGCTGTACTCTGTGAGTTCTGGGAAATGTGAACAGATGTCTGTACTTGTTTTTTTTCTCTTTTTTCTCAGGTTGTCCTGGTGCCAAAAAGAACGAGTTTCTGACGAGTGTGCTGGACGCGCTGTCCACGGACATGGTCCACGCGGTCTCCGACCCCTCCTCCCCTGGCAGGTGGGTTGCCCTTGACCTTGGAGCAGGGGGCTAGGACGGAGCCTGGTGGTCGGGGGCTCTCGGAAGCTGGAAGGCAGGGTCTAGCCACTGGAGTCTCGGGGGTCAGCTTAGCGGGCACAGCAGAGCCCGGAGCGGAGGAGACCCCTCCCCAAGCGTGAGGTCCTTGCCTGGAGGAGGTTTGCTGGGCAGGTTTTCCTGTGATGCGATCAGTCCTGTGAGGATGTTGCTGGCGTGGGACCAGGCCGAGGCCCTGGGGCTTCCCCAGGTTCCATCAGGTGGAGGGCGCTGACGCTGGCCGGGGGAGACGGGGGCCTGGGAGAACCCGGCCAAGGGGGCTCCCTGCTTCAGAATGGTGTTTCAGAGCCAGTGACTGGATTTTATAAATACATCCCATTAAATTGTTTGATTTAAAATTCTCGAAATAGGATTTCTTTAGTAAAATATATATGATGTAACATTCGCCCTCTCAACCCTTTCCGGGGCTGCGATTCAGGGGTGTTAATTGCGTTATCTCTGCTCAGAGTCTGATCTCTGAACCTCGGGGGGCTTGCCCTGAGCGCCTGGCAGATGCACTTGGTTCTGGGGCTGAGGCTTTGAGCTCCGCTTCCTGAGACATGGTCGAGTCCCCGAAGCTGACCTGTGTCTGTGGGTGACTGTCCGCCCACAGGAGGGTCATATCCAGGGTTTAATGGACGTGGTGTCTCAAACACTGGCTCTCCCCTGTTAATTAGCGATCATCAGTCTCTTTATCTCAAAGCACGTTTTCTGATTGGGAACCTCACTGTCTGTATTTTCTTAGATCACTGGCCTTCCTCCCCAAACCTTGATTATTCCATCTCTTCTAGCTGATCTAAGATTTCTGGTCCCCTTGACTCAAAGCCCCCCCTCTGGGTCTCTCTCTCTGTCTCTGCTTAAGAGTCAGAATGGGGAAGAATAAAGGGCAGGGCTATGAATCCAGTAGAAAGTTAAACTGTACAAAACCACCCAAAGTTCAAATTGACATCTTATATTCTCAGAAAGATTACTCTTCTCTGTAAGACTACAGTTGAAAACAGTAAGTGAATTTCCATCCTAGAAGGTCCTCTGAAAGTTTGAGAAACAGTCAACAGTCTCAGAAAGCCCTAATACCCGGGAACGTCTGGTGTTTGGCTCACTCTTGATGCTCATAGCAACACAGAGATTGACAGCTGGCTGAGGAAGCAGGACCAGGGCCTCCCTGAGCGCCTGCCGGCATCTTCCACTTAGTAAGAAACCACGACATAAGATCAGGGTTTCCACGATCAGCCTTGAACGCAGAACTTCTGGAAGAGTTTTTAACTTATATCTTAAAATACCAAGCTTTCTTTTTCAATCCAGGGTAGGATGTCTGGTTACCACTTTAGGACACACGTTAGTTTTTACCTTTTAGTTTACCTGTGACATCAACGGCCTGCCCAGGAGCGCAGTTAGAGGCGTAGAAAGCCTCAGGGTGCAGGTAGTAGAGATGCGCACCCGTGATCCGAGTGGCGGTCCACGGGGCCTGGTCCTCGAGACCTGCCAACACCCGGTGTGCGACAGGCCTGTACAAACTCACTGTGCCACTTGCAAGTTTGAAACCAACTTGAAAATGTTTGCCAAATCTCTTTTTTAAGTTATTAAAAAAAATCATTCTTATATTGAAGGGCAAAGCCAGGCAGCCTTATGCCTCAGGAAGGAGAAGGTGACAAGCAGGTCCCTCCATTGGGGAAATTCAGAGCTGGGCGGGGATGCCTTTCTGGACAGACCAGGACCGGGGCAGGGGTCCTGACCACCCACGTGTCTTCCAGGCTCTCAGAACCTGACCCCAGCCACACGCTGGAGGAGCGGGTGGTCCACTGGTATTTCAAACTGCTGGATAAAAACAACAGCGGGGACATCGGCAAAAAGGAAATCAAGCCCTTCAAGAGATTTCTTCGGAAGAAGTCCAAACCCAAGAAATGCGTGAAGAAGTTTGTGGAGTACTGCGACGTGAATAACGACAAGTCCATCTCCCTGCAAGAGCTGATGGGCTGCCTGGGCGCGACCAGAGAGGAAGGCAAGGCGGACACAAGGAAGCGCCACAGTAAGCCTTTCTCCTTACTTTGCAGCCACCCCCGTCCACTCTCCATGCCTCTGCTGAGAGTTAAGACAAGAAACGGTCCCAATAGTCTGAGGGTGGAGGCAAGTGTGATGTGCCATCTGACTGTAGGTCCCCTGCTCACGGAAATGCTGGCAGACCCTCGGGGAGTGGTCGGGGGAGCAGGCTTGGAAAGGAGAGAGCTCAGTTGTGTCTAGAGACGCATCTTAACTCTTCTGTCCTCGGGAGGGGTGGGGAGCCTGCCCTCCCCAAGTGGCCAACTTCTGATGCTGAAGAGCAAACTGGGGACCCCTGGGAGCCACTTGGGGACCCCAGGCATGGCCCCCGACCAAACCTTCAGTCTGATAATTAGCCGCTCAATCATTCCTGTTTCCAAACGGTCGTTTCCGCGGTTGAAACCGTTTCAGCTGTGCTGCCGGTTGGGCAAGTCTCTTCCGGACCCCGAGCGCTGTTCCGAGCGCTGGACCACCAGCCAACACCTTGGTCCCTGGGGCCGGGTGGGGTCCACGGGGCCTCTCCCACCACTGCTGCGTTATGATCCCATCTTCCTGTTGCCGAACTTGCAGCACATTTGAAACGTGAAGCAACTCTGAGAGCAGAGTCTGGAGCATCGGTAGATGGTGGTCTATATGCCTCCCTGTATTTGTAGCTCGACTGGGATGGGAAAGCCCTGGCCCCTGTGGTGGTAGTTTAGTTGCTAAGTTGGGTCCGACTCTTGTGACCCCATGGACTATAGCCCGCCAGGCTCCTCTGTCCATGGGATTCTCCAGGCAAGAACACTGGAGTGGGTTGCCATTGCCTTCTCCAGGGAATCTTCCCCACCCAGGAATCGAACCCAGGTCTTTTCCTTGCAGGCAAATTCTTTACTGACTGAGCTACGAGGACTGATGGCCCCTGATCTCCCCCAAATAATCTAACGTAGTAAAAATGACAATTTGTTAAAACATGAGCATTGGCGATTTGGATAAAAAATTAGCTGATTTGCAGCTCCTTTCTTTTTCTTTTTTTTTGTGCTGAATTTCTCTTAGTTTTTTCCTACTGTTAGTTTTCTTCAATTTTATTATTGTTTATTTTTTCCTATCCTGTGTCATTTGAAATAGGGAGAAGTCAAAGAAGCATAAATATTCAGGAGAGATTATTTCTAAATACCCAAGCTGTTACGGGTTTCTTTTCTTTTTTTTTTGCTCACTACCTAACAATACATTTTTATCCTAAAAAATATGAGAAATCAAATAAAGAACATGCATAACATGTGATCTTTTATTTTGAGACAAACATCAGACCAGATCTATAGCTTTCCAAACACGCTTTCTGTTCATATATGCATGCAGTTGTTGGCATCGTGACCGTGACTGAACAGCAAATACGTGCATATTTATGCGCTGTGGTTGTCACTACAAACGGGGTCATGATATGTATACTTAATCACGTTCATTTTTGCTTTAAGCAATTAAACAAGATTTTGCATTTAAATTTTTGCAACCAAGACATATTATTGGGAGCATGATCTCAATTTTCGCTATTAGAAAAAAATGCAAAAATGAAAAAATATCCTGAAAAATATTGAGAAAAGATAGAACATAGAAAAAATATTTCCCAAGGGTTCAGGAAAAAATTCACAAAAGATGACATCATGTCTTCATGATTCTTGTACAGAAAATGACAATTGTACAGAACATCAGCAATTAGGAAATGCTCATTTTTCAGCAAATTGTTTTTCACCCAAATTGCCATGCTGGCTATAGTCTCTCAGGCGTATTGCCTTACATCTCAATGTCCAGTCTCACCTGGAAGTGACCAGTATCATTTGATACCACGACATCACCCCCACCCCCCACCCACCATCCATCGCTAAGCTTCACATTGGGAGCTGGGAGGTACACGCTCCTTTTTTCACTGAAAACTGTTTTCATTGATGTGGCATGGCTTCATATTTATTTTAATGATGTACATTCTGTTTCATTCAGATTAATTAGCAGGTTATTTTTTTGCCCTTTATGTATTTTTAAAAACTCCTTCATGGAGTTTTTCCCTACTCTGTCTTGAGTGGAATATTTCACCCAGGGTCATTAATGAAATTTATATTCCATTCATCTATAGAGCAAAATTCTAGACTCATAGAAATGTTAACTTTTCTTGCTGTAACTTAGCTTTAATCTGTGGCTACCTCCAATGATCAGTAGACTATTTACTGTAAAAGAAACCAAGAAAAATCTGGCAATTGTTGAAAGCCCAGTTGGTTAGAATAGATTCAAAGTATCAGTTTAATATTCTCTGAATTTGAACTAATGGCCCAACACCTGCTTTCTCTATAAAGTTGTCATTGCAGGCCAAACAAAGTGGAGAGTGGCAACAGCTATTATCCAGATCCTTGAATCATTCAAACCTACAAGTGAAAGAAATAGTCCATTTAGCTACTACTTACTCGATATTTTTCTAATTTGCTTAATACATTTGTGTTTCAACTGATCATGCTCTGTTTCTGATTGCTTGAATATAACAAGAGAAGAGGTTTGAACCTGAAATAATTTTGCTTTTTAGTTTATTAATTGAATGAATGGTCATTAGCAATTAATCAAGGCATTTGGGGTTAGGGGTGCTGCCCTCCACCTACTGACTCATTCAGAAGATATTTATCAGGGGCTCCCTGCTCAAAGCATTGGCAAAATCACAGTAAATGAAACAGACAAAAATCCATGTACTTCTAGGGCTTACATTTTAGTGTGGAAACAAGAAATGAAATAAATGGGGAAAATCCACTATAACGGGTTCTGCTTGCTAAGGAGGTGATGCGGGGAGACTGGAATTCCAGGTGGAGGTGTGGAGGCAGGAAAGTGTCTCCACAGGTGAGGTCCCAGGTCCCTGTCCTGAAAGAGGCTCAAGCCAAGAGGTGGAGCCAAGCAGGATCTGGGAATAGTTATTTTGAGCCAACCAGTTAAATGATTCTCGTGATTTAAATATAAAACCCAAAGCTTTCAGAGCGCCGGCATTACGCACTGGACACCCCAGCGCCTGGATCGCCTCTCCCTGGCGGAGCTTGAGAAACTGAGGAAGGCGCTCTCCACGGCGAGTGGACACGCCTGTGGAATCTGGGGGCAAAATGGAACAGTCTTCTGAAGTTGGGCTAGAGTGTCTGTGTTGTTGGAAATTGTTTATATACTGGCTTTTACGATCCATTATTTATGCTCCATGCTGAGCATGTGTGTAAAGCCTGTTTTCTCAAAGTTTGCTGGCGGATGCCTCTTCCCTGTAGTCATGTGGATCTCTTCCTGAAGAAGTCTACTTAACCTTTTACTAATGAAGTGTATTTGGTTTCTAATCTCTCTCTCTCTCTCTTTTTCCCCTGCTAGCCCCTAGAGGTAATGCTGAAAGCACTTCCAATAGACAGGTGAGTGTGTTTACACTGTAGCTGTAATAACTGGCTGCTTTAGTTGTAGGTAACAACAACTGAAGTTCTTTTCATTTGGAAAGTGAAGCGCCTTCCAAGAAAGGAACAACTTACCCTGTCAATACCCCTGTGAGGCCTCAGAGAGCGCGGCAAGCTTCTGTCAGAAATCATCAACTTGATGAATTATCAACTTCCAAGATTTTGCCCTAATTATTTATTTTACTACTTGAAATTTCAGTTATTTATTATTTTGAGAAAGATTTCTGAGTCCCCCTGTTTTGTGGGACAATGTATGTGTATATATATTTAAACAGCTTTCCGGGATCTGCACCTGTGAGTTATTGCTTGTTTGGTGAAGGAGACTGCAGGGCTGGGTGCCTTCATTTTCCGCCAAGAGCCACCTCGGAAGGGACTCAGCTTCCTGTCATCTGTGCTCATAGACCCCCCTCTGCTCTTCTGAGGCTGGGTCTCCATCTGCAGTTAGAGGAGGTGACCGTGTCATCCCAACCACAGCCCTCTCGGGCCTAGAGTCTCTTCGGTTCCTTCCTCCTCCCTGAAGCCAGGGCCACACCCTCCTTTCTCCAGACCACTCGCCACCTTGCTGTGTATTTTGTCTTCACCTCTCTGATGTCAGGTCCCCATTTCCTAAGACCAGCCCCTGTATCTGTTGTGGGTTTGAAGTGGAGACCTCCAGCACACACCTTGGATGTAACTTAAAACCATTTCATTAGGAAAGATGTGTAATACGGTTGGTCTTCTTTGTTGAGCAAGTGTTTATGGTTTCAACTTTTTAAATCCCAGGGCAAATCACTTGTGCTTTAGAACAGGGCTGGTCTGAAAGCAATTACCTGGCTGAGTTCCCAAGACTTCCACATGACTTTTTTCCTAAGATAACAATGGTGACGGGCACATATGCGCTGCGTCGGTCTGAAATAAACTCTGCTCCAGGCACAAGCCTCACTCCTGAGCTTTTTCCCTGGAAAAGGAATCCGGCACAGTCTCCCCAGCTCTTTCTGTTTGTCGCTGCAAACCGTGATCCCGGGTGAGGCCCTGCTGCAGCTGGCATTATTAAAGCAATTGAAGACCTTGCAGACTTCGTGAAAGAATCAAGAGTCCAACCACGAAAGGCTTTCACTGTATGAATAACCAAATACAAGAATAAGAAATAAAGGGCATCTCAGAGGATGCATGAAGCTCATATTTAATTTTAAAAAAAAGTGAACTCCTTTTCTGGGTGTCTTCTGCAGTTTCCATCACGAGCATCAGTGATCAGAACCCAGCGGTCAAGCGATATGGATGTAAAACATTAGTGCCACTTCCTCTCCAGCAGATCTGATCAGTTTTATTCTCTGATTAAATGTAGTGATGGTTTATCTTTCTTCACAACTAATTAAAATAGAATGTCTTGTTTACTTAATGTGGGAGATGCAATATCTCTTCTTGCCGCCTGTTCATATATTTAGCAGGGGATAAAAGCCAACCCAGAAGTCTCCTCAATATTTAAATGTCATTATTTTAAATAGAACTGACATGTGTTGGTTGGAATGGGTCTATGTGGAAAAATAAACCAAGAAGGTTGTACACTACTTCTCCTTTTCATTCTGTATGATTTTTAATTGGCAGAGTGCAGAATTCCAGGAACTTAGTAAGCAAACCTTTCAGTTGCATTTCTTCTTAGAAATGGAATAATGAATGAAAAGGATGAAAATAAAATTGTCAAAAAGCAGCTATGCCTCTATAAAATCTGAAGCATAAATTAGATTATTAAAAACACATTTGCATGATAAATCCATGGTGATTGGAGATTGTGCAGAATGTTTAATATATTGAAGCTACTTACAGTACATGAAATAAATGCTAACTTCCCCAACTGATATATTTTTTTCTTATATTTCTGAACATTGAATGAAAGAAAAGTGCTAGAGGTTAAGAAGTGCCCAAAATACTTTTATTTATTTTAATTAATTCTTACATCTCAAGTGGGGCTTTCCTGGTGGGTCAGGCAGTGGTAAAGAATCTGCCTGCCAATACAGGAAACATAGGTTCGACTCCTAGGTCAGGAAGATACTCTGGAGAAGGGAATGGCAACCCGCTCCAGTACTCTTGCCTGGGAAATGCCATGGACAGCGGAGCCTGGTGGGCGACAGTCCATGGGGTCGCAAGAGTTGGACACAACTTAGCGACTAAGCAACTACAGCCATCCCAAGTGAAGTGCTCTCTCTTCTCACTTCTGTATAAAATGTTGCTTTCCCCTTTGTTCTTATGAGCTGGATTTATTTTATTCCTGGAAGGCAAGCCTTCATTTTCAGAAATGAGTGCTCCAAATGTCTTAATACATCTCTTTTTTGTCTTTTTTTTCAGCCAAGGAAGCAAGGATAAATGACTCCACAGCAGGTCCTAGACACGTGGCCGACTCCCTCACCAAAAAGCAATTAAAAAAAAACAAAACAAACACATAGTATTTGCACTTTGTACTTTAACTGTAAATTCACTTTGTAGAAATGAGATATTTAAACAGACGGCTTTAATCTGTGAAAATGGAAGGGCTGGCTTCAGAAAATTAATCACATACAATGTATGTGTCCTTCTTTGACCTTCAAAATCTGTAGCTGGTGGAGATGTATTTTGAGTGGGTTTAAGCTTAATTTCTTCATCCTACGCATGTTAACCGACAGAAGCCTTGGCTGAGGTGCCCTGGCTCCAACCTGTACCTCCTCCTGATGGGCGCCTTGCTAGTAGTCCCGCCAGGTTGGCTTTGCGAGGGATCTCCTGTCCCGGCGGCATCGCTGAATCCATGTTGGAAGCTCCACGGCTCCGTAGACCTTTGTAACCGACTGCTGTCCCCGTCCTGGGTTTGTTCGTTTCTTGGGATTTTGTGTTAGCTTGTTGGTTTTCCTTCCCGAGTTCCTGCGCGTGCAATGAGTTATCCAACCACTAGCGCAGTCTTTATCCATAGAGCCCTGGTAGAAAAGGAGATATTTCAAACTCTTCGTGGGATGCCTGCTTTTCCATTGCAAGCTTCTGTTTGAGTTTTGCCTTGGGCTCAGATTATCCACGCTGTAAATGCTAGAGAATTCTGTCTGCCTTCCCAAGGCAGCGTGGAGGGGCCCGATGTTCAGAAAAGTAAATTTAATCATGATCTGACCCAGCCAGCCAAACACGCTTGTCAGCCTTCTTCTCCTCTTACACCTGGCCCCTGTCCATCCGTCCATGGTCTGCCCCGGGGCCCCTGGGAAGGGAAAACTGTCACCTGAGCAAGTTACGAGCAGTCTCCTTAAAGAAGGAGTGGCCAGGCTAGGCTGTGCTGGGCGCTGGTCCTGGCGGCCAGGGACAAAGGCCTGCGGGTGCCCCCGCTTCCCTTCTTCTTTCCTGGAGGCATCCAGGGCTTGAGAACTGGTCGCTGGGAAATTCACCTGAGTAGGGCTGGACAGGGGTGGGGGGCAGTTGAAGGCCCCACGGGGGCAGCGGGGCCGGGCCTTGGGAGAGCCGGCTGCCCCCGTCAGGGCTGGAGCCCTGCCTCCGTGACGTGCCCACAGGCTCCACGGAGTGGAGTGGAGTGACAGACTGTGACACTGCCTCAGCTCGAGCTTTAGGTTTGGAAAAAAATCTTCCCAACCCCAGATCCCCCAACACACAGCCTGTCGATCTGTCTCGACAATTTTCATGAAGACGTTTCCTGCAGCGTCTCCTTTAAATTGCGCGAAAGTCAAAGTGAAACCTTGGAGCCGCAAAACCAGCCCCCCCGTGTGTGTCACCATTGTTTAAGAAACAGCTATGATCCTAAATTTATTGGATAATCTTTTATATTTCTGAACTTTGAATTTAATCATTTTTCTTAGATTAAAATAAAATATGCTATCGAAACCGTAGTCAGCCTCTTGTTTCATTCTAAGGTGTCTGCCGTCAGGAGGCAGGAAAGGGATGCTGGGCTGGGGGGAGGTGGACCCGGGTGCTGCCCCTCTGGCCGTGGACTCGGGGTAAGAGCCTTTGGGGGTTACGTCTCCTGCTGTCAAACAAGATGACCAGCGGTGACGTGCACCCTGGTGAAGGCACAGGCATCCATGTGTGAAGGGTGCAGGCTGGTGCGAAGGGCACACATGTTCATCCTCGTGATGGGAAGCGGCCGTCCACTCACGAGGAACTGAGGGCTGGAGGACTTCCTGTCCTGCTGGGTGCTGGCTGGACCACAGAAGAGACAGAAATGTTCTTGTCGTGGTTAAAGCTAATGCTGCTCACATCACAGCTCCAGGAATCCTGGCAGACCGTGGGTGCCCGGCCCCAGTCTCCGGACCCAGTGTCCCATCCTCGGTTAGGCTCTCTACGTCTCCCACTGCGGTAGGGGCTGCTTCCCTAGGTTTTGCTGAGATGTAACTCACACACAGGGCTGTGAAGGGTAAGATACACAGCATGATGATTTCCCTTCCATATACCATGAAATGACTGTCACAGTAAATTTGGATAGCATCCAGCCTCTCACATAGGTACCAAAAAAATGTTGTTTTCTCCCCCTAGTGATAAAAACTTTCAAGATCTACTTTCTGAGTAGTTTTCAAATACGCCAATCAACCCTGTTAACTATGGTCCATCACGGTGTGATCTCCACAGCAGCTTCTTGGCTGGCCACGCTGCCTCTAGGAAGGACTCTGTTCCTTCCTGGTAAATCTCCCCTCACTGGCACTTTCTTTCTCTGCGCAGAAAAGTGTCATCTTTGTAAAACTCCACCTTAGCACTTCAATTGTGCAATCAAGATGCTACTGGAAAGGAGTTAAGAGGAAGCTGCCAGGAAGCACTCCTTGAAGGAGAGGGGCTTGGCCTGGTTCTGGAGCAGGTAGGAGATGATGAGTGTCCAAGGAGGCTTCGCGCCTGAACAAAGGCAGGTAGGCTGGAGGGACGCCGGAGCCATGGAGGCAGTGGGCCAACACGCCAGGGCTGGAGCAGATGGTTCTTATTGCTAACTATTAAGACTTTAAATGAAAAACAGAAATTGTTTCCCTTACGTACCTGGTGCAGCTGTTTTTAGTGATAGATGCCTCCCTCCCCCAAGGCCCTCCCCGCCTTCTCATGTTGAAAAATGCTCCCCTGCCTCCTTGTCAAAAACCTCCAAGTGGAAGATTATTTAGAAGTGCACTGACCAACTCATAAATCACGCCCATGAAAGTCACAACCGGAATTTTCTAAAGTTATCAAGATGGAAGTTGTCAGCATTTTTGTAACCCATGTGAAGAAATGACTGACATCATCATAAGCTGCCAAGTGGACCCCAGATCACATAAACAACAGAGCCAGACTGGAGAGAAAGTAAGGGGGAAAAGTAAGAAGCTTGTGGGCCTGTCGTGATGGTGGTAGTGAAAATGGTGGGAAGGAGGAGGATGATGATGATGGTGCTACTTCTGCTGACTGTGATGATAATGGTGATGGTGGTCACCGGGATGATGGTGGTGGTGGTGATGGTGGTGGTGAGGGTGATCAGGGTGATGATGGTGATGGTGGTGGTGGTGGTAATGCTGACTGTGGTGATAATAGTGATGGTGATCATGGTGATAGTGGTGATGGTGGTGCTGATGGTGATCATGATGATGGTGATGGCTATGGTGGTGATGCTGACTGTGATGATGGTGATGGTGGTGATGGTGATGGTGATCAGGGTGATGATGGTAGTGATGCTGACTGCGATGATAATGGTGATGATGGTGATGGTGGCAGTTATGATGGTGGTGGTGATGGTGATTAGGGTGATGATCATGATGGTGATCATGATGATGGTGATGGCTATGGTGGTGATGCTGACTGTGATGATGGTGATGGTGTTGATGGTGGTGGTGATGGTGATTAGGGTGATGATGGTGATGATGGTGGTGGTGGTAATGCTGACTGTGGTGATAATAGTGATGGTGATCATAGTGATGGTGATGGTGGTGATGGTGATCAGGGTGATGGTGGTGATGGTGATGGTGATCAGGGTGATGATGGTGATTAGGGTGATGATGGTGATGGTGATCATGATGATGGTGATGGTGTTGATGGCGGTGGTGATGGTGATCATGGTGATGATGGTGGTGATGCTGACTGTGATGATAATGGTGGTTATGGTGATGGTGTTGATGACGGTGGTGATGGTGATTAGGGTGATGATCATGATGGTGATCATGGTGATGGTTATGATGGTGGTTGTGTTGACTGTTATGATGATGGTTTTCTCCCTAATGCCATATACTACCACAAAGCCTTGGAGAAGGAAATGGCATCCCACTCCAGTATCCTTGCCTGGAAAATCCCATGGACAGAGGAGCTGGCAGGCTCCAGTTCAGAGGTCACAAAGAATTGGATAAGACTCTGTGTGTGACTCTGAGTGACCTGAGCACAGCACATACCACAGTGGCCAAAATTCGTAAAGCATTTTTGATTAATTAGATGCTTAGGCATTTTTGTATTTCTTTGTTCTAAAAAGCAATAGCTACATTTTTACTACAAAGCTATAAGCAAACCACCCCAAAACTCCACAGTCTACTCTACCCTTGTCTAGTCTTATCACTCTCTGCATGTTGGCTGGGCTGGTGGGGCTCTGCTGGGCCTGCCCCGTGCCTCACCCCTGCTCCAGGGTGAGGGGCCGTTGGGGGTGTGTGTCTGCGTGGCCGTGGTTGAAGCACGGTGTGATTTACCCGACTGCTTGAGCACATTTCAAACCTCATCTTGTGACCTGTCTGCTCGCATCTGAGAAACCACCCCTGGGCTCCGAGCAGGTCCCCAGTCTCAGCCTCCCGGATCCCTTGGGCCTGTTCTGCTGTCTGTAGAGCAAGTTCTCGTCCTGGGCACCGGCCAGAGAGTGAGTATTTTCACCAGGGACTGGACACGACTGAGGGCAGAGGCATGCAGCACGTTTTGTGTTTTATTTGACCTGAGTCCCATTTAGTTGACAGCCACTGAATTTCCTTGGCCACTGGCATCTCTTCTTTAGAGTTTGAGCTAGACACTTGTTGTCCAGGATGGGATGGAAGGGTGGCTGCTGGGGGTGGGAGGGAGTGTTCCACAGGCCCCGTCTGCCCTCTGACCCTGAACGGCTCACGGGGTTTACTCCACCTTACATAGTTTATGTGAAATAAATGCCCCCTTTCTGCCTATTTTCTCTGGACAAGTGAATGCTTGCTGAGTTCTGATAAACTTGACCAGTTAATTCAATTCATGTGTGTTTCATAGTGGAAAGATTTCACACACCTTGTTATTAATATTTTACCTTCAAAACAAAGATTTGATTTCCAGCAGTTGAAGTTATGCTCAGTCAATAGATTGTTTCTTTGTTTAAAAAGATGGATTTTTATACTCCCAACCAGACTGCTCACGTGTTGCCCTTCCAGTCTACTGTGGCTGTTGTAGTTCAGAGAAGTGTCATTTTACTCCTTCTTAAGATCTTGTAAGTGCGCCCTGGGGGAACCACCTTGAATGTTTCAGTTTAAATTTGCATATTCATGATGCTCTGAATATTAGACCAGAAAACTGTTTCATTACTTTAAATGTGTCCAACTCTGCTTTTTCATCTAAATGCTCTTTCTAATTTGGTGAGCGATATTATTAACTGAGCCCTATTATAATAAAAGAAATATATTTCTAGAAGTAAGATAAAATAAATCATTTAAATGTGTTTTGAAAAGGGTTTAAGAGTGGTTGGTGGTGCTGAACGGAGCGCATGTGACCTGGATTGGCTTCTGCCAACGACTTCGGGCTTTCTGACACTGACTCTGTTACTCGTGTGTGCGTGTTCAGCCACCTCAGTTGTTTCTGGCTCTTTGCAACACCACGGACTGTAGCCTGCTAGGCTCCTCAGCCTGTGGTTTTCCCAGGCAGGAATATTGGTGTGGGTTGCCATGCCCTCCTCCAAGGCATCTTCCCAACCCAGGGATCGAACCCACATCTCTTACGTCTGCTGCATTGGCAGGTGGTTCTTTTCCACTAGCGCCACCTGGGAAGCCCGACTCTAAGCTCCCTGAGCCTTAAATGCAAGTCCCCCCACCCCCAGCTTGGGAAGGAGGAATAAAATGAAAGCAGAATGTATTAATAGCAACGCTGATGTTCATACCCGTAAGGAAAGGCTATTCCTTCTGGTGACCCCACAGTCCTTGACATTTTCTGATCTGGAACAAACCAGAAACGCTGTCCCTGGGTGATGGAACCTGCCTAAATGTGCTCATGTCTGTCCCATCAGGTCCTCGAAGCAGAGCCTGTGACGAGGGCAGGTCTATTCACCACAGCATGGAGGGATCACACGAAAGGCCCAAAGACTCCTGCTGGGTTGGATGAAAACAGGCCCATTATGCCAGCAACATGTTAAATAATCAATAGGTTTGATGTAAGAGTCTGTCTTCCATTTCATCCCTTTCTCTCTAACTCTCCTGCCAGTTATTTTTTACTTTTTCCTGGAAGACAGTATTTGCCTGGAAGATATGTGTATCCAATGAAATCTTGAGAAATGAGTTATGTCCTATCATTATTGCTACTCTCAAGACATGTTCCAGGGAAAAGAAAATATGAGCAGGATATAGTTGGCAACTTTGGTGATGAAGCTTTTCAGAGATCTGCGCCTACCCCTGGCCCCCCAGCGTGCGAGGAGTGATGCACTCTCTTTGCGGTGCCTCCAAGTCCCGTCACCATCACCAGCCTCCGTCACACCACAAAGTCTAACCTCAGAAAAGAATCTCCGCACTGGTAAATCAGTTTGACTCTTCCGTCACCCAAATGTGAACAATTCCACCTTCTCCCCCAAACCCGAAACCAATCATTTCCAAATGGTTGTTTTTATTTGCATTTGTGTTGGGGAGTTAAGCAGTAATTCACTGTAGCTCCCTAAGGGCTGTTGAGAATTCCTTTACTTGTAAATTTTGAGATGAACACATCCATCTGTTATTTCTCCTTTTAAGTTTGAAAATCCACGTGCCAAGTACAGGATATAGTTCTAGGCACCATAGATCATATTTGTAATAACATCACTTATGAAATTAAATCAGGTCACGATAGCCACCATTTGAAAACCTCAGATTCAGCAAAGAATTGTCTGTAGGTCACAGTTCACATCAAATAAAAACCTCCTTCATGATTAATGTTTCCTTCTCAGTAAGTTTATTTCCATTGTCTTCACTTATCTTCTTCACATAATCTTCTCTTAGTTAACAACAACTGTCATCTTTTGATTTTTCTATTTTTCATATTCTAACTCAGACACAAACATGTCATTTACTAAATTTGCAGTGGGCTTGCTATTTTTCATGTTATTTAGGTTTTCATGACTGAAAAAATGTAGACTAACTCATCTTTTTGTCAAATGCCAAACAGGTACATTTTCCAGAGTTTCTTCTTGGGAGAGTGGGGCATGGAGACTGTGTTCCATCTTGTTGATAAAACGCATGTTAACTTTAAAATGAAGATCGATCACATAATTAAAACCTGGAGAGGAAGCCCGTTCACCAGTCCCAGCTGGTCACCTGGTCACCTCCAGGCTGCTGAAAAGTCCATAGATGGCTATGCTCTGGCCACGGGCCCAAAAGACCCTTATCTGATTATAGACTGGATGCATCTTCAATCCATTAAACCACGTGTGACTCGGATGCTTCCTCTTTTGAGCCAGACCCACGCATCTGAGCTCGAGGTGGACCCTGGCCACACGACCTCTCCTGGTTTGGGACCCGAGGGTCCTGACCAGTGCTCCCGTGGGGGACCCGCGACCCGGTGTCCTCCGCCTGCCTCTCTCTTGTCAGTCGTAACGTTCTCTTCCCTGTTGCATTTCCAGAGCCGCAAGTGGGGCAGAACAGAGCTCCGTTCATGTGTGCCAAGTGCTCAGGGTGAATCGTGCCCTTTTCTAGAAGGAGCAGCAGGAGCCCGAGGCCTTCCCGTGAGGGACCGCGGACCTGGGGAGGGGTGGGCGAGTTGAACTCGCACTTTGCCCTAGGAGTTTGTGACCTTGGGCAGGATTCCCGGCAGCTCTGAGCATCAGTATCCTCCCTGGAAAAGAAGAGCATTAATGTCTGACCCATGAGGCTACAGAGCAACCTCTCCGAGGGCAGGGCCAGTGCTGTCCTGTCTACACGCCCCCCCTCCACTCCCTCCTCTGGTAGGAAGGCCCTGATTTTCTGCCATCCGTCCCACCTCTGAGACCCCTGGAGATGCCAGCTGCTTCCCAGTCACTGCACGCCTTCCTCGACAGCCACATCCCAGTCCCCTCCGCCCAGGTCCCTTCACACCTGTCTCCTCCTTGGTTATTTCTGCTGCAGATGTTTCAGAGACCCCACCATCCCTACGAGTGGCTCCAAAGCCCTTGAGTCCACTTTCACAGCTTCTGCTCCTCTTGGATCGAGGGAACCATGGGAATGGCCTTCTGGTCCTGGCCACGGCCCATCCAGACTTCTTCTGCCTGTCCTCACTCGGACCCTAGCTCTCCTCTCGGCTCAGGGCAGAGACTCTGGTTTGTCCTCAGAACTGCCCACTTAGAAACATCCCCAGCCTCTGCAGCATGCTCTGTGAACCTTGCCAGGTGGAACCCCGGAGCTGAGAGAACCCAGATGTCTTGGACCTGTGCTGGGGCCCAGGCAGTGAGGTGTACCTGGAGATGAGAAAATCAGTCCACGTGGCTTCCCCCTCCGATGACGCTGGGCCCGTCGGTGTCTCCTCCACCTTGATTTCCTCCAGGAGGATTCTACAGCTTCTTCTGGGCCCGCCTTCGACCCCTCCAGCCCCCACCCTCCCTGACACGCAGCGTGCCCTTCACAAGTCCAGCTGGCCACTTCCTCACCCCAAGGCCATGATGGGGCCTTTCTCTGCCCCACCCTTGGGCCCCTGGGCAGAAGTTCTTCTCTCCGCTGGTGGCGGGGTGGGGGTGGGGGTGGGGTCCTGCCCTCCCCCTCCCGGTGGGCCCTGCCCCTCGCCAGCTCTGGGCCCCCTGTACCCTCCCTGTCACCTGGCTCCCTCCCATGATGGCAGATCCTCTTTTCCACTCGCAGGGTTCCCAGCTGAGAAGAGCCCATCTTCACCCTGGCCCCCCTCCTCTGGCCCTAATTCTCTGAGGCCCCCAGAGCTCTGTCTGGGGAACGTCCGGGGAACAGAGCTCCCAGCTCAGTGGGGGCGCTGTCAGTCACTCTAGAGCAGGACAGGGGGACGGGCAGGAGGGCCCTGTGGCGGGCCGGCCGGCCGCCTCTGGCCTGGGGCCCCAGCAGGCGGTCTGGGGAGTTCCTCCCTCCCAGCCTCGGTGCGTGTCCTCCCCTCTCCCCCTAGGTCTCCACCGGATGATCAGAACGGGACCCAGGAAACACGGCTTTCTCAGGGTTGGCTCGGTTTGTGAGGCCAGGTCTGGCTGGCCTGGGACTGGCTGGCCTGGGTCTGGAAGCTTTCTTTCCACCAGCCGTGAGCACGGTCCACACCTCCTCAGACCCGGTCAGAGATGCAAGCCCTCAGCCCCTCTGCCGGGGGAGCCCAAGACAGTTCCTCCCACCTGGGTGAAGCCACTCTGGTCCAGCCACCACGCTGCTCCTGGGAAGGGACATCCCTGTGGTCACCACATCACCCTCGGTTCATGTCCATCCCCCTGGGGCCACTGCGGGGCCTTCAGAGCCATTGGTCTTGTGAACGGCCACCTCCTCCAGAAGCTCATGATTTTAACTCCATGATCAGTGACCCCACCACCCGCCCAACATCGCGGGTCTGGAGCGTCTCCTCCTCAGGAGGGTGTGTGATCACTGACCCTCCCTTCCCCAACACACACACCCCCCAGCATCGCGGGCCTGGAGCGTCTCCTCTTCAGGAGGGTGTGCGATCAGTGACACCCCCCACCCCGTCCCCTAACCACCCCCCTCCACAGCATCGTGGACTGGAGCTGCTCCTCCTCAGGACAGAGTGCACATTTACTGACGTGTGTGTTTATCGCTCATGGCCTCAGCCGCCTCCTGATCAGGAGTCAAGGAGGGCAGAGCTTCCTCCCCTCTCACTCATGAGTTTCCAGCTCCCAAAGCAGAGGCTGGCGTGTTGGGGGCACTAGGTAGGTGTCTGGGGGTGTCTGGAGCTTGTCCACTTGCCTGGCTGGTTGATGGGTGGGCACGGTGCCTTGTGTGGCCCAAGCATTACCATGAAAAATCATGCTTATCCCCTTTCACTGCTTTCCCATCCACTCACTTCTTTCATCCTGGGGTGTTCTCCCTGTTTTCACAAAGAAACTCCATCAGCCCCCACCCCTTAGCCACAGGTCTCTTTAATTCTGCATCTAGTCTGGGCCCATCTGACCAGCCTCAACCTCTTTCTGTCACCTGACTGTTCTGCTTCTCCACTCTGTCCTGTTCTCTTCATCCATCCCTGTTTTATCACAGACGATGCAGGAAAATATGAAACAACCACAAAAAGTCTGCACTGTCATTACTCACAGCACTCCCGACACCAAGCACGTGGTTTCACCAGCAAACGCCCTGGACCCCGCGTGGCTGTCCTGCAATCCAGTTCAGTCCTGACAGCACTGTAGTTAGCTGAGACCCCTCCGATACTGTCACACTGGGGTGAAGTCTCCGACATGGGAACCTGGGAGAGGGGACCCAAACAGTCCCCTCATGGCGGGTTCTCTAAGTGGACCATTTGGAGGTCAGCTCATCGAGAAGTGAGAGGAGTAAGTGAGCTTCGGAGGGCCGGGTGAAGACGCAGCGGGTACAAACTGAAGCAGTGGGGTGAGCGGGGTCTGCGTGTCATGACAAAGACAGAAAGAAGCGCCAGTGGGCAATCTCAATGGGGAGTGGACCGGAGCGTGGACAGCAGACCGTGTCAGGCCAGGTGCGTGACCGGAACCGGCACCCGGATCAAACCCCGCCCTGCCCGGCACGCCGTCCTGAGCACTTGAGACCCCCGGACTGATGCACCTCAGCCCTTCCCCTCCACGGAGACAAACTGTTTACATTAAAGGTCCCCACCCAGGACCGGGAACGCTCTGTGAAACACAGAAGGAGAAACCAACATTTATCTGCAGGTCAATGGTAGATTTCAACCGAATGAGGAAATCTGAACCATACCCCTGATGAATTTCTCCCTGTAAGTTTTATGTCCAAAGGTTTTAAGCAAAACCTAATTTCATAACACATTTTAAAATTTTCATTCCCTATGACAATAAACTTTTTAAAGGTTTGCCTGATAGAGTAGCTTTATTTATTTAATTTGTAAACATTTCGATGGTGAAGGAAATAGCAAACTGTGCATTTTAATCTTCTTTTTTTTTTTTCGGTAGTGATTCCCAGAAGTCTTTGATCTGTAGATACTTTCGAACTGTGGTGCTGGAGAGACTCTTCAGAGTCCCCTGGACTGCAAAGAGATCCAACCAGTCCATCCTAAAGGAAATCAGTTCTGAGTATTCTTTGGAAGGACTGATGCTGAAGCTGAAGCTCCAATTTTTGGCCACCTGATGGGAAGAGGTGACTCATTAGAAAAGACCCTGATAGAGGGAAAGACTGAAGGCAGGAGGAGAATGGGGCAACAGAGGATGAGATGGTTGGATGGAATCACTGACTCAATGGGTATGAGTTTGCGCAAACTCCAGGAGATGGTGAAGGACAGGGAAGCCTGGTGTGCTGCAGTCTATAGGGTCACAAAGAGTCAGGCACATCTTAGCAACTAAACAACAGCAACAGAGCTAAAAAAGTAGCTATTTCCTAAAAGCTGAAGGTTCTGCATAACTCACTTCTACCAAATAGACCCTGTTAGAAGTCCTTTCGCTGGAGCCTTGTTGCATCTGAACAGCCAGCCACATCACGGACAGCCTACTGTGCTTGGGGTCCCTGACAACCAAGGGTCCCGGTGCCTCTGGGGCGAGATGTTATCTGAGTTAATGATGTTTATCTTGCCTTCATTCCCCTGCCTGTCCGACCCCTGCCTTCCTTCAGAACCAACCAACCACTCAGAGACTGAGGCCTGAGAGGCCCCATCCTTTGACAGCATCCCAGCAAAATTCTTCCCTGATGAAACTCTAGTTCCCTCTCTCTGCGCTATCTCATCTCAGCTGAGGAGCCCTGTAGGTTCCTTCTGGTTTCATCGTGGTGAAGGGTTAGGAAGTCAGGTCAGAGCTGAGCTGGTGGGATTCTGGGAAGAAAGGCGAAGACAGGCCCTGCTTTCTCGGCCGAGTTTTGCCTGGTTTCCAGGGAGATGGTTAGAGGCGCGTGTCCGGTCAGTCCGGGAGCCGTGACTCCCTGGGGACGTGTGTTGGGCCCCCTCAGAGCCTGCTCCCTGGGCCCGGGGACCCGGCTCTCTGTCTGCGGCTCTGCACGCCCCGCGTGGCCAGAAACGCTTGGCCTCGCTGGGATCCAGGGCGCCTAGCATCTCGTGTGGATGGAGTCCTCATCCTGCCTGACTCCAGCGAAGCCGTCTGTCTCTGGTTAAACGGGGGGCTCCGTCAAGAGCATCAGCTCATCAGGGATTTGTAACGGCCTTCCTTCCCCTCCCCTCCGGGGACAATAATCAAGCTCAAACTCTGACTATCCCGTGGTCCTCGGAGGCGTCCCCAGATACAATTTATGTAATTCCATCATGACTCAGTAATATCTCCAACATAAAACAATCGGCTGAGCGTGAGCCTGAAGGCCAGGGTGACTCATCCCGGGGCAAATTCATTCTTGTGGGCTATTTCAAAAGCTACACGGCATTATGGGATCACAAGAGAAAATGGTTATAAGACAATGAGTTCCATATTCCACTGCCCTGGAATCCTTTAAAACATGCAAATGTGAAATGAGTGCTCATTGACAGCTGCGATTGTTTTAAATGGAACTTTGCTTTGGGTTAGCATCAATCATGTATGTAAAACGTGAAGCATACGGCTTAGATTATCACATGAGCATTAATGTATATTTTTCTTAGGTCTCTTTTCATGTTCAAATGCTCTCATGCCTGGCTACAAAGCCAGCAGTGAAATAGTAATGTCGGACTCTCTGTTTCCTTGACATTATACTGAAACATTTACGTGAAAGGCAAGGACAGGTCGTGCAGAAAGCTGGGCGCCAGAGAGGTTAGCTAGGCTGAAGCCAAACACAGCTAAAGCGCTCACTTCTGAACTGGTTTCTTGTACTGACTCTCTGCTTGGGCTACAGAATTCCCATCAGATGGCAGGAGTCGAGGTCGCATTAGTTTCTTTTAAATAGGTGAAAGGATTTGGTGGTGGGAAGGGTCTGTTAGGGAATGTTGCCCAGTTAGGGAATGTCGCTGGGGATTCACCCATAAAGAGCGTCTGGATATGCCATGTACTTAGGTCAGGCTCAGGGTGTATGTGGTTAAGTGCTGTGTGCAGTTACATACGGATCAATTATATCTCCATCAGAAAATGGTGCTCAGAGTTGAAGTGACAGAATAACTTTTGAAGGTCTTCGTGAAGAACAGAGCCTGCCTTCCTGAGCTGGGTAGGGCGTCGGCCAGGTCAGCCAGGAGGGGCCGGGGCAGGGTCTGCTTTCTGTCCAAGGATGTAAGTGAGGTCAGAGAGCAGGAGGGGGCTCAGGCCAGGGGTTCCTTCCAGAGCAGAGAAGCTCCTTCTTGCCCAGCTGCCCGCCCCACGCACAGCCTTCATCTCCAGGGAGCATCAGGCATCACCAAGCCAGGGCCCCAGCTGGCCCTGGACTCCTGATCCATCCACCCTGGGGTTTGCGACTCCTTCGGGTCTCCTACATGTTTGTGTCCCGCTCTCCCACGTTGCAAAGCAGGGTGTTCTGTGAGCCAGGCTCCCAGAGGTCAGCGAAGCAGCTGCCGTTGACTGGAGTCCTGTGTCCGCAGCCCCAGCCAAGGCTGACTCGTCTGAACAGGGACGGGTCCCCAGGAGCCCACGGCTCCCACACGTCTGGGCCTTCCTGCTTCCCTGCTGCAGGCCGGCCCATGATGTACCAGCCCGTCGAGAGAGAGGTGGACCCGCGGCTCCTGCAGGGTAAGCCCGAGCCTGGGGAGGGCACGGGCGGACCAGAGACCGCTCCCTGCAACTCAAAGTGGGTGGTTTTGAGAACATTTGACAAGAGCCCTCCGTGGGTCCTCAGGTACATACCTGACCCCCATCCTGCTCCTGGCCTGCGTGAGGAGCCACAGACGAGTGTGAGGTCTACGCTTTGTCCTCACGTTCAGTCCTCACATGTGCATCAAGTCTCTGCTGTGTACCCGTCAAGATCAACCCAGCAAGGGGGCCCCCGTCTTGTCCAGGTCGCGACCTGGAGCAGGCGGCCCCTCAGCAGAGATTCAACCTGTTTCTTACTCACTGTACCAGTCACAGTCGTGCAGAGAAAGAGACGGATAGTGTGTGCATGGATGGATGTGTGCATATATGTGTGTCTCTGTGTGTATGTCTGTGTATCTGTGTGTATCTGTCTGTGTATATGTGTATTCAGTTCAGTTCAGTTCAGTCACTCAGTCATGTCTGACTCTGCGACCCCATGGACCGCAGCACGCCAGGCCTCCCTGTCCATCACCACCTCCCGGAGTCCACCCAAACCCATGTCCATCGAGTCGGTGATGCCATCCAGCCGTCTCATCCTCTGTCGTCCCCTTCTGCTCCCGCCTTCAGTCTGTGCGAGGCGGGGGCGGGAGCTCATGCTCAGGTCCGTCCAGAGCTGCCCGGACGGGGCAGTCACCAAGCACCAGGCACATCCTGGCAGGGGAGGAGCTAACCCTGCCTCTGAGACAAATTTCCAGAAACCGGCGAGTTTACATGGGTCAGTTAAGAGCAAACGCTTCACCTACAGGTGTGGGGGCCACATGTCCTCAGGCAGGTCTGACTCCAGGCACCCTTTGGACCTGCAGAGAGACCTCTACCTCCGTCCGTCCAGTGGGATGACGTGGGGGGTGGGGGGCAGGCGGGCAGGGGCCCCGGGGCGGGAGGGGCGCCTCCAGCAACAAAAGTGCGGTGTCACCTGGCGTTGGCAGAGCCCTGGAGTCTATGACTTCCTTTTGCAAAAACTCAGCAAAATCAACCCTGAAACAGACCAGATAAGGGTTATTAATTGCATTTTTCAAATAAGGAGAGACAGAGCTTGTGAGTGTGGTTTACTTACCCAGGTTCACAGAGCTACGCACTGGGGGGTCTAGGATTCATCCCATTGTCTTTCCTGTGGCCGCCAGCTCTGGGTGTCCAGGGTAACGTGGACATAGCCACCTGGGAGACCGGGTGACCATCAGCCATCACCTCCGTGGACAGAGCTCCTCGGCAGCTCACCTGGAAGGACAGTGAGGACGGTGTGCAGAGGAGACAGACACGGAGGCCTAACAGGACCCCGTGGGTCTTTACGTGAAGTAAGACATGTGCGTGTGTGTGTGTGTGTGTGTGTGTGGAAGAGATAAAGAGGAAGAGGAAAAGCCCCTCTCTCTGTGTGAGGCACCTTTATATATGCTGTTTATTGCATTAATTTTCTCCTCCGAAGCCCAGGCCTCCCTGAGGAATTCTAGTTCAAGGGCAACTGAAAAGAAAGCTTTTCAAGTCCTCCTAGCCCCTGAGCCTGCTGCCCTCTTCCACGGCTGGGAAGGAACTAATAACACACCTCTCCTGTAAGGAGAGTCTGTCATACTCCCCCAGCCTTCGTGTATCCGGACCTCTCACATCTTGAAAAGCAGCACCTGCCCTTCAAACCCAACATGAGAACGTTTGGAAGGGCCGTGGTGCTGCAGAGATCCAGTCAGGGCCCCGGTCCAGGGACTTCTGCAGTGGTCCAGGGGCTAAGGATGCGCGCTGCACTGCAGGGGACGCAGGTTCCGTCTCTGGTTAGAGGACTGAGATCCCATGGGACACCGAGTAGTCAGGCTGCAAACTGCTGAGCCCGAGAGCCGCCCTCGAGAGAAGCCAAGGCTCTGCAGCGAAAGACCCCATGTGCCACAGCTGAGACCCGATGCACCCAGATCAAACCGAACCAAAGAAATGAAACCGTCCTGGCCACTCCCGAGCCCAGCCCCACTGGACTCCCCTACATCGGACCCCACCTGGACCCCCCTGGACCCCACTGGCCACCACCCCAGGGCCCAGAGGCCCAGACAGATGGCCCCCAGCTTCACACTCCCATCTCCTGAAATTCTGTCCCAGTCTCAGCACAAACCTGCCACACCTTCCCCTCCCACTGCATCCCCTTGGTCCCTACCTACTCCCACGAGGAAAAATGGAATTCAATGATTTAATCCCCAGCTATTTGCAGAGAATAACATTTCCTCATGTATAAAAGTCCTTGCAAACCTTATGAGTTCAGAGTTGAAATATGTAGGATTTCCAGCTAATTGTTTTTCCAAACATAAGGTCTTGACTTTGGGAAAACAGTTAAAAGTTCAAAAACTCTTGAACATCAGATAAGTATTACAAAGCAACATTTAGATAAGTTTCAGTACGAATATAGGAATTAGAAACATATGAGTCATAATTTCCTTTAAAGCCCACTTGCATTTAGAGATTAAGGGGCAGAGAGATACTGATTAACCAAATGTGTTCAAGTATTTAGTAAATCCAAAGTATTTAAAACATCATGAAAACATTTAGGGAGAAAAAGTTATTGCCTTTACTGAATGCTCTGTAGGCCATGCAAATAAAGCAGTGTTTAGAGACTGTTTAGTTCTTAAAAATTATTTACCGCTTGATGTTACCTAACTCAGGCCGAAATGAATCCTGAAAATTTGAATTGTGGACACATAAGCCACCTCTACATGACTTCATATTTCCAGTTAGAGAAGGTACATTAAGATTCTCAAAGGTAGTGGCTAAAGATGCTGATAAAGACTGAAAAGTGATGTGGCAGGCTCTTTTATCATTTCCTGACAAATTAGTGTGGCTAATTTAGGTTTAATAAATGTTTATGGGATACTTTTCCTTCTGTCAAAGGCTCATTTCTTCCTCAGTCAAGGTAGTACAATATAAAACTTTTTTACAGCTTATAAAACACATCTAGTGTATTAGGAAAGAATGGATACCTTAGGGTATCAGTGCAAGTAGAACATACATATAAAATAAATAAAAGCTTCAGATGAAGTTGAGGAATCAAAGACACACAGGGTGAAACCCTCAAGGTGGGAAATGGGTATAAATGTGGTGCTTAAAGCAACTGAGGCAAACAAGGGGATGTGGTGTTGTCAGGAGCATCTAGAACAACAAACTCCCCATCCCAAAGCAAGCTGGAAGAAGGAGCAAGAAGGCAAGTGTAAAGTGTGGGATAAAACGATTCCAATTGCACTGGTAATCCCAACAAACATAAATGGAGCTGTCTTACTTCATATAACACATAAAAGTTTTTTTTGAAATATTGAATAGCATTTTTATAAAATTTGAATGAAAAATACAGCTTTATGCTGCTCATGGGGACCATTAGTAACATAAAGAAACACAAACTAGCTTGAAACTAAGTGGAAGGAAAGCGATAACAAAGCTCTGCTTTGACAACGATAACATTGGATAAGGTAAAATATAAGGCAAAGCATGAAGTACATGAAGAGGGGGTAGTGGGTAGAACTGTGTCCTTCTTACCAAAATGGAATATTGAATTCCTAACCCTCAGTACTTAGGAAAGTGGAAAGATTTTCTTTCTATCATTTGTGAATATTTGATCATACGGACAGCAGCTTCTAACAGAGGCAGTCAGCATGAAGCGATCACATGGCCCAACACAGCATGACTGCTTTCCCACGTGCTTATGGCACGGACGCAGTGGGAGGACCGCAGGAAGACACAGGCTGAGCCCCACGGGGCGATGGAAGGGCACCTGGGTCACCAGAGCGGCAAAGGGCCTGGAACCTTCCAGGGAGGTGGCCCTGCTGACACCTAAGTTCTGCCCTTGCGAATAAGGGCTTCCCTCATGACTCAGATGGTAAAGAATCTGCCTGCAATGCAAGAGACCTGGGTTCAATCCCTGGGCTGGGAAGATCCCCTGGAGAAGGGAATGGCAACTCACTCACAGCTAACATATTCTGCAAATAAAACACACAAAAACAGCTTTGCCAAGAGGTTCCAGCTGTCACTTTGCTCAGCTTGCTTTCTTCAGCTGTCTCACTACTTCTGGGCCAGTTTTCTTCTTGCTAGGTGCCTGCAGTAATAATGATTTCAACCCCAGTTTGCAGGGACTAAGTTCAGGGTTTCCCCCCCCTGGAAAATGCCCTCATTCAAGCTGCTCTACTGAAAGATACTTGAGGCGGGTATAAAGCTCTAGGTTGGATGCATCCTCCTGGGAGCTGTACAAACCAGCTCCTCTGCCTGCTGCAGACACCTGCTTCTTCAGGTGATGGGTGCATACCTGAATGCAGACGTGTCCTCTCGTCTGGGGCTCCTATGCATTCTAGGCTATGCCCTTTCCTGCTGTGCCTCTTTGAGGATCTTAAACACATGTGTTTTTAAATCCTTTTCAGATCATTTACCAAAAAAAATTTATTTAAAGCTACCAAGTGGTTTTTGAGTTGTTTTCAAACTGACCTTCAGGATGTAAGGGGGGCCTGTGCTTTGAGATTCTGTCTGCGTCTCATCTCCCACAGCCCCTGCCTCCCTTCCCTCAAGAGCTCCTCCCCTTGGTACGCAGGCTTGTCTCCTAGTCAGAGAACCGTCGCCCCTGAGGGGTGCTGCAGAGGGGCGTCCCTGCTGCCGTCCTATTGCTGAGCCCTGTCCATGGTCTCTGGAGATCCTCCGCTTCTCTCAGCCTTCAGCTCGTGCTGCACAGGGACCCGGGCTCAGGTCAGAGCCTGCCGGACCTCCGTGTCCTCCAGGCTCCCGGTCCCCGAGCCGTGGCTGGGAGGCCTCGACCAGCCCAAGGAGGGAGTGTGGATACTGTTCGTGAGTGAGGCCGTCTTTCAGTATACATTGTTCGTGCTGTTTCCTGAATATGGAAACGTGTCTGAGTAGGTTCCCTGAAAGTCACATCTACAGAAATAGAAGCCCTGTAACTCTGTCTCCTGGGCACACCACAGACTGCCTTCCTGCCCCAGAATGGGGCTGGTCACCTCACCAGGGGCACATGTGGGGGAAATTTGTTTGCAGTTTTTAGTAGAAAATTTTCTGCAGCACAAGAGTTGACACGAGGGAAAGAAAGGGGATTTTCTTTTTACATTTTTAGAAGATCTTTGCACCCAGAGGGTGGAAATGGTGTGTGTGTGTGTGTGTATATATATACAATATAGATATTGTATGTGTGTATATATATAAAGCAATTTTACAGTAACATTAACCCCTTCTGTCCTCTGGTTTCAGAGGTTCAGAAATGTTCCTTTATAACTGTTCCATAAAGAGAGGGAAATATGGAATGACTGTCAATCATTGGCACTGATAAATAATACCTATTAATATTAATATTATGTGTTTTCATTAATGAAAATCATACTGAAACCTCCTGGAGTTGCAAAGAAGGAGCATGAAGTTGGCTTCACAGTTGGGGAGCATTTCCTGTCTGTCCTTCACTAGTCACCATCAGTATCACCTAATAGAATTCCTTATCATTGTATTAAGAAAAAGTTTAGTTCAAAAGAATGAGAGATTACATAGACATGTTAACCATTGATGTTTATTAACAGTCTTTTACTCAAAAGATCTTTGCATGCATTTTCTTTTCTTTATTTTGCTTTTTCTTCATTTCCTGAGACCTCTGTGCTCTAGGTGAATGCACAGGATTATACGGTGGGCTGAGACACGCTTTAATGGGAAAAGCGGGCAAGGCCACTGGTGGGCAGGGTGTAGCGAGAGGCCGAAGTTAATGCCGTTCTCAGGTTTCACACACTGTCGTCTGCACACTGGAAGCTCAGACTGTCAGAAGAGGCCCGGCTCTCTCTCCGAGCCTGTCTTTCTGAGCTCAGCTTGGCTCAGATGTGACTAAAATGAGCCCTGAGTCAGCAGACTGGATTTGCATGCCTCGTCGGAACGCTGTCCATGGACCTTCTCCATGGTCCCTGCGGGCCTGGGCCGGGGCCATGGCAGGTGTGATCTGGGACCCGGCCCTGCTCTGCTCCCGGGGGTCTCAGGGCAAGTGCGCTCTTCCTCGCATGTAGGACCCCCAGAGGCCAGTGGGGGACAGGGAAGCACCCTGCTTTGCTTGGAGGCAGACAGCTGGCTGGCAAGAAATAGGATTTAAAAGTGAGGTATAGCGGAGAACCAAAGAGACCAACTACTGATGGTAATATTAGGAACCATCATTTGCACAATCCTATTGCACAGCCTATGCACAAGAGAAATATCGTTCATTGAAATGGATTTCAGATATTAAGAACTACTCTAGAAATGCTATTAATATGAATTTTAATAAATAATTACAACTTTTAAATAAAATTCTTTATTACTTACAAAACTGCTTTCATTCTGTTGCCCTGCAAACACTTGGTCTCTTATTTTTCTTCTCTATGAGTTTTTCACATAAGCACTGTAGTTATCCCAGAGTCCACATATAGAAGAAAACTGCAGAGGAAGATAAATTGTGGGGGAGGTCACTTCAGTCTTTTTCTGCCAGTGATTAATTAACTTGGATAAGTCACTGTATCGATCTTGTCTCACTGAAAAATGAAATAATTTCTCATATACCTAGTTAATGCTCAGTTCAGTTCAGTTCAAGATGCTACAATTATGGGCTCATGTATGTGGGTGAGGTAACCCGTGTAGCCACACCGGGATCCTCTGTCTCAGGTGAGCACCTGCTTGGGCTCCTCCAGAGGGGTCAGCAGGTTTTGGGAAGGAAATTCGAGAGCTGAGGGAGGAACTGGCAGGATTTTTGGTTAAATTACCAACTCTGCCTCAACAGACGAATAGCCCCCTACAGACCCAACTGGAAGACAAACGGCTGAATCAGAACAAAGGGAAACAGCCTGCTTCTGCAGACTAATGCACAGACCCTGCAGACACAGCATGAGCTGGTGTCCTGGACTCTCTCAGCCTGGGGGCCCGGAGGCGGCGGGCTCGTGGGGAGGGATGGGACGGCCCTGTCTTCAGAGCAGCCCCCCGAGAAGGCAGCTTCCTCTTCTTGTTTCTCTCTGCAGTACAGATGCCTTCCTGGAACACTCCGGAATTCTGAATTCAGGGCCCCAGAGACTTTCTGCTGAAATGCCCAGCATGGGAGAAGCCCCAAGTGGTAGGTTCCGAGGCTCTGGGCAGTTCCCATGACCCCTCCACCTTCGGCCTTGTGATCCCATGTGGAAATTTTCATTCCTTTCAATAATTGCTCTTCGTTTGACTTCTTGCTTATTTGTTGGGTTTCCATTTTTTTTTAAATTGAAGTGTAGCTGGTTTACAATGTCGTTTTTCAGGTGTACAAGAAAGTGATTCAGCTATACATATGTATCTATATAAATATGTATGTATTTTTGACTATTTTCCATTATAGGTTGTTCCAAGGTATTGAATATAGTTCCTGGGTTTCAGTATTTTTAAGTAAGGAAAGGTGCTGATTTCAGGTAAACAAAGAGGTGGAAGAAGGTCCGTGCCTCCTCTTTCTCCCTCCTGCCTCCTTGCCCCGACCCGCCACCCACTCGCTGGTGCTCAGAAACGGGCTCCAGCCCCTTCTGGTTCCACGGGGGTCAGATCCGTGCTTCACTCTGAGGTTTGTTTTCCTTGATGTCTCCCTAGTTGGGAAACATGGACACAACCCCCCTAAAAGATGAGCTGTGCGCTTTGTTATGAGCATCTTGATTAGGGCCGTGCTGACATGAATCCATCCATGTGATGAAATACTACAGAGTCACACACAAAAGTCCAGCGGTTAGGACTTCAGGCTTCCAATGCAAGGGGCAAGGATTCAATCCCTGGCCAGCGAATTAAGAGCCTACGTGCTGCAAGGCATGACCGAAAAACAAAATGATCTGCTGTTTGGGCTTCTCGGGTGGCAGAGCATTAAAGAACCGCCTGCCAATGCAAGAGACACAAGAGACACGGGTTCGACCCTTGGGTCGGGAAGATCCCATGGAGTAGGAAATGGCACTCCTCTCCAGTATTCTTGCTTGGGAAATTCCATGGTCGGGGGAGCCTGGCAGGCTACATACAGTCCATGGGGCCACAAAGAGTCAATCTAACTGAGTGACTTAGCATGCACGCACCCACCAAAAAGGAGAATTCCTGCAAACTCTGGAGACGTTCAAGCGTGGTTTACTGTGGAGCTGACAGCCCCTGACGGCAGCTCCCATGGTCTTCCGGTCTGTTTGTTACAGAAGGGTCACCATCAGCGGGCACGCAGGGTCCCCGTCTCTGTGTGAGTCTGCCGTCACTGGAACCGTGAATGTAGCTGCATGGTATTCCTCACAGCTCATCAGTCTTCCAGTTATGGAGAGACACTCCCCAGCTCTTGCCAGCCTGGCTCCTGGGACCTGCTCTTCTGGCCGCCTATTGGTCAAACAAAGGACAAAGAATGCCCGTTATTCTCAGGGCCATTTGTCTTGTTTCTAATCACATTTTAGGAGCTCTAAGTGCCGTAGGGGGATTAACTCTGTCATGCAGTGCTTTATGCCCCAGTATTTCATTTCCAATTTTACTTGGAGTCTGGTTTCTTTTTCTAAATGCTTTTTCTCATGAGGAGATTCCCTAAAATATAACCTGCTTCTTCAGAGGAAACTTGGGCCTCTCGAAGGAGTCAGCTGGCCTTGTTGATCCTGGCGGGCACCCACCAGATGAATGATAGAACTTGGAGGCACACAATGATTCCCTTGGTAAATTCACCGCTGCAATTTTGGACAAGAGCGTACCTCTCTATGTTTAAGGCCACTGTCCGGGTTGAAGTCTGAGACCCTCACTTGCCGTCAGAGCAACCTGAACAAGTGTTCTAACCTCTTTAAGCCAAGGTCTCACAGTGAAGCAGCCTCGTCGCAAGGCAGTGGGGGCCAGGTTACTGTCTTGAAGGCAGTTACTTTGTAAAACAGCACAGGGCACCCAAAATTCAGCAGAAGGCCCGTTCATGCTGAGTCAGGCACCTCCTTTCTGTTCATTCTGGAGAATAAGCCTTGGTGGGTGTGAGCTGCCACGGCTGTGCTTTTGCACCAGGAGATGAACACAGGCTCAGTGTTTCCCTGGGGCTGGCAACTCCGGGACTCGCGGCCCACTGGGCCCTTGACAACGCCCCAGGAATCTGAATGCACTTGACGATCTCCCAGCATTGACTTTTCTGGCTCGGGGGGCTCTGGGGAGGCGCTGGGGTGCGGCCAGGTGGCCTTCTTGCACACCCAGCAGGCGCTGGGCTCGAATCAATGCACCCTTTTGTTCCGCTCTTGGCTTTCGGGGAGCTGGGGCAGGTTGCCTCACCGCGCTGCTTGGTTTTCAAGGAGAGGGTTTATTTGGAGCTCCTGCAAGAGCAGGGCTGGTCCTCAGCCTCCCTAGACAGAGCCCCCCGCGGCCGCTGGCTCAGCTCCTACTTCTCCCGCCTCCGCCTGGGAGCCCCAAGGGGAGGGAAACGCAGGGGAGCCCTGCTCAGTCACGAGGTCATCGTCAGGAGCGTGTGGGAGAGATTACTGGATGCACAGAACTATTTTAAGGATGAGAAGCCAGGGCATTGTGGGAATAACCAAGAGATAAGTCACTTTACGCTGCCATTTTTAAAACGTCAGCATCTTTAAGAATGGTCCGAGCACTGGGCTTTCACCAGTACTGAACCAGGACCCTCCCAGGGGATTGCGAGCACTGGAGCCTGGCCCACCAACAGGCCCACCCCCGCCCCTCTGTCCACCGTGAAGACGGACGTTTCACTCTAGAGTAGAATGATTTGGGTTTGAGATGTTTATTTCTGAAATAGTGGAACGATAAAGCACAAGGCAATAGACTTAAGTGTGCAAACCAGTGGTTCACGCCCCCACCTCCAGAGTCAGGCGGGGCTGGGGCAGAGCCCGCGGGGGTGGTGGGCCGGGCCTTCCGCGCCCGGCAGGACCGCAGCTTCCTCGGCTGCACTGGGGGCTGGGCAGGTCAACAGGGAGCCCCTGCCCCCGTGCACACATGCACACACACGCACACACCCCGGATTTCAGCGCTTACCCATTTCTGTAAACATCCCCACTGTGGTCGAAACCGAGCGGCCCACGTGGCATCAGCCCAGTGGCCGCGCCTCCAAGGTGCCGCCGTTGGCCGGTCCCGGCCGGTCCCTGCGCCGAGGACTGGGCCTGCGCCGAAGGTCCTCACCTTCCTCCCTCTCCGCGAGGTCAGGAGGGGCCTGGCGGCGTGTTCTCGCGTGAGGCGGCGTGTTCTCGCGTGAGGCGACCTGGCCTCGTCTCTTCCCGCCGCCGCTGACGTCCTCCCAGGTGGACGGCACCCAGGAGCCCCTGTGTGGGACCTCGCTGTTTTAGGTCTCGGCGCAGGAGCCACAAACGCCGCCTTGTGACCCGTCCTACAGTGACCCCCTCGAGCACAGCCGTGACATTTAGAAAGAAGGAAGCTGATGTCAAGTATTCCCTGTCCCTGGCTCTTTTGCCAAAGGCTCTTTAAGAACCTCCTTGAGGCTCCCTAGCGGTTCTCTGCTAAGGTCCCTCCCCTCCCCCACCATCCCTCCCCTCCCCCACCACCCCTCCCCCACGTCTCCTCCCCCGAGTCTCCTCTCCCACCCTCCCCCGTCACTCCCCTCCCCGCCCCTCCCCCATGTCTCCTGCCCCTCCCCCCACGCCCCTCCCCCCACGCCCCTCCCCCCACCCTCCAGGGAGCACTCACACATTTAACCTAGGTCCCCGGGGCCGATGACAGAGGTGCGCTGTTTTCTGTTCGGTGGGGAGGGCAGCCTGGGGACCCAGCCTGCTCCCCCCCTGGCTGGGACCCTGCGGGCAAGAAGGAGGAAGCACACTTTTGGGTTCTTGTGTGTCTGGAGGGAAAGTACAGTCCCTGGGATTTCTTGGTCCAAATTAGCATGTCTTTGCCCAAACTGCCTAACTGCACCCCAGCACTCTAACCACCCATCTCCACGCTCAACTACATTTCAGAACCTCTGTAAACACCCTTCAGCCAGGGTGAGAACGCAGAAGAAAGCAAGGATGACGGGTTCTTTCTGGCTGCAGAAATCCCAGAGGGCAGCTGAGGACAGCGACGGGAACCCAGCATGGGCACTGTGAGGAGGAGGCCTGTGGTACCTCATTCTGGACGCACCTCCAAAATGAATCTGCCTGTTGCAGATGAGAAAGCTGTAGGGTTCTGTAAGAAATGCAAAGTTATATCCTGTCCCAAGGCAGGTAAGCAGTCCTGGTAACCAAACCCATGTGACTAGACTGAAAAGCCACTCTTCCTCTGCCCCTGGACGACCAGGGCAGAGGAGACCTTTCTTCTCATTGTAAACTTGACATTTTAAGCACCATCAGGCTATCCCTACATTATAGTAAGTGACCCCTGGAGGAGGGCATGACAACCCACTTCAGTGTCCTTGCCTGGAGAATACCCATGGACAAGAGGAGCCCGGCGGACTTCAGTCCATGGGGTCGCAAAGAGTCAGACATGGCTAAGCACAGCACATAGTAAGTGACACAAAATGCTACTGCATAATGCTACTAAGAAAAGGACTTTTATTCTGACCATGGTTTGTTTCTAAAAGATGAACACGCAAACAAAAAATAGCATCACAAATGGTCACAGGCAGCTCTGTGTTGTCACCAAGAAACCCTGAAAGGACCAACTTGGGACTGAACCTTGGCTATGATCATCGTAGGTCATCAACAGCGGCCCCAGGATGGTTCCTCAGCATTTCTAGACGTGGGTTTCTGGATGCAGAGAGTGTGAACATCACTTCTTCCCAGAGTCCTCAGGAAGGCGAGTGGACACACGGGCAGGGAGCCTGAAGCCCAGGAGCTGGAGGATGGGAACCTCAGTTTGCATTTTCAGGAGATTGCTCTGGGGGGACTCTCCTGCTTGACGCACAGGCAGCAGCTCTTGGGTATTTAGGGCTTCATAAAACCCTCTGCGCCTCTGTGGAGAACATTTACTCATCTAGTCAAACCTGGAGCCTCAGCAAAGACCGATGCTGGTGAGTAAGAGCTAAAGCATCATCTTGCTTTGTAAATTTCCAGTTGCTCCAGTTCCAGTGTACAAAGGTCAAGGTCAGTGTTGAGCTCTCAGCCCCGATGACCCAGGAGGATGCTCCTGGTCACCAGGATGCTGGTGTCTGTGGTGAGAAATGTGTCAAACTCTCGGTCTTGTTCTTTCCTGAATATGCCCCCAAGCCCATTAAATGACCTCATTTCAGCCTGACCAATGTGTTGAAAAGGAAGACGCCCAGGAGGACAATTCAGAAAACTCACCATCTGCACTTACAGGAGGCAGAGAGGCCTCCTTTGTGAGCAGGTCCAAGGAGGCACGTCGTCAGATCATGGCCCAGAGCTGGCTTGCCACAGATACTCAGAGTCTGGAATCATCTCTCCAGGCCGGGATGGGGTCCCCAGGGCTGTGCCCACCCACCTCCGTTCCTTGGAAGTTGGGGTCCCCGAGCGCCCTTGAGGGGAACAGCTTGGGCAGTTCTGGGGGCTGCTGCATACTCTGTCATGGGGGCCTTCTTCTGCCAAGTCTGTCCTTGTGTCCTGGGACCTTCAACCCGAGTCTCGAATAACTCATCGCAGACACAGTGAAAGTATGTCGGAAGTGATTTGTGGGTCTGTTTGAACTCACATTCCTGTGTTCTGCTGCTTGCTGTGGGCAATAATTTTCTGATAGATTCTTATGAACAGAGTTTATATTAAGAGTTGCTATTTTACTTTTGAGACATGAAGTGGTGATTTCATTAAGGGCTTTTATTAGGTCTTCCTAACTTGCAAATTTTCTCCAGTTGCATTTGCACACATAACTTTATAAATATAAAGGGAATGCTGTATTTGCCATTTTAAAAAAGATCCAAAGTAGTAGATTTGAGTGGATAGCAGAGTTTCATATACGTATGTACCATCACAAGGAGTTTTGTTAATGCTTCCACTGGAGGAGTTTCCTGATCCTTAGTTGTGATGTGAACTGTGGTTTCAATGATTTGCAAACTTATCCAGCATCTTTAAACAGGTGAGTGGAGGACACATGAGATTCTGCATGTGGAATGCAGGTGTTTCTTAGGTCATGAAGTTGCACGATTGTGTTTAGAGATTTCTTGTTTGTCTTTGTGGTTTAGTCACTCAGTCATGTCTGACTCTTTGGGACCCCATGGACTGTAGCCCACCAGGCTCCTCTGTCCATGGGATTCTTCAGGCAAGAGTACTGGAGTGGGCTGCCATTTCCTCCTCCAGGGCATCTTTCCTTCCCAGGATCAAACCTGCGTCTCCTGCTTGGCAGGCGACTTCTTTACTGCTGAGCCACCTGGGAAGTCTTTACCCAGAGGAACTAAAACCTCCTCCACCTTGAATTCATAGAAGTAGGATAAAGATTTTAACCCTTTTGTACCCTTCAAGGCAACCATTTTATAAATAAAAGTCAGCTTACCCTCTGGGATAGAAGTGAGATTTCACCACTGACCTGTGTGTCTGAGCACACGTGCCTGCTGGTGGCTATTGCCTTGACATCTATCTGGATGGGACCCCGTCTTGGTACCTGGAAGATGACTTAACAAGAAGTAAAGCAGGTAAGTCCCTGATGCTGGGAAGGGTTGAGGGCAGAAGGAGAAGAGGGAGTCAGAGGATGAGATGGCTGGACAGCATCACCAGTGATGCAATGAACATGAACTTGGGCAAACTCTGGGAGATGGTGAGGACAGGGAGGCCTGGCGTGCTGCAGTTCATGGGTCGTAAAGAGTCAGACACGACTGGGTGACTGAACAACAGCAACAGAGCAGGTGCATGAAGACATTTAAATGTCAGGCTTTGTTGTGGGAAACGTGTTTTTCCTAAGACCCTCAAGTCTTTGCAAAGTGTGGTCGGGAGGAGACCAGAAGTAACCAAAGTCACATGAGACTCATCTCAAAGACCCTGCCTGCTTCCAGGACAAGTTTCCTTTCATGACAAAGCTTGCAGGATATAAATAAGGTATATGTATGGCTTCTCTCCCAGTGAGGAATTTGGAGGAGGGGACTTTTCTGTAGTAAAATGAGTAAAATGGCATTATAATTTCAGCAAAGTTAAGGAGATAAGTAAAGTAAACACATCTCATGCTATGCACTTTTCTGGAAATTTCCTTTTTTGTCAATGCTGACGCTTAGTAACTAAATGCTGGAATGGTCCTGGGTGATCATGAGAAAAAGTAGAGATTGGAGACATCCAATTTAGCTGTTATGGCTGGGGTTTAAAATATTGACTTTTAGAAATTAGATTATACATAAAAGTATTTGTGAATCTTATGACCAAGAAGGGGTTAATATCCAAAGTGGATAAACAGCTCATACAACTCAGCATCAAAAAAAATTTTTTTAAATGGGCAGAAAATTTGAATGGACATTTTTCCAAAGAAGACATACAGATGGGCCAACAGGCATGTGAGAATACGCTCAACATAGTAATCACCAGGGAAACGCAGATCAAACCACAACAAGACATCCTCTCACACCTGTGAGAATAACGATCATCACAGAGACCATAAATAACAAACGCTGGCGAGGATGTGGATGAAAGGGAGCCCTCATCCACTGTTGGTGGGAATGTAAGCTAGTGCAGCCACTGCAGAAAGCAGCATTGAGGTTTCTGAAAAATCTACAAATAGAACTAACATGATCTAGCCATTCCCCTCCTGGTTGCGTATATCCAAAAGAAACATGTGGATTCTAAAAAGTACAGCAACTAGTGAATATAGCAAAAAAGGAACAAACCCACAGACAGAGAACAATCCGGTGTCACTTGTGGAGAGAGGGAGGAGGAGGGGCAAGACAGGGTTTGGGGATTAGAGGTACCAATTGCTACGTGTAAAATAAGCTACGAGGATATAGTATACAACACAGAGAATACAGCCAATATATTACAGTAACTATAAATGGAGCATCCTTAAGAATTTGTGAATCACTATATTGCACACCTGTAACTTACATAATATTGCACATCAGCTATACTTCAATATAAAAAATAATAAAGTAATTGAAAAAACTAGAGTACATGTTAAATGCTTTTTAAAATTTTTAATGTTCAATGTCTAGAGTATTAGCATATTTCTAAGTATATATTTAGTAGGAACCCTTCCTAAACTATACCCATCATTTAAATTCATCATAACACCAGCTACTTAAATCATACTCTAATTTCATTTACTATGGCTTCTTTATCTATTACATGCCTCTCTGGAATTATATTTATGATTTAATATTTTTGCTATAGGAAAGAAGTCATGCTGGTCAATGGTGGGCTGTCAGAAGAACTCTACAAATAGATATTTATGATAAACAGGGTCAGCAAGGCCAACTGTTGCATTATTTTTGGACCAGAACCTTGGCAGCACTTTTGCAATTATGAGATGAAATTACTGCGCATCTTGTTCTTTGCAGTTTCTTTTTTGACGTTTATTAAGACAGTGGACATGTGTTTGACATCACTATTTTGTGCTTTTTTTGTGCATTATTTTAGGCTTATTGTTTTGTCATAAGTTCATATCATTGCTGTTTCACAAAAACAAAGCACAATCAGTTCAAAATCAGAAAGTTAACAGCGGTTCCATAGAGCACAGATGGTGTGTTGTGATGCTGTGAAGCCTGAGGCTAAGGCCGGAGCAGTGAGAGGAGTGAGCCGTTGTAAGGAGGGAGTCCCGGCCGAGGGCTTCGGGAAACACGCAAGTGGCAGAGCGGGCGGTGGCGGGGTCTCTGTGCTGAAACGCTACCCCTGGGTGATGGTCAGTGGGCGAGGCGGCAAGGCTGAGAGGGGGAAGCCCCACGGATGATGTCGGGGCCCTTTCAAGGGGACTGTGCGCAGCTCCCCAGCCCCTTCTGCCACCTGGGGGCTCGGGTCTATGAACTGGGAGGGGTTCCCGCCTCCATCTCCCCACACAGTGATCTCAGACGTCCAGCCCACAGGACCATGAGAAATCCATGTCCGCTGTTGGCAAGCCCCCTGTGTGTGGCGTCCTCTCAGGGGACTGACTGGGACAGGAGGTGGGAGCGGAGGGCTGGCGAGAGAGCGGCCGGTGATCTTGGGACCAAGTGTTTTCCTGGAAAACCAAGGAGTGCAGAGGTTTGAGACGGACCTGCATGGCACGGGGGCAACGCAAGAGTGGGCAGCATTCAGGGGCAGCTCTGCTGAGCGGTGTGTGTGCGCGTGCATATGTGTGCACGCGTGTTCATGTATGTGTCAGTGTGGGTGTGTACATGCATGTGGGAGTACACATGTGTGTTCATGTGTGTGCATGCCTCTGTGTGTGCACTTACATGTGTGGGCATGTGTGCATTTGTGTGTTTGTGCACATGTATGGGTGTGTGACATGTGTAGTGTGTACCTGTGTATGTGCATGTGTGGTCTCGTGTGTGTGCATGCATGTGTGTGTGTAGTGTATACATATGTGCCTGTGTGTGCGCTCCTGTATGTGTGTGTTTGTAGTTTCATATGTGTATGCATCTCTGTGTGTGTGGTGTGTGCATGTGTGTGTGGTGTATGCAGGCATATGTGCTCGTGTGTGTGCTCGTGTGCATTTGTAATTTCATGTGTGTGAGTGCACGCGTGTTTCTGACACCCAGGATCTTTCCCATCAGTGAACCCAGATCCTGGCGCCTCTGACAGGACAGCGGAAGGGCCTCCCTGGTCTGCACACAGCAGCCATCACTCAGGAGGACCTGTCAGGACAGCTATATGCGGCCCGGGTGCTCCGGGGTGGGGCTGAGAAGACCCGAAGGGTGGCTCGGAAGCAGACCCTGATGACCTCAGGAGAAGGGTCCTCAGGAGGCGCCTGGGGGACCCTGCTTTCTCATTGGCTTTCAGGCCCCTGCCACCTGTCAATGGGCAGGTTGACTCACTGCAAGGATGAACCATCCCACCCTCACCCTCTGCCCTGCCAGCTTCTCCCACTGTGATCTGGTCCAAGCTACAGGAGGGCTTTCTTCCTGGGGGCCCTTCTGGGGTCCCCCCAGTTCTGGCTTCCCTGTCCCCCAGAGTGAACTCGCCCCCACCTGCCTTTTGCTCCAGCTGGGCTCAGCCCGAGGTAAATCTGCCTTTGGTCTGACAGTTGCCTCCTGATTGTCTGTGCTTTGAAGTCCCGGGTCCCGGCACAGGCTGCGGGTTTTGGGGGTCTGTGGTTCAGCTGGTAAAGGATCTGCCTGCAATGCAGGAGACCCTGGTTCAATTCCCAGGTTGGGGAGATTCACTGGAGAAGGGATAGGCTACCCACTCCAGGATTCTTGGGCCTCTCTGGTAGCTCAGATGGGAAAGAACCCGCCTCCAATGCAGGAGACCTGGGTTCAATTCCTGGGTTGGGAAGATCTGCTGGAGAAGGGAAGGGCTACCCACTCCAGTATTCTGGCCTGGAGAGTTCCATGGACTGTATAGTCCAAGGGATCACAAGGAGTCAGACACGACTGAGCCACTTTCCCTTTCCCTTTCAAGCCCCCTAAAGCAGAGACAGACAGCTGACCATCTCGTGTCAGAGGCGGACAGCCCACGGCCCATGTGTCCAGTCAGTCTCAGATCAGTTGTCCTCACTTGCCCTCCTGCCCCCTCCCTCTGTCCTTGGTAACGAGGAGGGTCCCCAGGAGCACAGGCGGGAAGACCGGGCAGCCGGCGGGAAGGGTCAGGCACCAAGGAGCTGGTTGTTGAGCTCAGGGTAAGAGAGCGAAGCTGATAGCTGACTTACACGGGAGGAACTCGAGTCTGAGCCTCATGGGGAAGTGAGGTTTCAGGAACTCTCCCAGGGGTTCAGGGGTATGGAGGTGGGGGAGCCAAGGAGGGGTGAGGTGGGGGATCTAGCCAGAGCCCCCAGCATGGGGGTGGGAGGGCTCCTTCCCACAGGGCCCACCTCCTGCAGCAACAGGAGCATCTCAGGTGGACTGTCCACGCCCAGGTCCACAGGTGACGCGCGTCTGCACCCCCCTTCTCGTCCCGGGCCCCGAGTCCTTCCAGGGTCACTTGTCTAATGACTGCCTCTGTGTCTGGGGCTGGAGCCTTTGCTCAGAAACCTGTCTGCTGACTTGTTTGGAGACCAGAATGCCCTCCAAGTTCCATTTCCTCACAGGGACAGTAAGCGAAGTTTTCATCCTCAAAGGTGACCTTTCCACTGAGGCTGTGGCATTTGGAAGGTGTCCACCACATATCTGAGAACAGTGTCAGGGCGGCTCCTCTGCTGTGGCCTCACCCCCAGCGAATCTGGGCCAGCCTTGCGGGGGTGTTGGGTGGGAGGCTCTGGCTGGGCCTGGGAAGGCCGCCTGCTGGTTTTTTCATCTTCTCAGAGTATTTATGAAACCAAGATCTCTGTTAACCTCACAGCACAGCCTGCTACTCCGCTGGGCCACACGGTGGCCGGGAACCGGCTCGTCTCTGGGAAGGGGGTGCCAGCTCGGCCGTGTCAGCCTGGGTCCCGGGCGGCGGCGGAGGAACCCCACACCAGTCGGTGGGGTCTCCAAACCCTCCATTTGGTCCCCGGGTTAGCTTTTGTCTTAATTTGCATGGTTTTGACTGAAGTCATCTGGCAATATTGAAGCCCAGAACAAAATCAGCGATTTCATCTGACATTATTGCGTGTAGGTTCATGAGGTTTTGTGGTTTCTTCATCAAGCATGTAGTTAAATGTTACAAAATGAAACTATAAAAACCTTGTCTAGGAAAAATTCTTGTCTCTCCAGAGGCGCCAAACGCTCTCTAAGCTGAACGGCTGGGGAGGCAGGAAAAGTTAGTCTTGAATCAGCAAACCCCGTGAGACGAGACATGAAATCCAGCAATTAGATCGCTTTTAATAATTTAAAATTTTGAAATAAAAATAAACTTGGAAAAGAGGGCTGGTACAAAAAAATAGTGTCCTTCTGAATAGTCCAGACACCCTGAAGGTCAGCTGTTGAATCACGGCTTTGACCAAGATCCATGGGATCATCTGACGTTAAAGAAACAAGTCAGCCCTTTCCTCAAAGACAGCAAGGCTCGGACACCAGGGTCCTGGCTCCTGCCGCTTGGAGCTCTGCGGCTGGTGTTGCCTGCATCTGCAACGCAGACTCTTGCAGTTTTAAACATTTTCCTTGTATAATGAAAAGCATTTACTCGTTATTGATGATAAAGATATCAAGTACCCCTGAATTCTAGGACCTCTCTGGGTGTGTCTCTTCTGTGAGTCTCTACACCACAGGAAGATAAGTTTCTGGTGCTCTGGAAGCCACAGTGGGGTGGGGTTGGTGAGGGGTGGGGTTGGGGGGGAGGGGGTGGTGAGAGTTCTGCTGAGTCAGCGGATTCCTGGCCTGCACGCTCCACTCCACTCCAGCCCTGGGCAGTGGGGGAGGGGGATGAGGCTCTCCTCCCCTCAGGAGCTTACATGCTAGAAATAAAGGACAAACAACATCCCAGACAAGATACGTTGGTGCCGGTGAGAACCACCAGCAAAGGCAGGAACTCGGGGGCAGGGTGCTAGTTATGGAAGCACCAGGGCTGCGCCCCACTCCCCGCACCCCTCACGCCTGCCCAGGTAGCAATGGCGCATTCCCTGCAGCTCCTGGTGGAGACCTGCTCCAGGCCCCAGGACGACCTGTGCAAAGGCCCTGGGGCAGGGCGAACCTGCCTCCACCAGGGTCCAGGGTGACTGACAGGGTGTGGGAGGCAGACAGAGTCCCACGACCGCAGGAGGAGCCCTGCTGGGGTGCGGGGGCCTCGTGGTCTCTCAGCAGGACGGGCATGAGAAGGACTTGGGCAGAGGGCGAGTTGGCCAGGGTGGCTCTGCCTGCAGGGCTCCGCGGGCGGGCCTGTCCCAGGAGGGAGCCGGGCACAGCTGCCCGCCCTCGCGATGTCTTGAGAAAGTGATGCTTGGAGAAGGTCCAGGCTTCAGCACTCAGATGCTGCGGTTTTCTGAGGGGAGGAACCGTTCCCCAGGACACATGTCAGAGGTCCACAGCCATCCCATCTGCTTGGTCCCTGAGGCCCCCCCAGGACATGTGGGGACACACGGGGGAGAAGAGGTACAAGAGGGGGCAAGGTCCACGCTTTCAAGTTCTCATGGAAATGAGACTTTGAAGACACCAGGTTTGGGGATAAATATGTTCTGAAATTTCAGAACAGGTAAAGCTCTATGTTCCAAACGCCCTTCCAGTGTCTGCAAACAGACGCGGCTCTGTGGAGCTGTGTGATGTTCCTGGGTATCAGGAGGGACTTGGACCACAAGGACAGAGCAGGTAACGTGTATTGTTGTCTAGCAGCTTCTTCCCCGTGTGGGCAGCTGCACTCCAGGAAACCTGGGGCTGGGGGAGCTCACAGCTGGGGACAGTGCGTCCCAGAGGCAAGGTGGCCCGGCCGTGGCTCGGGGAGGGGCCTGACTCCGATCTGCCCAGTGGATGCCTGGACTCTCGCTCCTCGAGTGTGTCTTCCAGGCAACGACTCGAGCGCCAGGTGCCAGTCTCCTGCGGGACGTGAGGCAGACAGATACAGGTGTAGCCTCGGGAGAGAGTCCTCGAGCCGGCTGGGACAGATGCCCTGGGACCTTCAGGGGCCTTGACTGCCTGAAGACTTTCCTGTGACGCGTCTGCTGGAGAGGACAGGCCTCTTCCTCCTTTTACAGTCAGCCCAGCTCGTGGCTGCCCCCGGGTAGTTCAGGGGGGAACACAGACCGTGCGTCCCGAGGTGGCGTCACGTCCCTCGGGGAGGAGCTGCCCGTGCGGGTGGGAGCGGTACCACGCCGCCAGGAGGAGGAGAGCGCTGGGTGAGAGAGACTGGGGCCAAGGGGTCCGCAGGGACCTGCCTTGGAAGCAGGAAGAGGAGAGTCTCCGGGCACCAACCAGGCTGCAGAGGCCGGAGGAAAACAGTCCCACCGAGGCCCGTTGTCCCTGGCGAGCGGAAGAGCCTTTGGCCAGAGTCGCGGTTTCCTGCCCGTTCCTAGTCTCTCCCTGCTCTGCTCGTCACGAACTCGACCTTTTTGTTTCAAAGACCATCTGAAGCTTTGCATTTTCCATCTGCACAGTTTTCTAGAGGGAACATCTTCTTCCCTCTAGGCTCCTCCAGGCAACCAAGACCTCAGTCACCACCATCTGCCCCCGTCCCTGCAAGGTCGGCTGCCAAGTGTGATCCTTCCGCCCCCCAGCCCTCCTGCCGTGTCACCGAGATCAGAGCGACGTCCACCGCGGACCCTTCACGGCCACGTGGCGGACTAAAGAACAGCGTGGGTGTTTGTGGTTGGCAGAATGTTAAACCTGTGCTGCTGGACATCTAAGAAACCAACTACACGATGATCAAAGCCCAAAATAAAAAACAACTCTGAAAACCATCAGTCCCAGTGTTTCTCAAATGTCTTAGCCACGATATCCTCTCTCCAAGCTAAATCCAGGGAGAAAGCCCAGGGGAGGTAGTGCTTGAAGAGGGGGTGGGGCTGGATGCCCCCACTTGCTCTCTGCCCCCCACCCCGAGCAGCCCAGGCCTGCAGTGGCCCCAGGGAGGCATCAGGATTTGGAGGCGGAGTTTTCAACCATTACTCACAGTCCAAGCGGCGCTAGGACCGGGCCCAGTGAGTGCCTGACTGCACAGAATCCCCTCCGCGAGCAGCGGTGGGCCTCCTTGGCTTGGTCCTTGTGCTCACAGCACACCCCTGGGAAGGAGGGAAAGTGAGGCTTCCTGGCCGCGAGTGGGTGGCGTCCTGCAGGATGAACGCTGTGGCGCGGCTCAGTTCTAGGTCATGGAGAGACAGGCCAGGTCTCAGTGGCTGCAGAACCTCGCCGCCCTAATTCACCTTTCTAAGCGTCTGCATTTACGCAGAAAGTGTGAGGCTCAGGTGGTAAGTGGTTGGCACTTGTTAATGGCATTGACGATGGAGATGACGAGGAGGAAGCGTCAAACAAGTTTACTCTCTTTCCCCACACCGTGCATGGTGGGCCCCCTGGAGGAGCGCGGGACGGTGTGCCCCAAGCCAGCCGCCGCAGACTCGCAGAGAGCTGTGCCCAAGAGCAGAACCCGGGGAGCTGAGGTTCCAGACCTTGTAACTCCCTTGTGTGACATCGTTGTTTTAAATCAAATGTGAAACATGAAGGAGGCATATAAAATTCTATTTTTAAAACTGAGAACCCTGGTTTTCACTTTGAAGTTTTGATTTTGTTTTAACTCTATTGATTTAGGGGTGTTTGAGAATACTTCTAAATTATAATGGGACAAGTAAAAAAAAAAGTGAATGAAAAATACATTTTGGTAGAAAAGGACCAGAGACAACATTCTCTTGGCCCTTAGATACAGCGCTGTCAGCCCTTGAATCTCAGAAAACCACCTTTCTCTAGGAAGTTGAAGAACAAGCCTGGAATTCAAAACAACCAAGATTTATTTGCCCACATTGTCAAGATAGTTCAGTTGTCTACTTGTATATATAATCCTTTTTTATAGTGGTGAGTGGCCGGCTTGCTGGGGATCAGAGTTTGAATGTTTCCTTTTTATGGAGTGATGGGGGCGGGGGCAGGGAGGGTCTCACTGTCACGCAGACCCTGACCCCCTGACGAAAGCCGGCCTTCCTGCCCTCCCTCCAGCCCCCCCAGGCCCAGCTCCAGTTTCTGCCTTCTGTGTTGAGAGGACGGAAGCCCTTCAGCGAGAAAATGACAAAGCCCTGTGGACATCGGCGCTGGAGATGTCAGCGGGCCCCTGTGGACTGAGGTGCCCCAGACGCTCCGGGACGCACTCGGGCTCCGGAGCTCATGGGGATGTTCCAGCCGCTCGCTGAAGCTGGAGCTGGGGCAGCACTGAGGGAGGGGAGAGCCGGCTGGACAGAGGGTGTGGACGCCGGTCCCACGGCTGAGCACGCCTCTCCGAGAGCCCTGGCTGCTCCACACGCCCCCGTGCACTCTGCCTTCCGTGCGCGCAGGGAGACTCACGCACCGTGGCACCTGCAGGCCGGCTCTGAGATGAGGGTCCTGAAAGGCAAGGAGGGCTCCTGTCACCTCTGCTGCAGAAGACGCCACTGTCACTCAGCCCCAAGGCTCACGGCCCTCAGGCAACACTTAAACGCAACGAAAAAGTGCTTCAGGATGGCTCCAGAGTCCCTTTCCTGCTGATTTTTCCCAACTTGGCTTCCACCGCGTGGGGTTGGGGCCCTTCTGTTCCCGGGCGGTCCTAGAATGTGCGTGTCCTGAAGAGCCATCAAAGGCAAAGTTGTTCTGATTGGTTCCCCATCTTTTGTGGCTGTCAGAAAATAACCGGTATTTATTTTGAAATAATGCTTCCTGCCTTTTTGTTCTATATAAATATAATTTCTATTTACTGTAGAGAATTAAGAAAATACAGGAGGGTGTATGGAAGAAATTTAAATGGCTTATGTTTGTGCCACCCAGAGAGCACTAGGGTTAGCATCTCGGTGAGCTTTCTTTCAGGTTTTACGTGCGTGTGTTTATACGCTGGAGATGACTCTGCAGACACACGTTAAGACTGTTTGTTTCTCTCTCAGTGCCGCGTTATGAGCAGTACTGCGCCATCTGTGGTTACCCCCTAATAGAGCGGCCCGTTCCGCTGTCGAACTGGTAAGTTTCTATTTTTTTTTCTTAATACAGGGAGTGCTGTGGCCAACTCTATGTACAACTCCCCAAAACTGATGGTCATTTTCTCGAATCCTGAAAGTGTTATGGGGTCAAAGGCCACAAGTCAGATGTTCTTGCACAAAAGTTTGAACTCAATATCTCACACAAACAGCTGCTAAACGGAGCATTTCAGCTCCTTTGCATCATTTTGTCCTTTATGAGGTTTGAGGTAAAATGTTGCAGAACAAACATGCTTCCTCCTGTGATATTTTTCCTTGTTTTTAATGGAAGTTCAGACCGCTCTGGGAGAGGCGTGTGCAGGACTCGGGAGGCTTGCTGAGACCATGGCTGGAGGGCAGGGCCATTGCACACGTGCTGCGATACAGGTACGTCTCCCAGAAAGGCGTGTGGCGGTGGGAGCCTCAGAGCCCAGAAACACGGCCTTATTTGGAAATGGGGCCTTTGCAGAGGGAGTCAAGTTAGGGTGAGGTTGTCAGGGCGGCCATAGCCCAAAACGGGCTTCCCAGGCGGCTCCGCGGCAAAGAAGCTGCCTGCCAACGCAGAAGATGCAGGCTCAACCTCTGGGTTGGGAAGACCCCTAGGGAAGGAGATGCCAAGCCACTCCAGTATTCTTCCTGGAGAATCCCGTGGACAGAGGAACCTGGTAGACTACGGTCCATGGGGCAGAAAAGAGCTGGGTACGGCTGAGCAGCTAAGGACACAACCCACTGAGCCCCCCGTCCTTGTAAACAGAGGTATGGAGGCTGGGACAGGGAGACGCCATGTGGAGACGGAGCAGAGATGGGGTCAGGCGTCCCCGGGGGCCCCGGAGCTGCTGATACTGCCCAGAACTGCAGGAGGTGAGGGAGGAAGCAACAGGCTGGGCCCCTGGCCTCCTACCTCCAGGGAGAACACACGGCCTGGATTCACGGTCCCCGGTTCCTACCCCAGACGCTTGGGCTGCAAGCCCCGCCACTTCCCGGGTCCCAGTCCCTGGGGGGAGCGGGCGTCTTCTCCCGGCTCTTAGCACAACACGGTGGACCCAGGGTTTTCCTCTGGCTGCCGGCGCGGCACCCTTCCCTGCGGGGCTCTGGGGCGGCAGGTATGCTGGGAGGCCTGTCCTTCCCTGGGTGCAGACGTCACTCAGAAGCTTCAGGGGAAATACCTTGGATCTTGTTTTGAGCACAGTCCTCAGGCCCCTTTGATGCAGGTGAGGCTTGAGGCCAGCCCTCTGGGGTCACATGGGGGGAAAGGGTGCAGGAGTGTCCCCGGGGCGTGTCCTGCAGGAGTGCACACGCTGAGGTTCAGGGGAGGAACCTGCCCCGGCACACACAGGATGCAGCGGGGACCCCCGGGCTGTGTCCCCTTTCAGAGTCGGTCAGAAAGCTGGTCAGTCGCAGGTCAGGGTCCACAGGCATCACCCACTGCTGCCCATCGGGGTCCTTCTGCAACAGGGAGGCATCGGGGTCCCCCCTGCCTCTCCCAGGGGCCCACACCAGCCTTGCCTGCCACCAGCACCCTTTTCACAACCCCCTTCCCCGACTGTGCTGGTCGTGTAATTGCTTCCAAGTGTCCACGACTGACGGGGATGCTAAAATACCTCCTAATCTCCAGGCCCCCTTCTTGGGCAGACAGAGGGCATTGACAGCCAAGACGTCCCACAGGGTCAGGCTCTCAGGAGTGGACGCTCCGCAGAGATGGACAAAGCCTGGGGAGGCAGGGAGGGAACCAAAGGAGCACGTCCTCCTCTCTGGACACTCATTTGGGCCCAAAGTGTTCCAACACGTGCGTCCATTGAGAGCACATGGAAGCAGCCCCTGGAGGGCAGGTGCGTGTCTGGGGCGGGGGTCCCAGATCCTGGCCCGAGTGCGTCTCCCCACACCCTGCCCTGCCTCCTGCGTGTGCTAAACCTAGTCCCTAAGGTAGATCCAAACAAGAGCGAGTCTAAAATGTTGGGCTTTTGTCTATTAAAACTTCAGCTTCTTAAACAAAATAGTGCAGACTTCTCATCTCTTTTCCTAAACCCGTCTTTGAGAGATTAATTAACATGGACATAGCCTTGACAACCAGGGAACTCTTCCTGGACCAGTGGGCGGCAGTCAGCTCTCCTCATGCCTTCGAGCCCTCGGATGGATGGGACTGGGGAGAGTGGACCTTTCCTGAAGGATCCTCCCACCCGCTTCCCACTGCTCTCCGCCACTGCTTTCAGATACTCTGTGAACTCCAGTCCTGAAGCCACTGTTCCCCCTTTCTGCTATTTATTGTATTACCATCATTATTCTTCACCTACCAGAAAAGTAGGTCATTGCCTTTATCCTACCAATCAAAGGTTTTGGAGAAATCATTTTCTTTGTGGAAACGACAGAGAATTGCCTGGAACCGTGCATGTCCCGCCCCCGCTTTGACTTTGCAGGACCGTCCGGGCAGCCTTCCCGCCAGAGGGCACAGGTCGTCCCCCTGAGAACCTCTGCGGGGGCAGCATCTGTCTGACAGCACACCTGTGACAAGCACAAAGCAGGCGTCCCCTTTCAGAGGCCGTCAGGATGCTGGTAAGTCGCCGTCACGGCCCAGGTGCCAGGGGCGTCCTCGTCCATCAAGCGTGTTTCCGACAGGCACCAGCAACCTGATATAGATCCCAGGGGCAGCTGACACTGACCACTGCCCTGTGGCCAGGGGCCTGCACCCACGGGCACCCCTGGAGGGGCAGGTTTAGCACCCCACACCTCGCTGACCCCAGGCAGACCCCCCTTGCCTCCCAGCACGTTGTGGGGGGACCTGAGGCACCACCTTTGATCCCACGTGAAGGAGACTGGCTCTGCTTGTCGGGGGCCTGTGGGGGCACCAGTGGGGGCCCCATGCAGGTGCAGGTTCCCACTGTAAGCGGGTCCCCAGGGGACTGGCCCGCAGCAAAGGCATGAAGGGATGGTGGCCACGGCAGCATTTCCAGTCTACGTCAGGCCTGGAAAGGGGTCCTAACACCCGCCCCCCGCCCCCAGACACGACCGGGCTCATCAGAGTGGGCCCCCGGTACACTCCAAGCAGGACAGCATTCCTGTTGCCTGATTAAAGGAATTTTCTTTTGCGAATTAAACCACACTACATAAACCCCAAATTGTGCTGGTAACAGCCACACATGCAGTCACTCTCAGAACGCTGGGGGCCACGAGGCTAGACCCAGACCACCCGGGATTTTAGCAGCTTCTGTGCCTCCGTGGGGACCGCCAGATCCTCTGGGGGGGATTCGGAGAACCATGGGAACTGTTACAAGAAAAGCTCGCTTCCCTGCTGTTTTCCATAATTGCTCCTCCTCAACCCAATATGATTTAAGTGGAAGAAAGCAAACACATCCATTTCGGTCACCCTTTTCCCCTGCTCCCTTAATATTTCTTCTTCTGTGTATAGTCAGTCAAGGTCAACTGTGGGTGGTGACCGGGCAGTGGGGTCCAGCTGACCTGGGGTCCTGGGAGGGGAGGGCCCGGCCCGAGGGAGCAGCTCGGAAGTGAGACGTAGGGGAGCCACATGATGCTCCGCCAGGGGCCAGGTTTCCATCTCTTCCTCCTTTAAACCCCCCCGCAAGTGTCTGTCGTCTCAATGCAACTGTCCCCTCAAGTAGAGCCATTGAGCTTGTTAGAAAAGGAGAGTCAGAGACGCCGGCGCCTGGTCTCACCTCGAGCTGACGGCCCCTCCTGGCTCATGGAGGCAGACCCCTGCCTCAGGGGTCTGGGTGACCCTGTGAAGGGTACGAGGCTTGCTCCTGATGGATGCCCCCCTTGGCTCTGGGAGGGGTGAAGGCCTGGGCTTGGAGTGGTCTCTATGGCAGGATCACTTGGAGAAGAGTTTCAGGCGGTGCCGAGAGGGCGAGTTTTCTCATTTCTCATGTAAACAGAGCCCCATAGATGGGGCCCAGGGGTCAGCCTGCCCTGCATGTGCTCAGAGGCTCCGAGAGTTGGACCCGGGCCTGGGGCTTGAACTAAATAGAAGGGGTGGGGAGGGGCTCTGCAGACGGCTGTGGGGAGGGGCGGTGGGCGGTCAGGGCCGCCCCTGAGGAGGGGCAGGGGGGCTCCACCTGCCCAGCCAGGACGAGCCTGGCTCCACCTGGAAGGGACCGAGGCAGGGTCACCGGTCAGCACGTCCTCATTCCCATCCAGCCGGGGCGAGTGGGGGGTGTGCAGGGCAGCTCTTCAGAATTGTTCGTGGTGGGGCTTGGCCAGAAGGGGTTCCTGAGCTGCACAAGCTGCCCGTCAGTTTACAAAAGCCAGGCTAAGTCTCACTCCTGGGGCTGTCTTCACACTTTCTCCTTCTCTGTCTCTGGCTCCAAAAAAATAGGACGTGCGTGTCCTCCTTCCCCAGGGAGTGTGTAAAGGATGCTGAGTGCCTTGCTGTTGTGCGGGGTGGGCAGGAGTAGCAGCTCTGTCACCCCTCGTTTTCAGGGGGGATCATAAGGCTCTGAGCCCCCCAGCGCCCGTCTGCTCCTGAGAGCTGTAATTGCAAACCACACTGAGAGTTCATAGTCACCTGTGGTCACTGCGCAGTCCGCTCCGAGTCTGTGGGGTGTCCTGTGGGGAAGGACCCAGAGACCAGTTAGAAACACAAAGTTGTCTCCTCCGGCCTCACCTCTCCAGGTGTTTAAAAACACACTTCACGTATGTTTAGGCGTGTCGTCCTTGAGAATCTCCGCCGGGGCTGTCCTTGACGAGCGCAGCTTCTGTGATGCTATCTCTCCTTGTGACAAAGCCGACGATCATCAGAAAGACGTGCTGAAAAGGCAGGGAGAAGAGGGGGTGGTTAAAACAGTCACGGGAAAGCAAGCTAGGTGACCAGAAGCTCAGCAGGAAATGAGGTGCTTTCTGGGGCGTTCGGACGGCTGTGGCTGCTTTTGTCACCAGCTGAACTGAGATAAATGCGAAACAAAGTACTGTAGGATGTTTTGAAATCACCTCTGGAATTGGTTAGATCCGATGAGATGATTTTACAATCATCTTAAAAGGTTATAAACATAGGAGACACATTAAGCAGAACTCCTCTTCTGCAAAGAAGTGCGAGGCCATTGCCCCCACCTCCTTGGTCAGAACTAGACAGAGGCCAGAACCTGTAGGAGGAGGCAGGGACCCAGAGACACTGCTCTTTGACAGGAGCCGCGGCACAGGCCGCTCCAGAGACAGACGCCTGCGTCTGAGGCCGGAGGAGCTGCCCCGTGGGAGGCTGGGCCAGCGGCTCTGACCGGTGACCAGTGACCGAGGCTGCAGTGTGGGAGGGGCCTCTCGGCCACGCCCCGCTTCCCAGGGGAGGGCCTGCTCTCAGCGCTTCCCTTGGGGACCGCTCCTCCCCCAGCGCCACGCACACCTGGGTCTCGGCCACCAGGCCCAGAGCCCGCGGGGTCCCGCCTCTTCTGACGTTGATGGACAGCTCAGTTCTCCTCTGTCTCTGGTAGGAACCCAACTTACCCATCACTCCTGAGGGTTTCTGGTGTTTTGTGTATTTGGAGGGTTTGGAGGTGTGTTTATTTTAACAGGGATTTCTTAAGATGAGAAAGAGGAGAAATTTCATGGTTGCTGGTTTCCTGATTTAAAGAAGAGGCAGAGAAGTTAGCCATCTCTTGCTGATCGCCTTCAGAATGAGAACCAGACAGCATCCTGGCTCAGTCCTCTCTGAGCTCCCACAAAACACAACATTCTAGAAACCTCCATTGAAATACATGGGCTCAAAAGATAAGTCTGCCTTTTATAACTGAAAATAAGTGAGAGTCAATGAGAAACACTTGTGCAGACTTTAGTCTTAGCTGAGTGGGTTAGTTGCTCAGTCATGTCCGATGCTTTGCGATACCATGGACTGTAGCCCGCCAGGCCCCTCTGTCCATGGGATTTCCCAGGCAAGAGTACTGGAGTGGGCTGCCCTTCCCTTCACCAGGGCATCTTCCTGACCCAGGGATCGCACCATTCTTGACTGTCTAGGCCGCCAGGGAAGCCCCAGTCTAACATTAAGGGGAAAACAATTTCTTAATCACCTAGATCAGTGCACGCTGGAGCCCAGAGGCTTCAGTCAAGAAGTCTGCAGTCTCGTTGACGCAACCGGGGTCAGGGTGCAGGGAGGTCTGAAGTGCCAATCCTATCAAAGATGTACTTCACATGAGAAGGAAAAGATCCCAAACTCTACTAGTTCAATAAACATCTCTAGTTATTTGTTTTAAAAGATCTTTGGTTGGATATTACATGACACTCACAAATAGTGCTGTTACTAGAAGAATTTCAACCGTCTGGAATGTGCTTAGACACACACGTTTTATTCTACCAAGTGAGAAAAAGTCCACATACTTTTTAATGCACATTTAGAACAACAAAATGACTTAATCCTATAGGAAATCAACCCTGAATACTCATTGGAAGGACTGATGCTGAAGCTGAAGCTCCAATATGTTGGCTACCTGATGCAAAGAGCTGACTCATTTGAAAAGACCCTGATGCTGGGAAAGATTGAAGGCAGGAGGAGAAGGGGACGACAGAGGATGAGATGGTTGGATGGCATCATGGAATCAACGGACATGAGTTTGAGTAAACTCTGGGAGATAGTGAAGGACGGGGAAGCCTGGCGTGCTGTGGTCCATGGGGTCGCAGAGTCGGATGACTTGGCGACTGAACAACACAACAAAATATAACAAACTACCAGTAACTTCAGCATTTGAAAATTATTCCAGATGAATACAGTGACTCGGTGTGGAGCATGGAAGCTGTGTGGGTGAGTGGAGAGGAGGACGCAGGGCAGTTCCGCCCCCATCCCTCCGATGTTCACGTCCTGTACTGGTTTCCTGGGGCTGCGGTAAAAAATACCACAACTGAGTGGCTCAGGACGACAGGGGTTTGCCCCCTCGCAGCTCAGGAGGTGAGGGGTCTGACCCCGAGGCGTCCATTCCCTCCCTCCTCCTGCCCGTCCAGCTTCCAGCGGCCCTGCGTGGCCCTCTGCCGGCAGCCCATCACTCCAGCCCTGCCCGCTCTTCACCCAGCGTCATCCCCCTGTGCCTGTCTGTGTCCTGATCTCCTCTTCCTACGAGGACACCGGGTGTGCCAGAGGCCTGCCCACCCCAGCGACCTCGTCTGACCTCTGCAAAGACCCTGCTTCCACAGCCCCGGGTCCTGGGGGCTGAACTGGAACACAGGTTTTGGGAGCACAGTTCAATTCATAGCACGTCTGGTGCTCCTGATGCGTTAGTTCATAGACCCCTGTCAGCTATCTTACCACCAACCCAGGGACTCAGATTGATGAGAGAAGCAAGGTGTCTCCTGGACCAGAGGGACCGGGGGATTCCCTAAGGGATGGGCCCTACGAGCAGCACAAATGCAGAAAAGACCGCAGCCTCCTGAGGGAGGACCACTTGAGCAGGAGGATCCGGCCTCGTGAGAGCCTGCAGCCAATCTCCCCTGTCCATCACCAACCACAGCTTCACCACATCCTTCCAGCCCCTCAGAACCGGAGGGGATTCAGCTCCAACCGCCCGGCTGCTGTGGCTGGGGGCCCTCCAGGCCTGTCCCCATCAATCACACCCCAGTGCGAAGTTCCCTGTCCTCCTGGTTTGCACCAATCAATAAACCTCGTGCTGGTTACGTATATTGCCATGAAGCTTCAAGCAGGGGCAGGAGAAAGTTGCATGGAGAACTTTGTGAATTTCCCCCCACCTACCAAGCCCCAATGCAAGGCGTCCTGGCCTTCTGCCCATGCAGTGTGACCACCATACACTCAGATCTCCTTACAGACCCACCTTCTCCACCGAGAGCGGCACCCAGGCCTGCGTCTCCCGGAGCCCAGCTCTGGTCCACGGGGGGAAGCTGGGATGGCACTGGCACGCCTGAGAGAAGATGAACAACTCTGCATGCGTGACCGCGCAGCGGACAGACGCCCGTGCAGGAGAACTTCTCAGCTGGTGTGTTCTCTAAGGTGATACTCAGATCTGGCTTGCCATCAGCTGTCTCATCCAAGTGTGTGTGCTCGCTTGCACAGGGACTCGGCATGTCCGCCTCTTTGCGACCCCGTGGACTGCAGCCCACGAGGCTCCTCTGTCCACAGGATTCTCCAGGCAAGGATACTGGAGGGGGTGGCCATTCCCTTCTCCAGGTGATCTCACTAACTCAGGGATAAAACCCATGTCTCTTTTGCTTCCTGTCTCGGCAGGCGGATTCTTTACCACTGCACCACCTGTAATCTAAATGAGCAAACACCTATTACAGGGAAAGGAGAAACTTCACTGATGGAAAGGAATCCAGGGTTTCGAGCCTAATGTGTCAGGAGGGGCTGAGAAGGAAGATAAAATTCAAGTAGGTAAAAGCCTAGTGAAGAGCAGTTTAAACACTGAAGGTTCCAAAGCATTCCTGTTGGACGTCTTGTTTATTATGCCAATAAAATCATATTTGTACTAACCACAAATATTTTCCAGTTCAACCTACATTCCATGGAAGCCCAAAAGCAAAATGGATGTGGCTGAATGAAGATGAGCAAGCTTTGGGGGGAAAAAAAAAAAAAGAAATTAAATTCATTTCTCCATTTTTACACCAGAAACTTCTCTGAGTACATGCTTTGAAAACGCAAAGTCCTCTGAATAGGTGGGAGACCCACTGTCTGACGAATTACAAAGACCGAAGTCCAGCGGCAGTGGTTTCAGAATCAGCCTGCAGGTCCAGGAGGCCCCCCAGACACCCCCACGGCCCTCAGAAACCCCAACTCCTGCCAGCAGACAGTTCTCAGCTGTTCAGTTCTCACAAGTTACAGGCTTGCAATCAGCTTTAGCAGACGCATTCATTCTGAAGTTAAAATACGCTGTGCCTGGGTGCATGTGTATGCTAAGTTGCTTTAATCGTGTCTGACTCTTTGTGACCCCATGGACTGTAGCCCACCAGGCTCCTCTGTCCACAGGATTCTCCAGGCAAAAATACTGGAGTGGGTTGCCATTTCCTCCTCTGGGGATCTTCCCCACCCAGGGATCGAACCTGTTTCTCTTATGTCTCCTGCGTTAGCGGGCATGTTCTTTATTACTTGCGCCACCTGGGAAGCCATAAATACACTCAGCGATTCTAAAATTTTCCTTTAGAGTCTAAAAATGTTGTCCATGTCTTTATTAGTTTCTCGATTGATTTAAAAAGTAGCAGCACAATGAAGGCAAAGTCTTGGAGGACCTGGGGGGCTGTGGTTCCTCACCAGTGAGCTTGGGGCCACGCACAGCCCACCGCAGGCCAGGCTGGGAGTCCGTCCTCTGCTGGTGACCTGGTGACACCGGGTTCTGTCACTGGAGAATTCTGCAGTGTTTTCATACTTAAGGCAATGGGGGGAAAGCCAGGGTTACAAGTCTTATGACATGCTGATTCAAGGACCTATCAGAACTGCCTTTTAGAAAGAAATCTAGGTCATTATAAGGATTTTTTTTTAATGAATCCACATTTCCTTCAGAAATGGATACATGGATTTAAGGTTTTGATCTTCTGATTAGGAATTTCAGTGGTTACGTGGCATTCTTTTAAGTGGAGAAGACGGTTCTACTAAGAAAGTTGTCATTATCTTTTGGAAGAGGCTAAAAATATTTCTCTGGAAAACGTGATCGTGATTCAAAGCCAGTGCAGTGGTTTTGAGCTCTTCCTCTGGCAAGTTTGAAGGTCATCCCAGGAGTGCAGGAATGGGCTGCAGTTTTAAATGTCCCACTCATAGTACAGAAGAATGTGTGTATAGTTGAGTTTCTACTTACAGAATACAGTGGAAATAACAATTATGGCATTTGCATTTTGATAACTAAAAAGACATGCTGTCAACTGAGATCAGTCTTAGTTTGAAATACGTTATATGGTTAGAATTTTCACGAACTCAGAATTTTCTAATAAATTTGAAATTGGAAACATGCAGTTGCCAATTGCACATTTTTATGTATTTGCCAAGGAAACTTTTTAAAGAGATTTACTCCAGTCCACTATCATCTTGTTTCATTTGCAGGGGAAAAAAAAGCTAAAAGCAGAAAGAATAGATTTTAAGCATGAATGGTAATTTTTTAACATTGACTAGATTTAGCATTTCTTGGCTTCATTTTGTCACACAGACCAATTAAAATATGCGTTTTTCAATTCAGTGAATTTGGATCTGGACTATTGATTGCAGATCCTGACCCCTGGTTTGCTACCCGTATGAACATGGATTGTGTTCTACGTTGTGTTTGTAACACGAATAGCTCTGTGTTTCGTTTTGCCTCACAGATTCCGTCTTCACCCTTGTCTACCATGGGGGCACGTGTGCCAGGGAGCCCACGACTTTTATGACAAATACAGTTCCCTACACGATTTTGTAACACCTGTTGCGAGCCAAACCAGCAGTGACACAGGACAGTAGAGGTTCCTCTGTGTTAGGAATCAAGTTAAAACTTTATCATGTTAAATATCGATCTGTTTGTTCTTTCCCTTCTGTTATAAGGAGGCTTCCCTGGTAGCTCAGAGGGTAAAGAATCTGCCTGTAATGCAGGAGACCTGGGTTCAATTTCTGGATTGGAAAGATCCCCTGGAGAAAGGAATGGCTTTCTCTTCTATTATAAAGTACAATCATTTTACATTTTGAAAAAAAAAGAAAAATCGTTATTGCTTTGCTACAAAAAATGTTTGCAACTTTTGCTAAAAGGAGCTTTTCATTTTACATGATCTGAAAAGAAGTGTAATTTTATCATCTTCCCATAGTTTTGAAGACTTTTATACTTTTATCTGGCTTTTTATTTAACTCTGAATCAAATGATCTACCTTCTCTCTCAGATTTTTGAGTGATTGCTTCATTAAAAAATAGGTGCTGTTATCTACATCTGGTAATTAAATTCAAGTTTCTTAGATACTTTTTAAATGAGGTAGAGTCACTGTTTTGAATTTGAATTAAATGGAATGGATGTTATTTAATTAAAACTTGGGTCAATCTCAAGCAGATTCACAGATTGGTAATCATTATAATAATAAATAAATTATTTAATCCTGACTGCAATTCATTATCAAGACATAATCCTTTTATGAGCGGTTCAAAATATGAGAAAAGTTAACCTCTGCTGCTTCCCGGGGAGCCAGCACCCTGCAGCCTGCCTGCTTCACGTTTAGATTTGCTCTGAAAACACTAAGCTCCCTGGCATCTCCCGAGCAGGTCTGTGGTTAAATGCTTTCTGCTCTCAGCTACCCCATCTGCACACGCCTCGTCAAGTTCCGGAGTTGGAGGAGTGTTAGTTTTGGACTTCCCTACTAATCTTCTCCAGGATCTTACATCTAAACTGGGTCGTCTCGCAATGCACGCCCCTATCTGGAAGCAGTCAGATCTCATCCAACTCATACAATCAGTTTATGGAGCATGAAGACCTGAAAAGTCGCCAGCAAGTTAACCTCTGCTGCTTCCCGGGGAGCCAGCACCCTGCAGCCTGCCTCTCATACCGGTCACCACTGTTGCTGTTCGCTCGATCTCTCATGTCTGACTCTGTGCGATCCCATCGACTGTAGCCCGCAGGGCTCCTCTGTCCATGGGATTCTCCAGGCAAGAACACTGCAGTGGGTTTTCATTTCCTTCTCCAGGGGATCTTCCCAACCCAGTCTTCAAACACTGGTCTCCTGTACTATAGACTGATTCTTCACCTTGAGCCATCAGAGAAGCCCTAATTACCATACAAATACGAATTAAAACAGAAGCAGCTGCCCCAGGGTTCTGGATGTTAACAGTGGCCATGCCTCTAAGGAGAAAAGTCAGGATTTAAGAAGCCCTACTGGCTGAGTTTCCTCTTTTAGCTCCTGGCTTTGCCCTGAAGGCTGCCTGGGTTAAGGACTGTCCGGCAGACACAAACAATGCATTTTTGAGACAAACAAAAAGGACAAACTCCAAGGACCAGGAAGAGGATTCCCTGCACTGAATGTGGGGAAAGACCCCTTTTGTTGTTTTTTTCTTTGGTTATCTCTTTTTCCTCCTGGCCTTCTTGTTTGGTAGTTCAATTCCTTGCGCTCTGATAGTAATGACTACATGAGACTCTAAAAATCTAAGAGAAAACTTGTCTTTCTGGCCAAAGGACTTAAACTTGATAAAAAAAGGACCCAGTATTTGAAGAGTGTGAAAAATCCTTATTATTTATTTTTCCTTCTCTTGTCTCTGCTGTACTGAATGAATAGACCTTCACAAGCAACTCTAAGCCTAAAGGAAAGCCCAGTGGGGCCCCGGAGCTGGGAAGGATAACTGAGTGGATTTCCTGTTAAAACAACAGCAACAAAATTTAATATTTTCCAGAAGATTTTAACAGGATTCAAAATTTCATAGTGTAGTATTAAAAATGTCCAGGATATAATCCCAAATTACATGAAGTACAATGAACCAGAAAATTAAGACCAACACTCAGAGGAAAAGATTATAAACAGATGCCAATTTCAATGTGACCCAGATGTTGAAATTATCAGAGAAAGACTTTAAGGCAACTACTATAACTATGCTCCTTGAGATCAAGGTAAACCCTCTTGAAATGAATAAAAGTGAAGTTCTCAGGAGAAAACGAGAAGCTATGAAATGGAAATTTTAGAACTAAGAAATGCAATAGATAAAATTGAATAATCCCATGGATGGGTTTGCTTGCAGAATGTAGGAGGTAGAGTGAAAAGTCAGTGAACTTAAATTTCAATGAATAGAAATCATTTCATCTGAATGACAGAGAAAAAGACAATTGGAGAAAACGAACAGAGTCTAAGGAAGCTGTGGTGAAGAAGGAATTCATAGGGCCTGGACTCCATCTCAGGCCTGTCTGTGCTGATCATACTCGGCCACCTCTCCAGTGGACTCTGAACTCTCTGCTTAGTGCCTGTGGGAACGACAATGGAAGGATAAGACCCTCTCCGGACAGGGGAACCTTGAAGATCATATCCAGGTTACTCATCACCTAAGAGAAAACAGACATTAATCACCCCTGCCTCCGGACACTATCTATCAGAATGTAAGCACAGGCTTATCGGTTATTAACTATTTGGAATGTAACTGGGGGCTTGTTGATTATTGACTGTTTGAACACATAACACGTGAATGATGGGGTTATTGTAGTTGTATTTACCCTTCCTTTGTTCATGTAATAAGTCTCAAGGGAATTGGGGTGGTGGGTTTGGACACGTACACATCATACACATGGGGTATAAAAGATTTTCACAAATGCTGGTCGGGGTCCTTGGCCAAGAGGAGACTCTGCCTTGGGCCCGCCGGTGTAATAAACTGCACTCCACTATCTGCATTGTCCTTCTGAGTGAGTTTGTTTCCCAGAAAGCGTGGCTATAACAGTGGAATAATCTCAAAGTCCTCACACTCACAGCACTGGAGAGCCAGAGGGCGCAGAAAGAGTGATGTTTGGAGAAAAATTATTTGAAAGAATAACAACTAAAACCTTCCCAAATATTGTTCAAGACAAAAATTTATATATTCAAAAATTCAGTGAACCACAAACAGAATAAACTCAAACAAACCGTGCAACCTACTTGGGATGCTGAAAACTAAATATACAGAAAAATATTTGAAAGGTGAGAAAAATAAAGTTTTTCACTGGGCACATAAGAACCAAAGTGTTTTCTTTAAAAAAAAAAATTCATCTGTTCCTGTTTACTTTTACATAAGACATTTAAATCAATAAATAAAGTGGAGGAAAGGGCATTTCGGCTCTGGAAAAGGATGTGCAAAACATGAAGTAAAATAAAAATTAGTGGGTACATTATCTAAATATTTGGAACCTCAAACAAATATTTGGTTTGATTTTGAGGCAAGTAAACGACTCAGTCGCTTCTTTTTTTATCCCCTCTGGCTCATCATCTGTGGCGATGACCAACAAATGAAAACACTGTAAGGTGAGTGATGGAACATAATCGGACGGCTGAAGAAATTGCCCGTTACACTCCTGAAAGTTAGGGACCTTGGGAGCTCATTTAAAGATGATCATGAAACCAATTGCTTCATTCTTGAAATTCTGTGATAATCATGGCGTTTCTCAGTTTTAACTTATTAACATCTTGGGGTGAAATGAGGGCTTAATACTGGGCTAGGCTGGAAAATGTGTCTATAATATTATACTTAGGATTTGTGTGGCCCCAAATGCCTTCTGTTGCCACCACATGAGTGGTCCTACCTGCCTTGGAGGATTTTATTTCTTCATGGATCACAACTAGTGACGGTAAAGTTCCAAGAGCTTTGTGAATATGGTTTATTGTGTGTCTGAAATGAGAACAAATCTGCTATGTGTGTAGAATAGAGCTATTAACTATATGAAATGAGGTTCCCCTGATTGACTGAAGCTATTTTATTAGCACATATTCTTTATGTCTTTTTGAAAATCCAGTTTCCAAATTCCTAAAACTTACACAACAGAAAAAAGCATTGTAAAGATGAAATATACATAGAAATTTAAAGAGAATATAGATGAGAGCTTTCAACTGTTGACACATGGGTAAAATGGAGTTTTATTGTATCTTCGTTTATAGTGGATTCCATTTAAAATCTTCACAGGCCCCCTTAGCACCTCAGGTCATGTTTTATAAGGTCATGGTTTGACCTCTAACATATAAACCCAAAAGAAATGAAGAAAGTTGTAACAATAGTTTACTCTCATCTGATGAAGAAAGAAGAGGTAATTTATGATCCACTAAATACACTCTGAGAAGAGAAAGCCAGCTATCTTTGTTATAAAAATGCAGTTAATTTATGTCCTCAAAACATCAACTTGAATAAAGCATTTGTTCATAGCTATGGAGACGATAAGAGCATTTGGTTATTTTATATCCACTTTTGCTGTTTTTAGTGATATTTTAATAATAAAAACAGCAAATGGGTATACTCAAGAGTCTTTATATACTTTTATCACATTTTTCCATTTTAATTCTTATAAAGGAGAACATCTGGACAAGGACTTTGCGATCACCACTTAGAGAAAATAAAACTAAAACTCCTTGTTTATTTTGAGGAAAGCAAGAATGACCTGTGAGTCTGCCCTAAAGGTGTCTTGACTTCATGTGGCCGTAGAGGAGAAGATGGTGTGGTTTGCCCAATGATTTGCATCACGCTGCTGGAAAAAAAAACACAAAAGCCCTATTTTGAAAATGTTTATGCATCAGTTATTTTGCTTTTGGAAACTGTGAAATCTATGCCAGTTATTAAAGAAAGCTCACTTTGCTTCCTTTCCCCACAGCCCAGAGCTGAACTGTGTACAATAGCCCACCTCTCTACACTGTTCATGAGAGCTAGCCGACTATGACATGAGGAACAAGTGATGCTCTTGATTCAAAGAGAGTTTCTCACTCTGGGCAAATACGTTCTTAATATTTTAGTCATGTTTGTCATTTCTACCAAGTCTGAAGATTCTGAGAAGTCATCTGAGCAATAATTCTTGTTTATCTTGACTAAAGCCAGGTTGGAAAGATATATAGCAACATAGCAAGCCTGACATTTACTAGGCCTTGATTATGATTTTGGTAGCAGTTTGTTATGAGAGGAATCCAAACAATTCTGTCTTTGTGGGTATGGATATATATGAATTTCTATGCATTCAATTCTCACTCTCAGTACTGATTTGTCAGCATTTTTGAAGTTGCTAAACTAGACTCTCAATAAAGAAAATATGGGTGAAATGGTGGAGAATATGTAGAGTACAAAATGATGCTATTATTTGTGAAATTGAAACCCATATGAGGATGTTAACAATTTACATTGTTGAATCTCTTGAACCCATAATTACCTTATATCTTGAATCTCATCTGAAATTTCTTTTTAAGATTTTTTTCTTATGTGGACCATTTTTAAAGTCTTTAGGGAATTAGTTGCAATATTGCTTCTGTTTTATGCTTTGATTTTTTTTGCCACTAGGTATGTGGGATCTGAGGTCCCCAACCAGGGATTGAACCTGTACCTTTTGAATTGGAAGAGTAAGTCTTAACCCCTGGACCACCAAGGAAATCCCTGACATTTCTTTTCTAGCCTAAATTGAAGAACTACCCAGACAAAAGCAGAGCAGGTCACTCAACTGTTAGGAGAATTTTTGGGTCAGAACAGAGAGCATCAGAGACCCCCGTAATCTAAGAGAACTACAAAATATGCTGGTCATCCCAGAGGCTATGAGGCAAAGTGCTATTGCACAAATCAGCTTGCAAAGAGATCACTAGTAGCCTGGCGTCTGCAGCAGAGAGGGTCGGCATGAACCTGATTAAGTCCACGTCCCAGCACCATCCGCTCCCTGGACCCCTCTGCTCCCTCCATCGCCTTTTCCCTGGATGGGTCCGTGGCTGCCACCAAGGTCTGGGGAAGCGTCCACTAAAGGCAGGACACAGGATGACTGCCTCCAAAACTGAGAGTCAGATTCTTACCCTTGGGTTCCAACACAAGCTTTTGAAAACTGTGGCAGGTGATGACTGAAATCCCAAGAGACTCATGGTGAACCTAGGAACACAGCTCAGCGCAGTGTGTGGGTCACACGGGTCACAAAGGCAGACTACCCTGCTGTCCTCGGAGGTAAGTCTTCCTGGAGCAGAGGAGCAGAAGGAAGCGGAGGCCTCCAGGGCAGGGAAAGCGCTCCGACCAGGCTGAGTGGCTGAGCAGTGGCCCGGCCCCTCTGTCCTGCCTCCCACCCCTGCTGCGGTCTCAGCGGCAGAGTCCTGGTCATGAGCGTGGGGGACAGAGGCCCCCAGGACAGGACAGCAGGGAGCAGTGCTCAGGGAGACCCCTCCGTCTGCCTGGGTGCCCTCAGCACAGAAGGGCCGACACAGGGGTCCAGGCAGAGGAGCCGAGACAGTCCTGCTGCAGGGACCAGACCCGCCCGGGCCCTCCGAGAGACAAAGAGGAGCCAGCAGAGTTGCTGCTTGTGACCCGGGGGCTCCCGGGCCCAGGGGGAAGGCCATCAAGGATGTTTCGCAGCTTTGGCCGAAGTGGAGGCTGATGACCAGAGACTGGGCATTGTGAACTCCTCTCTGTGGCGTCCAGGAATGGAGCAAACCAGACATGTCTTCCCCTGAAGACACACAGGAGATACACAGGCCCCTTCGGAACGTACAGCTCACACCCTGGGAGGAAAAACAGGAGCGCAGCTCTGAATCAGCCAAGTTCAGACTGGCAATGACTCAGGGCTCAGTGACTCGGTAGTTTTTCCTCGGAAGTGAGTAGGTTAGATCTCCTGCTGCAGAGATACTGTGACTCCACTGAAAATCAAACCCAAATTTAAAAGAAAGCAAAGTTCCTTTTTTAAAAACAAGCTTGAGGTTGCAGCTCATGGGAATACTGCCTTGATTGCATTTGTTGTTCTTGAGAATTCTGCATTGGTTATGTTTGAAGGCCCCTGCAAGGGCCATTCAACAAGTGCTTATTTATGGTATAGGGTCAGAAAAGGGATTCTCAAGGTGTCTCCTGTTGGAGGAACTAGAAAACACCCCCGAAATCCCAGAGCCCAATCCTGAGCTCGTCCTTCTTGACTCGGACATTATCCACACGTGCAGGAAACAGCTGGGCCTCTGGTGCTGTGAAGCCAGGACTGTACAGCAGAACTTCGGGGATGGTAGAGATGCTTCACACCTGTGCTGACAGACTGAGCATCTGAAACGTGTCCGGTGCACCTGAGAAGCTGAATTTTAAGTTGTATTTAATTTGGCTTCAGTTAACTGTAACACACAGGTGACCATGGCCATGTAGTGGACACTGAGGTGGAGGACTGGTTCTTATCCACCACCCTGCACGTGGCCAAGACTGTGACTGTGTTCCTTCTTTCCTTGGTGATCTTGTACCCTTCTATCTCCACAGTCAGGTGGAGGCGAGAGATGTCAGTTGAAGACCTCAGTCTTCTCTCTAGACTCCTCCTGTCTGAACATCAGTTGCCTGCCGGGCTGATCCGATAGGAAGTCTGGAGACCCACCTGGGTGCTGATCCAGTGCTGAGTGTGACGGTGTAGACATCTCTGGGACTGGGCTGGGCTCAGAGACGAGGCCGCTTAGCCGAGCTGCAGAGAAAAAGACAGACACGAGACAGAACTGCAGCAGAAGGACTGGTGACATCCGTCCGCTGTGTCCTGGGGGCCTGCTTCTCCTTTGGGGCTTCTCATCGTGAGTAACTGAAAGAACCGAGAGAGTTATGCAGGCCGGGCATCTGCACCACGGTCATCGCTCTTGTTCCTCAGCCCATTCACGCAGCTGTGATTCACAGTGTCTTTTGCATCTGTATTTCCTCTCCATTCACCAGCTATTTGCTCATCACATATTCATTCTTTATTTGTCTCAAACTTAGTAGCTGTTGGGAGGGAGGAAAAAGTGAGGAGCATAGCCAAGCAGAGCCCCTGATCTCCTGTTGCTCTTAATCTAATCAGGGAAACAATGCCCCAAACCACTTTACTGTGCTGGGCAAGACACACATCCTCTGACTGCCTGTCTTCATTATGTCTGTCAATGACTTCAACGTACCTTTGTGACTTACTCACATTATTTCCTTCATGGGTCTTGAGGGGGTGATGGGAAAACAATGCTAAATATGTTAGTTTTTATGCTAAACACTGTCAGTTTTCTGGTCTATATCCAACCAAATCTTGAATCTGAGGAGGTAATGTGTCAGGTTAAAATATTTCTTGCAGCATGTGGTACCCATGTAATCAGTTTCCTCAATGATGACTGGTCTAGTCCTCCCAAGAGACCTGTTTAAGCAGGAGAGACTCAGGTAGCAGGTCCATTTCAACCTTTTGTCCCATCCTCCATCTCCCTGTGGGTAACAAGTGTAGAAGCCTGGAGCTGAGGCTTCTTGTGAGCGTGAGGCAACACTGTGTTATGTTGGTTTGGGTAATGGCAGCTGCAGTAATAAAATTTCATTGTCACAAAAAGTTGGTAATAGTGAATTGGAAGTTCAGAGTTCCTTCCCACCCTGCTGGGATCTTTTCTTAATGCGGTGCTTGGCATCCTGACTTTTTCCACTGTGTGATTCTCTAGCCTCACAGCTTCTGAGTTCTTTGCATGAGGCCAGCAGACAGGTAAGAGAGTCTGGAGATGGCTTACCTGCTTCTTAAGATGTTGATCTACCATATGAAGCTTAAACGCCTATACTTGGAATCCAAGGTTTTCCAGCACACGGGTATATCCCTCACGATTGCCAGATCACGCTTGCTTGTTTACCCAGCGTTTCTATCCCCCAGACACACACATCCTCACTCACAGCATCCTTTGACTGCCAAGCTTGTGCTCCACCCTCCCAAAGTGACTTCCACTCTGTAACTTTCGCCTCAGTCACCCTCTCAAAGAATCGTCTCAAACACCATTATATGCTGAATCCTTACTCTTAGATGAAAGTAACACTTTCCTTTAATCTCTCAGAGTTTAACATATATATATCATTTGATAATTCATAACAGTTATTATAAGCTCAAGTTCAAATCTTATTATCTTGAGATAAAAAAGATAAGGATAAAGATTGTTACTGAAGATTATTAAGCAGCTTAAAAAATTCTACAGTTTGAATATTCAAATCATGTTTTATTTTCTAAATCAAATGTATAAAATTCGTTCATGACTCCTTATATGTCAAAATTGGAATCTATAATTTAACCACTATTTGTTGTCTTGGATTGCATACTATCTAAGAATTGCAGCTTCATGTAAGATTTATTAATCTTAATAATTCAATCAACATAGAAATAGTCAGTGGAAAGATGGATTCTATGTAATGTGATTAAAAAAAACTCCATGTGGCACTTGATTTTTCATGTTTATGAAGTTACGTCTGGATATCTGTAGATAAGCACTAATCACCTCATTCATTTTTGTAACCATTATCCCAGACATTTCTCTAAATGAAATAATCCTTTGGTTCCATTTGTAAATTGCATTAAAAAAAAAAATCTGCACTCAGATTTTTGAGATTTTCTCTTTTGTCAAAGGTTAAATATCAACCCCCCCACCCCTCAGCTCTTTTTTTCCTATGTGATAGCAAGATGAAAACAAAAACAAAAGCCTTACACATCTACACCTGAGGGTTAAAATCTGCGATGTTTACCCTCACATCCCTCTGGCCCCTTGGATCAGATTCTGTTCCTCCTGGTGGGTGTTGGTGATGCTGGGGTGGCCTCTCTCCTGCACCCACGTCCCAGGAGATCCTGTCGCCCCAGGTTCCCACCAGCTGCTGCTCATTTCCAGTTGCCATAACACCCGGAGCTGCTGCCTTTAGCACCCACAGGACACCTGTGAGAGCCTGGGACACTTCTGTGGCTGTTGCTACAAAGGACAGGAAAGATTTCCTGTTGGGTTGATGCCACCCTTCCCCACCCAGGGTGTGGGCTCCTATAGGGTATTCCAGGCCTTTCCGAGCCCAGCCAGGAACCGCCGTGGCTGGCCCGCGCCCACTAAGGAGGTCTTGGTCTCCATCTCCGATGATCGTGATGAAGCAACACCAGTCAGGTACCCGGCCCTGAGCAACATGACAGGGAGCTTGGAGGACCCTTCACAGCCAGTGCATCCCAGGGGAACTCAGCACTGTTTGTGTGTGTACACTCACCTGGGGAAATAGGCTCCCCGCAGAGGGACCCCTGAGAACGGGGTTGAGAGCGGAGTGCAAGCTTTTGTCAGGACCCTTGCCAGGAGAGCGAGACGAGAACCGGGGGCCAAAGGTGCCTGCCTGCAACATACAGGCCAAGGAAACAGCCGGGGGCGGAGGGGAGGCTCTGAGATGACAAAGGTGCCCGCCTGGGAAAGGCAGGCCAAGGAAACAGCTGGGGGTGGAGGGGAGGGTCTGAGATGGATTTCCACCCAGGGAGGGAGCTGCTTGAATTTTCCAAATAAGAAAAGATGTGCTTAGTTTATGCTTTGCAGGGACCACTTGGTGGTTGTCAGGAGCTGACTGTAGGGGGAAGGGACCCGCAGGGGTCCGGAGGCTGCTCAGACATGTGACCACCCCGGCTGGTGGCGGCGGTGGGCCGTGGCTGGGTTTGTTCCCTGTGTTGGAGGTTGGGCCAATAGAACGTGCCATTGACTTGATCGTGAGATGTGAGGTTATGAGGAGGAGGGGCGTCCAAGGATCCAGCCTCAGCTGAGGACATGGGGCACTAAGAGTGGTGTCCCACTGGTTGCCGTGGGGACTAGGGCTGGGGCGGGGGTTGGGTGGCATCCGAGCCTCTGGTGGAGCGTTGCGTTGGCATCACTTGTGGGGTAGTTGTACCGGGATGCGGGAGGCTGGAGGTGACTCGGAAGGCAGCGGCCTCCAGGGCTGTTCACACACGTGCTGCCTCAGTCCCTGCTGGAGGAGGTGCGGGGGCACGAGTGCCAAGGAGGGAGCGTCGGTAAAGACTGGAGGGTCGGGGGCGGCAGGGTGGAGGCACAGACGTTTCAGCCAGGAGCTTGGCCAGGAGAAGCTGAGTAGGGTGACAAGTGAGGACCGAGCCCTGGATTAGCTTGTTGGTGACCTTCCCAGCGGCCTTGCCTATTCCAGTGAGGGGGCAGGGACTGCCTGAAATGCTCTGAAGAGGACTTGGGAGGTGAGGCTCTGGGGGCAGTGATATATACATGTTTGAGAAAAGCATGCATTCATATCATTTAATAGCCAACATGTACTGTTTAGAAGAATGTGCTACTAGTCTGGTACCATTCAGAAACTGGAAGAAGGACAATTATTGTGCTCCGTAAGAATAACGATGCATCTGGGGCCTTGTCCTCACTAGAAACTCAGGTAAATCTTGCATAATACCACAAAGTGGCTGCAGAAATACACACTCACAGTGAACTGTACAACTATGCCGCCACAACAATTTGACTGGCGTCAAAATGCATCTTCATGTATTTCAGTCGATGTGCTCAGTCACTGACTTGTGTCCAACTCTTTGGACCCCATGGACTGTAGCCCACCAGGCTCCTCTGTCCATGGGATTTCCCAGGCAAGAATGCCGGAGTGGGTTGCCATTTCCTTCTTCAGGGGATCATCTCTGACCCAGGGATGGAACCCGCATCTCCTGTGTCTCCTGCTTTGGCAGGCAGACTGTTTACTGCTGAGCCACCTGGGAAGCCCTATATTGGTCAATAACGCAATAGAAAATGAAAGATGAGTCTGTACTATCGCACATTCACAAAGTCATTAGTTAAAATAAATCTGTTAGCCAAAAGTACATTTAATTACATAGAATTTTCTTCTTGACTTCTGATTTTGAAAGCTTCTTTGTTACCGGAGTTTTTAAGTTGCCCAGGAATAGATATCTTAATAAATCTCCTTTTATCAGGAAAACAAATACCGTGCCATTGACGACAGAATGATGACCACAAGGTGAGATCTTTTTTCAAAAAATGCAAATAAACAAAGTCTCAATTAACCATCATAGCCCCTTAAAGGTTTGAGGAACTTTCCAACTCATCTGTCCTGAAGGTTTGCAAAACAGTTGGGTTGTCCTTCCTCTCCGGTCTTCCAAGAATTTTCAAGTCATACTTGAAAATGGCATTCATTTATCCCCAGATTAAGGATCTTTTGGGGTTGATGGGGCTTCCCTGATAGCTCAGTTGGTTAAGAATCCCCTGCACTGCAGGTTCGATCCCTGGGTCGGGAAGGTCCCCTGGAGAAGGGTAGGCTTCCCACCCCAGTATTCTTGGTTCTCTGGTGGCTCAGCTGGGGCTGATGATGCAGATGGGAACCCGAGGATATCTCTGACAGTGGCTGGAAAAGCCAGACTCCTCTCTTCGCTTCCCCATCTGCTACACTCCTTCGAATCCCCTACTGGGATGTGGGCAACATGTTTATGGTTCAGGCAGCCTCAGTTTCGAAAGGCTGGGGTATTAGTTCCCCCAGATTATGGGGAAGGTGGGAAAGCATGCCTGGGAAGAAACCAGAAGTGGAAATTCCAGCTCGCCGTGGCCCAGCACAGAGAGAGTGAGAAGGGAGGAGGTGAATGGCTGTGGCCGCTCTCCGCAGGCAAGAGTCAGGGCGGGGACACAGCCGGCCATGGTACCAACGATGCCCTGAGTGGGGGTCCGGGTCCCAGCTCAGGCCAGGTGCCTGGGGCTGAGGATGAGACCTACTCACTGAGGCTGGAGCTAATCACTGGGGATAGAAGAGGCATAACTCAGTGGTCTACCTGAACAGACCAGCAGACAGAGGTAAAATCCCCGTCACTGAGCGAAGGCTTAACATTAGGTTCCAGACTCCACAGGGCCTGAGCCAACATGAAGATGGATGGAAATGAAAGTTAAGAAAATGCTGCGCAGTGTGGGCACAGACTGTCCATAAATATACGGGATGGAATTCTCCCATTTAGTAGGTGGGGAGCAGCTAGCATGCCTCTCATTTCAGATAAAGCAGACTCAGGAACGAGCAGGGCTTAAATATCAGCAGACAGACACCATAAATCCTCTTAGGGGTGTAGAAAGAGGTTGATGCTATTGAACAGGGCAGTTAAATTGCAGGATGGAGGAGCTGGAAAACCTCAAGCCTATGGGTTTGTTCATAAATCGTGGCGGGAATTTCAGGTCAACTAAAGCATCAAAGGTCAAACCACCCCGATGCTTTGTGGTCATTCTGTGGGGCAGCTGCATATGGTGAACGTTTTGTTTCCGTTAAAATGTTATTCTTTCTGTAATGTTCAATGTGGCAGTACTAAAAGTGAAGTCATGAATCATCACAGTGTGATTTTTTCCTACAAAATAAGTTTCCCAAATTGTTGTGAAAAATCTTGAACTTTTTTCTTCCTTTTCTACTAGGTCATATTTCTTTGCCTAGTGTTTTTCCATTATGTTTTTTACTTCAGATCATAAAAGAAGTGTTTGTCCAATTTAAGTAGAAATGCTCTGTCAGTATTATTCTTCAACTTGTGAGATACAATTGCATACAGGGAAATGATGCCTTCACTTGTAATCGCCATTCCAATCAACATATGGAACCTGTCAGTCACCCCAGAAGATTCTTATTCTTAAATTGAAGCCCATCCCCATCCTCCATAATCATCCACACTCTTGACTGCCATCATTGTAGGTTAGGTTTCCTTGCTTTTGAACTTCACACAAATGGAAGCATCCAATATAAACTATTCTGTTTCTGCCTCCTTCCACTCAGTATAATGTTCTAGAGATTCAAACAAGAAGTTCTGAGAACCAGTTAATAGTTTTTATTGCTGAGTCATGTTCCATCGTGTAATATACCACAACTTGCTTATCTATTGGATGGATGTTGGGTTGTTTATAGTTTGGAGCTATTATGAATCACATTTTATGTAAGATTTTTTTATGGACAGATATTTTTTAAGGGAAATAAAAAGATAACGAGTGAAATTTTTGCAAGCTTTCCAAAATGTGGTGCAACCATTTTAGACTTCCATCAGCAGTTCATAGGAATTCCTGTTAATTACAACCTTGCTAGCATTTGGTCTCTCAAAATTTTAAATTTTAGCCATACTGAGGTTAGTGGAATGGTGTCATGTGGTGATTTTAATTGATATTTCTCTGATGATGAGTAATGCTGAACCCCTTTTCAAGGGTTTATTGGCAAATTCTACATCTTCCTTTGAGAAGTGTCCAAGGCTTTTGCTCATTTTATTAGGGTCTTTTTTATTATCTGTTTGTGGAAACTCATTGCATGTACTGAACGTGAGACCTTTGTCAGATATATGCCTTGCAAATATTTTCTCCCAGTCTTTGGCTTGCTTTTTTGTTTTCTTAATTATGCCATTCAGGGTAGGAGTTTTTTGTTTTGGTGAAGTCCCATTGACTGACTTTTACATGTAGTGCTTTTTAAATCCATTCTAAGAAACCTTCTCTAGTTTGAAGGATAAAAATATATTTCTGTTTTCTTCTGGAAGATTTACAGTTTTAGCTTTTATGACTCATCTTGAATTCCTGCTGCAGGGGTCTAAGGATGGGGTTGTGGGTAATTTTCTCCATGTTCATCCAGATGGTGAAATACAATTTGTTGACTGAGTTCCCTTCTCTTTGAGCTTCTTTAAGGTTCATTGTCTCAAATTCAGGAACTCTGTAGTAAGTTATGAAATCACTTAATGTGAGACTTCCAATTTTGTTCTTTTTGAAGTTGCCTTGACTATTTTAAGTCCTTTAAATTTCTAAATAAGTTTGAGAATCAACTCATCAGTTTCTGAGTCCATCAGGATTTGCCTGGGATTGAGTTAAACCTGTAGATCAAATTGGAGACAATTGAAATCTTAATGATATTGAGTTTGAAAATCCATGAACATAGCATGTTTGTCGTTCTATTTAGTTCTTCTAATTTCTTTCAGCATTGCTTAAAAATTGTCAATATAAATGATTTGCAGGTATTTCACTAAATGTTCAATTTAGTTCAGTTCAGTTCAGTCACTCAGTCGTGTCTGACTCTTTGTGACCCCATGGATCACAGCATGCCAGGCCTCCCTGTCCATCACCAACTCCCAGAGTTTACTCAAACTCATCTCCATTGAGTCGGTGATGCCATCCAACCATTTCATCCTCTGTCGTCCCCTTCTCCTCCTGCTCTCAATCTTTCCCAGCATCAAGGGCTTTTCAAATGAGTCAGCTCTTCACATCAGGTGGCCAAAGTATTGGAGTTTTAGCTTTAGCATCAGTCCTTCCAATGAACACTCAGGACTGATTTCCTTTAGGATGGACTGGTTGGATCTCCTTGCAGTCCAAGGGACTCTCAAGACTCTTCTCCAACACCACAGTTCAAAAGCATCAATTCTTCAGCCCTCAGCTTTCTTTATAGTCCAACTCTCATATCCATACATGACTACTGGAAAGCCATAGCCTTGACAAGATGGACCTTTGTTGGTAAAGTAATGTCTCTGCTTTTTAATATGCTGTCTAGGTTGGTAATAACTTTCCTGCCAAGGAGTAAGCACTCCTCATTATTTATGTTTTATGGTACTGTAAATGGAGTTCATTTCATTTTATATTTCAATAGTTTCACTGTAGTATATATAAAATATAATTGCATTTTACTCCCTAGAAATTGTTTCATTCTAGTAACTGATTTGCTGATAAACAATGTTATCTTCTTCAAATAAAACTTTTTCATCTTTCTTTTTAATCTTTGTGCTTTTATATTTTCTCACTGCCTTAGTTCAATAGTAAGGTTTTCAGAATAATGTTGAATAAAAATGATGAGAAAGGATATCCTTGTCTTCCTGATCCTAAGAGGAAAACACACAGTGCCTCACCATTGGTATATGCAATGTATCTATTACAAAATACACATCATTAGAGTTGCAGGTCTTCTGTTGGCTTTTATTTAAAGCTTTTACATAATACTGGCACTGTTTTTCTTACATTCAAGTTTGTGTTTGCTGAGATTTCTATAAGTAATACATCTATATTATTAAACTTACAATGTAATAAGAAATCATTGGGTACTGAATTGCTAAATGCCATGGTTATGATGGTGCCAAGATGGCAGTAGGCAGTTCAGTTCAGTCCAGTCACTCGGTCGTGTCTGACCCTTTGCGACCCCATGGACTGCAGCACACCAGGCCTCCCTGTCCATCACCAACTCCCGGAGTTTACTCAAACTCATGTCCATCAAGTAGGTGATGCCACCCAACCATCTCATCCTCTGTCATCCCCTTCTCCTCCTGCCTTCAATCTTTCCCAGCATCAGGGTCTTTTCCAATGAGTCAGTTCCAATGAGATATCAGTAAGCATTTGCCAAAACACAGGATGATACACATAGTCAATTTTGCTGAATAAAGGTTATTTTTTAACAATAATGATAATAAATATGTTAGACTGTAGGTTTCTCATAGTTTTATTTTGTTGGATTTTTATCATGAATGGATTGAATTTGGTCAAAAGCTTTTTCTGAATCTATTGAGACAAACATATAATTATTTAAAAGAACCTAGACATAAAAGGGTACCTATTGAGCTTATACAAAGCTCAAGATCAGACTTAACTCATCTATGGTACAGAAGTCCTAAAACTTGTTTCCACTGGAGGTGGACCTGACTGGAAATGGGCACAGGAAAACTTCGTGGTTTAGAAGAAATATTGTGTCTACTGATCTCAGCGATGATTACACTAGTGTGTCCATTTGTGTACATTCCACTGGGAAGAAACACTTGGTCATGAAGTGTCATCTATTTTAGATATTAGGGGATTTAATTTTGAGCATTACTTTGCTAGTGTGTGAGATGAGTGCAATTGTGTGATAGTTTGAGCATTCTTTGGCATTGCCTTTCTTTGGGATTGGAATGAAAACTGACCTTTTCCAGTCCTGTGGCCACTGTTGAGTTTTCCAAATTTGCCGGCATATTGAGTGCAGCACTTTCACAGAATCATCTTTTAGGTTTTGAAATAGCTCAGCTGGAATTCCATCACCTCCACTAGTTTTGTTCGTAGTGATGCTTCCTAAGACCCACTTGACTTCACACTCAAGGATGTCTAGCTCTAGGTGAATGATCACACCACTGTGATTATCTGAGTTGCAAAGATCTTTTTTGTACAGTTCTTCTGTGTAGTCTTGCCACCTCTTCTTAATATCTTCTGCTTCTGTTAGGTCCATACCATTTCTGTCCTTTATGGTGCCCATCTTTGCATGAAAAATTCCCTTGGTATCTCTAATTTTCTTGAAGAGATCTCTAGTCTTTCCCATTCTATTGTTTTCCTCTATTTCTTTGCATTGATCACTGAGGAAGGCTTTATCTGTCCTTGCTATTCTTTGGAACTCTGCATTCAGATGGGTATATCTTTCCTTTCCTCCTTTGCCTTTCACTTCTCTTTGCACAGATATTTGTAAGGCCTCCCCAGACAACCATTTTGCCTTTTTGCATTTCTTTTTAGTGGGGATTATCTTGATCACTTCCTCCTGTACAATGTCATGAACTTCTGTCCATATTTCTTCAGGCACTCAGGGATTAGCAGATCTAATCCCTTGAATCTGTTTATCACTTCCACTATATAATCATATGGGATTTTATTTAGGTCATATCTGAATGGTTTAGTGATTTTCTCTACTTTCTTCAATTTAAGTCTGAATTTTGCAATAAGGAGTTCATGATCTTAGCCACAGTCAGCTCCAGGTCTTGTTTTTGCTGACTGTATAGAGCCTCTCCATCTTCAGCTGCAAAGAATAAAATCAGTCTGATTTTGGTATTGACCATCTTTTGATGTCCACGTGTAGAGTTGTATCTCTTGTTGTTGGAAGAGGGTGTTTGCTCTGACCAGTGCGTTCTCCTGGCAAAACTCTGTTAGCCTTTGCCCTGCTTCATTCTGTACTCCAAGGCCAGACTTGCCTGTTACTCCAGGTATCTCCTGACTTCCTACGTTTGCATTCCAGTTGCCTATGATGAAAAGGACATCTTTTCGTGGTGTTAGTTCTAGAAGGTCTTGTAGGTCTTCATAGAACTGTTCAACTTCAGCTTCTTCGGCATTAGTGGCTGGGACAAAGTCTTGGATTACTGTGATCTTGAATGGTTTGCCTTTGAAATGAACAGAGATCATTCTGTCATTTTTGAGATTGCACCCAAGTACTGCATTTCAGACTCTTTTGTTGACCATGATGGCTACTCCATTTCTTCTAAGGGATTCTTGCCCACAGTATAGATATAATGGTCATCTGAATTAAATTTGCCCATTCCAGACCATTTTAGTTTGCTGATTCCTAAAATGTCAATGTTCACTCTTGCCATCTCCTGTCTGACCACTTCCAATTTGCCTTGACTCATGGACCTAACATTCCAGGTTCCTATGCAATATTGCTCTTTACAGCATTGGACTTTACTTCCATCACCAGTCACATCCACAGCTGGATGTTTTTTTCATTTTGGCTCCATCTCTTCATTCTTTCTGGAATTATTTCTCCACTGATCTCCAGTATCATATTGGGCACCTACTGACCCAGAGAGTTCATCTTCCAGTGTCATATCTTTTAGCCTTTCATACTGTTCATGGGGTTCTCAAGGCAAGAACACTGAAGTGGTTTGCCATTCCCTTCTCCAGTGGACCATGTTTTGTCAGAACTCTCCATTGAACTGATGGGATTTAATCATCTATTATTTTGTTAAAAATGTTTGCACTTACATTCCTGAATACAACTAGTCTGTATTTTCCTCTCTTTATATAGATCATCTTCAGTTAGTTCTGATATCAGTTCAGTTTAGTTGCTTAGTCGTGTCCAACTCTTTGCAACCCCATGGACTGCAGCACGCCAGGCTTCCCTGTCCATCACCAATTCCCAGAGCTGACTCAAACTCATGTCCATTGAGTCGGTGATGCCATCCAACCATCTCATCCTCTGTTGTACCCTTTTCCTCCTGCCTTCAATCTTTCCCAGCATCAGGGTCTTTTCTAATGAGTCAGTTCTTTGCATCAGGTGGCCAAAGTATTGGAGCTTCAGCACTAGTCTCTTAAGAGTCTTCTCCAACACCACTGTTCAAAAGCATCAATATCAAAAGTTTTGATATCAGAGTAATTTTAACTCCATAAAACAAGTTAAGAAGCATTTTCTCCTACTCTACTTCCTGATTCTTTTTTTTTAAAGATTGATATCACTAGACTGATTTCAGCCAAACTTGAGTAACAGGTTCTGGATTTACCCTTTTGCTTGAGACAGCCATAAAAAATTCACACCAAAAAAAAAAAAAAAAAAAAAAAATCACACCAACTATGCAAAAATGATTTTCAAAACACTGGGACTAGACAAAGAAGGATAGTGACTGATGAGCAACAGATGACTGATCTCAGAAGCTAAGCAAGATCGGGCCAGGTTAGCGTTTGGATGGGAGAAACGGAAAGCAACTGAGCTGAGGTCTGTGGTTGCTTCGGGTCTCTGCCTTGGGTGTGTTTCTAGGTGGTGTCACAGAATCAAAACACCAGCCAAAACCTGCAAGACCCCTGAAGTTGAGGAGACAGGGGTGACAGTTTGGTGAGGCTAAGACAACCAGAGTGCACGACTCAGTGCTGGAGACGAGGATGACAACGTCAGAGAGAATCCGGAGATCCACAGGGGTCCCACTCAACAGAGGACTAGTGAGTGCATGTGTACTAGGTTAGGGAGTGAACCATTCTAAAAGATTACAGGAGAACAGTGGCTGGAATTCACACATCCCTACCAGTCACACTGGAAAAACTCATCATTCATGGGACATTTGTTACTGTAGTCAGGAATGTCTTGCATCAATAGTGGGAAATAATTATTCTTAGAATAAACACTGCTCCAGACTCACTTAATGAATCATAAAAGCAAGAGAAGAAAGGCTCAAACTGCTTGCAAGAAAATTAACTGCAACCCAGAACAAAGCTCAAGAATACTTACAGGAATTAAAAAATATGTAACTCTCAATAAGATGGACTACACCTCGTCTGGTATTCAATCAAAGATTACCAAGCCTGCGGAGAAGCAGAAAGATCTGATGTATGATGAACGACATTATTAATCTGTTAAAACTAGCCCATAATGGACACAGATGGTAGAATTATTAGAGAAGGACATTGAAACAGTTACTGTAATAAAATTCAAATATTCAGGAATCTAATAGGAAACACAAAATATAAAAGACAAAATTCACATTTTAAGAATTGGTAAATACAATGTCTGAAGTGAAAAATACACTAAATTGGATTAATGGCAGATTATACATTGACAGTAAAAAGATAATGACCTTGAAGACTTAAAAACAGAAACTATTCCTCCCCCCAAAAAAGCACGCACACACGCACACAGGACAAAAGAATGATAAATCAAACGTGAAGAACGTAAGTGAACTTTGAACAAAAGCACACTAACATAAATGTAATTGGAGTCATCAAAAAAGAAGATTGCTTGGGGGTAGAAAATAAGTTTAAGTCAATAATGTAAAAAAATTTCCAAATTTAATGACAACTATACACCCACAGATCCCAGAAGCTCAACAAACCCCAAGCACAATGATATATGCAGAAAATTACATGGGTAATCAAAACCACAATGACAATCAGATTTCTCAAGACCACTTAAAAAGAGAAAGTCTTAATAGCAGACAAGGAATATGTACAGAGGAGTGAATGTAAGGATGACAACAAATTTCTCATCAGAAACAATATTTGAAAAAACGATGGCTGAAAATCTCCCACATTTGATGAGAACATTAATTTGATAAAGTAAACTTAATTAATTTGATTAAATGCATTAACACATTGAAGAAGCTAAAGAGATTTTATTAGAAGAAAGATTCCAAATAACCTAACACCTACATTAAGAGGGCTTCCCTGATAGCTCAGTTGGTAAAGAATCTGCCTGCGATGCAGGAGACCCCGGTTCGATTCCTGGGTCGGGAAGATCCGCTGGAGAAGGGATAGGCTACCCACTCCAGTATTCTTGGGCTTCCTTTGTGGCTCAGATGGTAAAGAATTCACCTGCAATGCAAGAGACCTGGGTTCGATTCCTGGGTCAGGAAGAACCCCTGGAGAAGGGAAAGGCTACTCACTCTAGTATTCTGGCCTGGAGAATTACATGGACTGTACAGTCCATGGGGTCACAAAGAGTCAGACATGATTGATCGACTTTCACATTCACTTTCTACATTAAGAAACTAGGAAACTGAAAGCAAGCTTCAAGAAGGAAATAATAAAGATTAGAGTAATACAAACTACCATGAGTTACTCCAGAAGAAGTAGAAAATCTGAGTATATTAAACAAGTAAGGACAATATCAAGACCTTATTATCAAAGGACAATAGCAAGAAAATAAAAGACAACCCACACAATGGGAGAAAATATTTGTTGCTCACCTCTCTGATAAGGGTCTAGCATCCAGAATATATGAGAAAAACTTTCAATTCAACAATGAAAATAAAGAGATCCAATGAAAATAGGGCAAAAGGTTTGTAAAGATATTTCTTCAAAAAAGATACACAAATGGCCAATAACCACATGAAAAGAAACTCACCATCTTTAGTCATTAAATGCACATCAAAATCACTATGAGGTAATACTTACACCACTAGGATGCCTTTAATTAAAGAAGAAAAATATTAAGTGTTGGCAAGGATGTGGAAAAATCAAAACTCATACATTGCTGATGGGAATGTAAAATGATGCCGTCTCTTTCTAAAATAGTTGGACAGTTGCTCAGAAATTAGGCATAGATTTACCATATGACCAACAATTTCCCTCCTTGGTATAATCCCAAGGGAAGAGAAGACGTACGGACAAACCCAGGCCTTCACACCTAGCGCAGCTCCTCGAGGCTAATGGTGATTCTCCCCAGCCTGATGGAGGGCAGCCTCTGGGGGTGGGTTTCGGGGGCTTGGCGGGGGGGGGCGGGGGCGCTTCTCTCTGACTCCCTCATCCTGGGCACCTGCTGGGCTTGGTGTGGGAAAAACAGTCCTGGGCCTCCCTTCCTGATTCCAGCCTTGATGTCAAGGCGATGGCAGAAGGGATGATGGCGAGACCAGCTGAGCACACTCCCTGGCTAGGAGCCCCTTCAGCTCTAGTACCTGTGAGGTGCAGAAAGAAGGCATGTAGCACGTTAAGTGCTACAATATTTATGTAAGTGCATATGTAACACACACGTGCACACACACATACCAACAGCCGGGGTCACAGGGAGATGAGATGGAAGGTAATTTAAGTGGTCTCCTCATACTTTTCTTGATGGACTAATTCATATGATCAGTATGTATCTATTTCATGTTCAGAAAAAACAAATGATAAGATTCCTCTGTTGAGCTATGAAGGCTTCCAGAAGAAGAGTCCCAGCGCATGTACGCCACCTGAGTGGGGGCCACGGGCTAGTCTTGGGACCACGCTTGCCGGCTGACTCCCCTCGTGGAAATTCAGGAGGCTTTGGTGTAAGTGCAGGGACCGTGGGACCCAACAGGCCAGCAGTCTGGGGCAGGCGACACAAGACCCTGGGGTGACAGGCCAGTGGTGGGACAGGCTGGAGACCTCCGGGGCCGGGGGAAGGCCTCTGGGGAAGGTCCACCTGCAGGAGACCTGCTTGCGTCTCAGAGGCCATGGTCCTGACCTTAAGGACTCTGACCTCACCAGAAGCACACTTTACACAGATGAGACGTCTGGGGAAAATTATAAAAACTTTTAACAGGAAGTGCAGAGTCTGATGCTTTAAATAAACGCAGAGTTCCAACTGAATGCAGCTAGCCTCACTTTTGAAAAGCTCCCAGTCGCCAGAACACAGGGATGTCAGAATTTTTATTCCAGACTTCTTTTCGAAATGTTTCACAGGATTTTGCAGGACGTAGTGTGATTCACTAATGAGAAAACATTTTTTCAAGACAAAGGTCATGTCTCTTGATCATCAAAACTCAGAAGAAATGTAGCAGCTATAGAGACCTGTTTTAGGGGAATAATTAGCATTGAAAGAAGAAAATAATCTTTTTTTCTTGCCGCCACAGATCTCCTGAGATGGGTTAAACTTAAATTCCTTCATGAGAAGACCGTCTTTCAGGGAAAGAGTGAAGTGAGGTTTTGATAAGCTGCCACGCCCTTTCCTGGGCTGGTTAAAGCCGAAAGCCCAGGGGGAGGCAGCAGTCAGAATGAATCCTTTGCATAGAGCTGAGGCCGTGTGGGGAAGCGCACGGGGAAGCGTCCTTTGGTCCGGGAGCTGTGTCTAGAGTGCTCCAGGGAGGAAGGTGCAGGGCCACGCCCTCTCTGACGCCCAGAGCAGGGCCACGCCCTCTCTGACGCCCAGAGCAGGGCCACGCCCCCTGACGCCCACGGCAGGGCCATGCCCTCCCTGACGCCCACGGCAGGGCCTGGGAACGGCTGCCATCACCCAGCTTCCAGGAGGATGCTGGAAACAACCAAGACATCTTGAACTTGGCGATTAAACAAACTCCGGACCCAGAAATGAGGCTGAACTCGGCAGAATTCGTCACGTGCTTGGCCTTAGATGAACGTCAGTGTTTTCATTGTAGGGTTGGAAAGCGCTTCGAGCCAAACACACGCGGGTGGACACAGAGGCCAGGGCTGGCCCGGAGGAGAGGGCACAGCAGGACTCGCTCTGTTCACATGACTCAGAGCCGACCGCTTTCTTTTGCGTATGTTTTCACGATTTCATCTCTCTTAATATCCACCAAGACACCACTCATGGCCATTTCATTTCTGAAAACTTTTGATATTTTATGTGTTTACACTTAAAAATTACTTAATACTGTTTAATATTTAGTTTGAATAAACTACCCGATGTGAGTACTTGATCAAACAAAATACTTTAATATACAACATTTTTCACACATGGTTTCCACACCCTTTCTTAAAACTGGATACAAGAATTTTCAATATTAAGGGGAATTTTTTTTTTCTTTTGGATTTGAATCTACTTAAGACCATGTGGTTTCTAAGATGAAAATCAGACTCAGTCTTTTGTTACTGCTGTTGTTGAGGGTGGGGGCTGAGAGAAAAGGCTGAAATGACTTCTTAGATGTCGAAGAGCCCTAATAAAACAATTTGATGAGCCAAGTGTAAATGCGTGGGAAACACATGGATTGCATTTTCTGTAAAATACACAGGGGCTCCCTCCTCAGGGGAAAACACTTGGCCAGGGCCTGAGCACAAAACGTTTGAAGGGTTGGGGGACTTAATGACATGTGATTGGCCCAGGTTCACTGAACTAGGTATAACACTAAGGCCTCACTCTGCAAGTACTTATCTGACTTCCTTGAGAAAGGGTCAGTTGTTGGAACAATGCAAAGTGATTACATATAAGGAAAGCTTGAGCAAATTTAAGACCTGACTTGTAAGAGAACAAGAGAAAAGTATTAGTTGCTTAGTCGTGTCTGACTCTTTGAGATCTCTTGGACCTGTAGCTCACCAGGCTCTTCAGTCCATGGGATTCTCTAGGCAAGAATACTGGAGTGGGTTGCCATGCCGTCCTCCAGTAGACTCTTTGACGTAAATTACAGAGAGAGATAACCCCTTAATCAAAAATGGACAGATTCTACCCTAGACAACTGGTTCCCTCTGAGTTTTTGAAAGGGATGAAATCTTTAAAATGTAGGCAGAGAAAAAGCGCTTGATGGTGAAAGCTCGTTACCTCGACTTGATGATTATATGTATCCTTTCACCTATTTCAAACATGATTTGAGCAAGGCCCTAGTATCACCAGAAATTTCACCCTTAGCAGGATCAACTGGTAGACAAGCCGTTAGCATGGGTTCTGAGAACCTGTCATAGGTGTTTTGATGCATGCACGGCCACGTTTAGTCAGGTAAACATGACTCTGTAGGACTATAATAGTTCTTTAAAGCCAACTAGTCCCACATAGCGGAGAAGGCAGTGGCACCCCACTCCAGCACTCTTGCCTGGACAATCCCATGGATGGAGGAGCCTGGTGGGCTGCAGTCCATGGGGTCGCTACGAGTCGGACATGACTGAGCAACTTCACTTTCACTTCTCACTTCCATGCATTGGAGAAGGAAATGGCAACCCACTGCAGTGTTCTTGCCTGGAGAATCCCAGGGACGGCGGAGCCTGGTGGGCTGCCGTCTATGGGGTCGCACAGAGTCGGACACGACTGAAGCGACTTAGCAGCAGCAGCAGTCCCACATAGGACGGCAAAGGGACTTAGCTCCACAGCATTGTTTCTGAAAAGCACGGCAGAGTCGTCGTTGGCTTTGAGGCTGAAGGGAGGCGATGCCCGCAGGAGAGGGAGGCGCCCTACTGACCCCGTCAAGAGCAGAACACCTGCCCTGGGCTCTCCAACTTAGCAGCAGCTGATCCTCGTTCACTCTCACCGGCTAGGTGCTTCCTCGTGCTGTAGGCCCACTAACTCGGTGCTTTCCTTCCCTCCCCTGCCAGGAGCTGATCTCTGTCCCCACGGCTTATAGACAGTCATTCTGAGAACCCGTCTTTATGGGAAAGACTGAGTTTTCCTAACGACTGGGTGATCTGGAATGTTCCATCGTCTGGTCAACAATGAGTATGGGGCCTACAATCCGAACGAGCTCTGGACTACTCCATGTGAATCTGGGTCTCAGACTTATCTCTTGCTTAAGTTTGAAAAGCACGAGTCTTCTTCACATATGATGCTGCTGTTGATACCCTGTGAGGACTGGGAGACAGGCTATCCCAGTGGGGTGTTTTATTCTGAGAGGTGTTTGGATCTCCCAGAGGGAGAAGGCAAACTGATCTTCAACATTCACATTTAGAGAAACAACCAAGAAGAGGTTCGTGCCATGTTTTCTTCTAATCTAATTCTTGACGTTTCATTTCTGTAAGCACAAATCATAATGGTTGGCCATTTATTTTAAAATTCAGGCCTCTTGTTAGAGTAGTGTGAAAATGAAAGAAATGCAATCTGACATGTCAAAATAGTTCTTAAATTAATAGGATTAATTATATATAGAGTACGTGTTATATTATTATAAATCAAATCTAAATTATACACTAAAGACATGGCTTAAATGAATATTTGGCAATGTTTTAAAAGCACTGATATTTGACCTCAGGTATAATGCGTATACTTTCTCCTCAATGTCAAATTTGGGATGAACATTAAAAAAAATCTTTGGCCCATATAAGCTTTCCAAATATGGCTGTTATCCAAGTCTCCTCTGAAAATGCAGAAAATTAGAAATCTGGGATGTTTTATAAGAGTTCTAGCAGTTTCTGTTTCTAGTTAAGAAGTGAGTGGCAAGGGACTGGTCTCGTGATGTTCTCCTGCTTCTGGTTCACTCACTGATGGGTCCAAAGGGCAGGAAGGCTCACGAGGCATTTAGAAGCTTAAAAGCCAGCTTCGCCCAGACCCGCAGGCGTTCCTGTGCTGGTGGATGGCGTATGGGAGGCTCACTGGGGCCGTAGTGTTTCCCAGTGGTGTGTGATCTACCCTGCATCCATTCTGTTCCCCTCCTGGGGTATCAGGATTCCTGCCAACTTCAGGCAAGGTTTCTGCCTCAGAACAGCCACTGGGACTTTTTCAGTCCCTGTCACTCCATTTGCATGCCCCTCGCTTGGTCCCACAGCTGACCACAGCTGTTTTGCCTGGGGGCCAGCTTTCCCAGTGGCCCATTAAGAGTCCTGATGACAGAGCCCTGCCCACAGCAGTGCTCAGTCTGCACAGCGGGAAGTTTCCCTCCTCCTTCTTTTCAGGACTGTTGAGTGAGAGAATGCATCACAGCAGAGACGTATGGAAGACAGTGAGCAGAAACCGTTCAGGGACAGACCCAGAGGGAATCAGAAGCAAAGGCTGACGTCAGAGACAGCTGGTCAGAGAAGAAGAACAGGGACAAAAATTACACGGACCATCACATGGCGCAATGCTCGACTGAGGCTAGAAGGGGCTGGTCCCGAGGCGCGGTCTACTGGAGTCCCCGTGCTTATTGAACGTCTGCCATGTGCAAGAGCGGTGCCAGGACCGTCCCTGGGGACAGTGATCTATGTGGGATGAGGCCCTAGGGATGCGGATGCAGGAGCAGGGGCAGTGAGGTGGAGACAGAGACCCAGGCCGCAGGAGGGGTTAAGGAGCAAGGCTGCGTCTCCCACCGTTCACATCCAGGCTCTGACCCGCGGCCCTCACAGGAATCGCGTTACCTCATTCACTTTAGCTAAGCTATTGAGAAGATTCGTACGAACTTTTATACAGTTTATCTAGATGTAACTCACATGTCATCACAATTGTCCAATTACAGCATACAATTCAAGGTTCTTCATTACGTTCGAAGAGCTGTGTGACCATTTCAGTCAATTTTAGAACACTGTCATCATTGCCAGAAGAAGCCCCATATTCTGTAGCTATGGTCCCCCTCTCTGCTCCCCCTTTCTGCAGGCCAGAACAACCACTAAACCTTTGTTTAATTGCTCAGCTGGACCTTCTAGCACGGAACAGAAGCTGTGCAGCAGACAAACCTCTCCTGATCCTGGTCTTCAGGAGAAAGCACCCAGACGTCCACCAGCAAGTAAACTGTTACCTGTGGGACTTGCACGGCCACCCATTATGCAGCTGAGGTTTTTTCATACAATTCCCTGTTTTTTGAGTGTTTGTTTTTTAAGTCATGAAAGGGTGTTGGATTTTTGTCAAAGGCTTTTTCTGTGTCTATTGCCATGATCATGTGGGTTTTTTTTTTTTATTCTATTGATATGATGTATTACATTAATTAACTTTCAGATGTTGAACTAACCTTGTATTCCTGTAGTTGATCCTACTTGGTCATGGTATATAGTTCTTATATATTGCTGAATTCAATTTTCTAGTACTTTTTGTGTGTAATTTTGCATCCATATTCATAAGGAATATTGACCAGTAGCTTTCTTTTATGTGATGTCTTTGTCTGTTTTTTATTTCAGGGTAATGCTGGCCTTAAGAAGAACTAGACCACTGTTCTCTCCTCTTTATACTTTGGAAGAAGTTGTATCAGTTCTGCTTTAAATGTTCAGTAGAAGCCAGTGGTGAGGCCTCTGAGCCTTAACTTTTCTTTCTGGGTAGTTTTTATTACTATTAATTTAATCTCTTTGTTATAAGATTATTCAGATTTTTCTATTTCCTCTTAAATAAGTTTTCTCAGTTTTTGTCTCTATAGATATTTGTCCCTCTCATGTAAGTTATCTGATTTTTATGCATGACATGTTCACAGCATCCCCTTGTTATTCCTTTTATTTCTGTACGATTGCTAGAAATGTTGCCTCATTCATTCATGATTTTGGTAATTTAAGATATCTTTCTTTTTTGTTGTGGATTTTGTTAAATTTTTTTAAACCTCAAACTTTTGGTTGTATTGATTTTTCTCTATGGTTTTTCTATTCTCTATCTCATTCATTTCCACCCTGATCTTTGTTATTTCTTCATTTTGTGTGTTTTAGGTTTAGTTCACTGTATTTTGTACAGTATCCTGTTATGTAAGTCTTCTGTGTGTTTTAGGTTTAGTTCACTAAACGAAGATCATGGCATCTGGTCCCATAACTTCATGGAAAATAGATGGGGAAACAAAGGAAACAGTGACAGACTTTATTTTCTTGGGCTCCAAAATCACTACAGATGGTGACTGCAGCCATAAAATTAAAATATGCTTGCTCCTTGGAGGAAATCTATGACCAACTTAGACAACATATTGAAAAGCAGAGCTATTACTTTGCCAACAAAGGTCCATCTAGTCAAGACTATGGTTTTTCCAGTGGTCATGCATGTATGTGAGAGTTGGACCATGGAGAGAGTTGGACCATGGAGAAATTTGAACGCCAAAGAATTGATGCTTTTGAACTATGGTGTTGGAGAAGACTCTTGAGAGTCCCTTGGACTGCAAGGAGATCCAACCAGTCCATCCTAAAGGAAATCAGTCCTGAATATTCATTGGAAGAACTGATGCTGAAGCTGAAACTCCAATACTTTGGCCACCTGATGTGAAGAACTGACTCCTTGGAAAAGTCCCTGAAGCTAGGAAAGATTGAAGGCAGGAGGAGAAGGGGATGGCAGAGGATGAGATGGTTGGATGGCATCACCGACTCAATGGACATGAGTTTGAGAAACCTCCAGGAGTTGGCGATGGACAGGGAAACTTGGCATGCTACAGTCCATAGAGTTGCAAACAGATACAACTGAGCAATTGAACTGAACTGAACTGATCAAGCTCTTAATTCCATTTAAATTCATCTCTCAGTGATTTCGGGGGCTTCACTGGTGGCTCAGATGGTAAAGAATCTGTCTATAATTCAGGAGACCCAGGTTTGACCCCTGGGTGGGGAAGACCCCCTGGAGAAGGGAATGGCAACCCACTCCAGTACTCTTGCCTGGGAAATCCCATGGACAGAGGTGCCTTGTGGGCTACAGTCCAGGGGTCACAAAGAGCCGGACACGACTGAGCCACTGACACTTTGACTTTCTTTTTTCTGCTGTGTTTTGTCTGGTGTCCTGCGGTGGAAGGATAATGGCTCTGAATTTCCCCAGGTGCCCTGCTTTTGCCGAGTCCCACAAGCTCTGAGATGCTGCGTCTTCACACTTACTATATGCCGGGAACGTGGTCTCTCCAGGAGCATGTCCCGTGCGCACTTGAGAAGAGTGTGCCTTCATTCTGCTGCTGCTGGGTCCCGTGTTCCTTGGATGTCTGTTAGATCTAGTTGGTTAATAGTGCTGTTCAAGGATTCTGCTTTGCCTAATAATCTTCTACCTTGTTGGTCTGTCTATATTAAGAAGTGAAGTATTGAAGTTTCCAACTACTACTATTGAATCGTCTATTTCTCCCTTTAGTCTTGTCGGTTTTTACTTCATGTATCTTGGAGCTCCATCATTGATCTTAAAACTATCATGAATTTGGACTACTATGAGCCGTATTAATATTGTTAACTTGAAATATTCCACATCCCTATAATTCAGGGCTCGCTGAATTGCTTTGGAGCAGGACGTGTGCCTTCAAGAATTAGTGATGTTGTGGGTTATCTGACCTTGGTTATTGCAACATGCGTTCATTGCCTAAGTTCTGTTTTCTTGTTTTATCTGAAACACAGTATATACGTTTCATGTGGAGGCTTTTATACCAGCTGTGTTTTATGGTGGTTAGAAGGGTTGTTTATATTGCTTCCAATAGTTCAGTGGATCCATGACTAAATGAGACTCTTAAAAGGTGAAGTTTTTGTTTCGTATCCTGATTAGAGGCTTCCCAAGTGGCTCAGTGGTAAAGAACCCACGTGTCAACGCAGGAGATGCAGGTTCAGTCCCTGGGTAGGGGCGATCCCCTGACAAAGGAAAGGCAACTCACTTCAGTAATCTTGTTGGAAAACCCCATGGACAGAGGAACCTGGTGGGCCACGGCCCATTGGGTCACAAGAGCCAGACACGACCTAGAGGCTAAGCCATCACCACCACCATCCTGGTGACGATGGAGGTTATACACGTCGGTTCACAGGCTGAAGGTTACAGAGCTGCACATGACGGGAAATTTCGAAAGAGGACTTTGAACAGAACGTCTGTTAGCTCATATTAATCGTTCTGCCAGAAAAGCACAGCTCTTTTACGTATGTGAGTCTGTAAACTCTAAAACTGCAAAGTTAATAAACAGTTATGAAACGATGAAGGGTTTATGAAGTGCTAAACAAATATCAAGTCTATTTAACGCATCTTGGGTTATAGCTTTAGAACAGGTGTTCTTAAGAGCATGAGTTAATGACCCAAACCCAGTTCTCCAAAACAAATAGGAAAAAAAAAAAGCAGGATTGTCAGGGGAAAGAAGGCATCTCTTAGTGATCCCATCTTCAGGGTCAGATGGCCTCTCCGGGTCCCTTTCCCGTCATCACCAGGGGACCAGTAGGAAGGGTTTTCTGCAGGACCTGCCGGAGCTGACCTGCTGTCCTCAGGGCTGGCGTCCTGTCCCTCCAGTGTCCGGGCCTGTTTAATCTCCCCTTCCCCGCCGCCAGCCCCCATCCTCACGCCCTTGTGGGTCTCCCTGTCCTGAGTGTGGCTGAACCGGGAGCCATGCTTTTCATGGACAGAACGTGAGCTGATGGCGCGGCACAGGTTACCGGCGATGCCCTGGCTCTCTGCAGCTTTGCTCACTTGCTCCCTCCAACAGAACAGCTGCTTTGGGGGCCTGTCCTGGGAGAGGCCCACAGGCCAGGAGTTGACGGCAGGTTCCAGGCCATCATCCTGGACGTACAGAGCCCTCAAATGACCACGTGGGCCAGCTTGGGGCCAGAGCCGACCGGGGCCCACCCTCACACGTCCCGGGGGCCGCGGTCCTGGCTCCACCCTGATTAGGGCTTTGTGAGAAGCCTGTACGGAGCGTCCACACCGCAGAAGCTGTGAGAGCATAATGGTGCCTCAGGCCTCTGTGCTTTGGGGTGGTTTACAGGCCTTCTCTATTCCAGGAGGTCTTCCCCCTGCTCCCCGAGACTTCACCTCCCTGCTTCTCCAAGGTAGGCCCTTCTCACAGCCTTTCTTAATGCTTCAGCTGCACTTTCATTGACGTGCTACTGTTTTCCTTACGCATTCCTTGACTCACTGTCTATTTCCATCTGATTTCCTTACTGTGCTGTGAGTGTCTAGCTAATGTACAGGTTCAGTAAATACTACTTGCATGAGTGAATGAATGGGTGGAAGACTCCCAACCTTACCATCTTACAAAGTTAGATCTCTGTGAAAGGGTGGATGTTTAGTCAGAGTTATGCTTCAGAGGAGCCTGGATCACAGGAGAGCTTCAGCCAGGAGGCCGATGTTGGGGGCATCCGGGGGGCAGTTCAGAGCTGGGGGCTGGCTGCAACACCCCCCCGAAGGCTGATGTCTGTCACACACGGCCGGAGTCCTTCTGTACCTGTGCTTTCCTGCCAGACACGGGGAACCAGAGAAGGACATCTCATTCTTTGCTCTTGACTTAACTTCCAATGTCAGACAGTTTCGTGACTTGTCAGGAGCCACATGACAAGTGACAAAGTGACAAACACGCATGCGTGTACATGTTCCGGTTGTTCCCGGCAACTCCAGAGCCCTTCAGCCCGAGACATGCAGGTCTTAGCAGCAGGTATACTTTAGAATCACACGGAGGACCCTGGAGAGCCTGAAGCAGCCGTCCTGCTTTAGTAGATTCTTATTCTGAACGTCATTTCAGAGTCCACTTTGCGTCACTCTTCTGCAAACTTGGGGATGAGAAGAAATTCTATTTTTAACACCACAGCTGAAGCTGAAACTGCAATACTTTGGCCACCTGATGCAAAGAACTGACTCATTGGAAAAGACCCTGATGCTGGGAAAGATCAAAGGCGGGAGGAGAAGGGGACGACAGAGGATGAGATAATTGAATGGCATCACTGACTTGATGGACATGAGTTTGAGCAAGCTCCAGGAGTTGGTGATGGACAGGGAGGCCTGGCGTGCTGCAGTCCATGGGGTCACAGAGTCGGACACGACTGAGTGACTGAAGTGAACTGAGGAGGAATGGAGATGGTTGACAACCCAGGCAGGGAGGGTTAAGCGTTCCCACCGAGCAGGATCACAGACATCCCGCGAGACAGGCCTGGTGAGAGCTTCAGCATCTTCCTGTACCAAGAGGCCTCAGATTCACAGCTCAGCATCATCCAACAAGACCCTCATTCTTCCAACAGACACCCCCCTTTGTTACGATCAACACTGAAGTCTCCATCCGTTAACCCAGAAAATTGCTAAAATGGTACCATTGTGAAAATTTGGTAGAGTTTTTGGTACTAAATCAGCAGCAGCTGGGACTTTGTTTTTCATGCAATAAGAATTCTTTTCACTTTTTGATTTTCCTCAACATTTCTATTTCTCCTTCTTAAAACTAAAATATGGTACCAAGAAAACCTTTTGCTTTCCTCATTCTTACTGACTACTGACGCAATGAGAGACTTCTAGAGATTTCTGCCTTTAATGATGGTTAGATTTCACCTGGAAAGCCTTGTCCGCCTGAGAGGGTCTTCCAGCCTGAGTTCTGTCTTACACAGGCTTGTGGTTTTAGAACAAAGTGAAATAAATGAGAGCATCTCCAGAAAGCAACCCTGAAGAATTAAAGCTTCTGTGTGGATTAGCTGTCATCTCAGTTTATGAGACTTTCCCAGAAAATTGAGTGTGGTGACAGGGCGAGAGAAATAACACCGCTCACACCTCCAGGGTCTTAAATTACCCGGAGAAAGAGTCTCACCCAGGCCAAGAGCACAGAGCGAGAGCCGGGGCTGAATCGAAGGATTTAGGGGCTGGAGACAGAGCTGCCAAGCCAAAGTCTGTGCAAAGCCGCGCGGCCGGCCCGGCCAGCGGTCAGCACACAGGGCCGCTCTGTGTCTCCGCTGGCAGGACACCTGCGGCGGGGCCGGGCACCGCCCATCTCTGACCCCAGGTACCCTGGCAGGGCAGCCGCCGTCGGCCCCCAAGAGCCCCGAGGTTCCGTCGGGATCTGACTTCTTGCTCAGCCCCGGGTGCTGGGCCTGGGGCGCGGCAGGGAGGGACGCAGCGTCGCGTGGACGTCAGCACTGGATCCTCTGGGCTCCTGGAGCAAATGGACAGCTGGGGGAGACTCGGGGAGCGCAGACCTGGGTGCCGGCCGCGTCCATTTTCTTGGAAGAAGCCACAGGGATTTGGAAGCAGCTTCTGGGCTCCTGCTGTGTTGCACATGGCAGGGTAAACATGGCCCTGAAAGAGTCTATTAGGGATAATTAATCATTTTCTCCCGAGATGGTTTCTGGAAGGGCTCCTATACCTTGACTGCAGGAGGAATTTCTAAATACCCAGCAGAGGCACCATTTTTTTTTTTTAAACATTTAACAAGGACTGCTTCTTCAGAAAGCATTTTCTATCTAAATGCACTGATGGCTGGACCTCAAAAAATGATTTAAGTGTTTTTCTCAAAAACAAGGCCGGCATTTTTCAATGCAACTGTTTTCGGGCAGAACACACTGTGCTTTTTGTGGACTGGGTCTTGATACTTACAGAGATTTTAAAAGAAAATATTTGGGCTGTGGTTTGAGAATCAAACAGTCTTAAGTATGTCAATAACGAGAGGCTGGAACTCTTTCTAAAAAAATATATACTGACTGCTGAATGCAGGGCCAGCGTCTAGAAGCCAGGCTGTGCCAAGGCCCGGCACCCTGACCCTGCTCTGCGGCACAGGCAGCCGGAGGGGTGGGCACGGGCGGGCTGGTCCCTCACGTGGCACCATCCCCAGAGCGCGGACACAGCCCTGAGGAGAGCATCCCCCTGATTCAGCTCCGCGTCATCCCTGGAGTGAGCTCTGCCATTTCACACTCTTCCTGCAGGGTACTGAAATCGCTCAGTCATGTCCGACTCTTTGTGACCCCATGGACTTGTCCATGGAATTATCCAGGCCAGAATCCTGGAGTGGGCAGCCTTTCCCTTCTCCAGGGGATCTTCCCAACCCAGGGATTGAACCCAGGTCTCCCACATTGCAGTCGGACTCTCTACCAGCTGAGCCCCCAGGGAAGCCCTCCTGCAGGGTGCGTGTGGGTTAAGACACCTTGCTATCTGAGAGGAACGACTGATTTTTCCTCCTAACCTGGTGGCCGAAACGGATAGATCCCTCTGCTGCGTCACCACTCACGGGAGCCAGGCTGGCCGGTCTGGCCTTCTCCCGCTTCCCCAGGACTGGGCCCGTGGCAGGCTGGTGGAAGTGGCAATCTGTCTTGGCTCCCCCAAGCCTCCCTTTTGTAGACTCACTTGCCCGAGGGTCAACCCCGCCACTGGCACAAGGGTCCACCCCAGCTGCTACTGGCCTTCTGGGTCTGGGGGAGGGGCAGGCGCTGGATCTGCAAAGCTGCAGTGTCTTCAGGTTAATCACCATGCGGCGATTCAGACAGATCCACACACAACGCTCCAACAAAACCGGATTCTCCCACAAAGGGGCACGTGGCGGCGGTTGACAGTCCTCACCGGTGTCCAGGGGGAGGGTGTTTGGGCAAGTCTGGGGTCCGTTCATGAGGGCATGACCCTCGTGGCAGGAAGATCCTAGTGGTTAGGATGCTCAGGCCACAGCTTTGTTATAAAAGACAGCCCATTTCGTTACTCTTCGTAACTTAATTTTTAACCCTGGTTTCAGGATGGGTGAAACAAGATCTGTGTTTACGGAGGTCGCCTGTGATCTCCACAGGATGGGCCTGCTCACGAGGTGCCAGGAGGGGGAGGTGCCTGCCTGGCCGGGACGTCACCATGGGCCGGACATGTCCGCAAAGATGGCCTCACTCCTGCTCAGCCTCGGGCCCGGCCATGTCCGCAAAGACGATCTCCTGCTCAGCCTCGGGTCCGGCCGTGTCCGCAAAGATGGCCTCGCTCCTGCTCAGCCTCGGGCCCGGCAAGCCTGCTCCAGCCTCCTCCTCTGTCCAGCTGCCAACCTGTCTCTGACGGTGCATCTGCCTGCTCTCGGCTCTGGGCACCAGGCCACCCCGACTCTGAGGCTCTGGTCAGCCCGTGACCCCACCTTGGTCTCTACTTGTGGATCAGCTGCGGGAGCTCCAGTTCTGTCTCCAGACTCTTCAGTCTGCTCAGGACTCCAGTTCCTTCATCTGAACACGGGCTCTCGGAGAGGCAGGGCCGGGGTCCCAGGGCCCTGCTCAGGGACATGCGTCAGCATGTAGTTCTGGGTTCCCCTCCTTCCCCCCAATTCTCAGGAAACCTTAGCCAGTCATGGCACAAACACAACTGTTCTGACTCCTCTATCTTTGGAGTCTTGCTTTCAGGATCCAGATTTGAAATTCAAATGTCAGGACTTGGCACATTTCCTTGTTAGACTTGCTTCAAGAAAGGAATGTGTGTTGGGGGGCTGAGAGGAGGTGGGCACAGAGGAGAATGCATGGTGCTGAATTTACCGGGGGGCCCACACCTGGGTCCACAGATTCACCTCTGGGAGAGAGATGAGTAGCAGTTACAAGCACACTACAAGGACAAAGAGCCTCATTTCAGATTCTCACGTGAGCAGAGCCTCTGAGACCAAGAGTTAGGCAGGAAACCTAGAAGACAAGCTCCACCTGCCAGGAAGCCAGGCCCTGGGACAGCAGCACCAACACCGGGGAGGCCACAAGCAGCTCGACTGAGTCCTGCTCCCCTGGGGTCGTCACATCCCGCTGGGTGAAGCCAGGCCTCGCAGAGAAGAATTGACTCCATTCAGCCAAGGGGCAAAGGGCAGAAAGGTGGGAGTCCCCATGTTCCGTGACAAACTGAGACAATTGTGCAAACACCCACTGTGCTTTGCCTTGCCCTGATACAGCGGTTGTTTTGGAATATATAATCGGCCAAATGACTCAATTTTCCACTTCAGCTTTATTTGTAGATACATTTTAAGATAGGTTTCCAGTTTATACACCAATTCTCCTTGGAGAAGAGAAAAAACAGTGAAGTATGTTTTATGAAGAACACCAATTCCTAGTGACTTTGATCCATATGTATATCAAAATAGAAAGCTGTTTATTTTTTTTGTCCTGCATTTTTAAAAAAGAAAATCAATATTTATTCTTTATCAACATCCAGGAGTCAGCAAGTTGTGAAATTATGTACAAGTCGAGATTGACAACATTTACTTTCTATTAATAATACAAATAACATAAAACAAGGGAAGCCAAGTGGTATGAGTTGTACACTCAGATTTCAGCTCCAAACCTTTATTCACGCTGAGCAAAATCAGCGACATAATTCCACAGATGCAGAGTAGGATGAGGACAGGGTCTGATGCTGGCAGAAAACAGCAGTGTCTTCAAGGAGGCAGGGAAAGCAGGATGGTGTCACGGTCACGGCCAGACTCACAAGACGATTCATTTCTGCTCTCAATACTAGGCTTTCCAAAACAAGACTTGTAGTGTCTTTTGGTTTATGATATGGTTATGACCAAGGAAAGCCGACTCTTTTTCTGACGTCACTGCCTGACGAGTCTTAGGTTTGTGTTTTTTCCCTGGAACTCAAGCTCTGCATTTCTACTGTACTTCAAGGCTGAAGCTCACACGTACATTCTATTTACGATTGGATCAGAACACAGATTCGGACATGTTGCCCCCAATATCACATGCTTAGTTGCGACAGTAAACCTCTGATGCAGCATTGTTCTGCACCAGCCATGCGATGAACCAGGAGCTCAGTGGTCAGATCAGCCTGCCCGTCCTGACCTCCCTGGAGATGAGACAGCAACAGAGTGGCGTCATCACACGGCAAGGCGCGGCACGCGGAGGAAAGGCACCTCGGAGAAGAAAGCAGGGAGGGAGAAAAGGACGTCTTCAAAGACAGACCTTCTACTCCGATTCTAAGACGTCTTGACTCATGTGCCTCCGTAGCAAGTTTTCCTGAAATTAATTCCAACCCCTTTGTAAGAGTCCCATGGACAGCAAGGAGATCAAGTCAGTCAATCCTAAAGGACTAACATTCACTGGAAGGACTGATGCTAAAACTGAAGCTCCAATGCTTTGGCCACCTGATGCGAAGAGTTGAATCATTGGAAAAGACTCTGACACTGGGAAAGATTGAAGGCAGGAGGAGAAGGGGGTGACAGAGGATGAAATGGTTGGATGGCATCACCGACTCCATGGACTTGAGTTTGAGCACACTCCTGGAGATAGTGGAGGACAGGGGAGCCTGGCGTGCTGCAGTCCCTGGGGTCACAAACAGTCAGACGCGACTGAGTGACTCAACTACAACAACCGGGGCAAGAGGCTCCCCTGCTCATGGGGAGCCTCTCCTAGAATGCTCTGCAGCTTCAAACCAAAGTCTAGCCTGCCTCTGCCACTCTGTGCCCCCAGGTGCCTCTTCCACTGCATTCACATTCCTGGGGAAACATCCCCTGATCTTACGTGGCTGGTCACCACCACAGAGAACAGGCAGAGCAGATACCTATAAGAGCTCTTTCTAGCGTGAAAGGGTTAGAAACTAGTTTATGCTCATAAACAGCATCTCCAACATCTAGAAATGGTGTTGGCAAGAAAATATGAAAATGCACACTGGATTTACAGAGAAGTCAATTAGAAAGTAATTAAGACTACAGGGCAGTAGTCAAAATGCACAGGGGAAGAGGAGATGAATTATGGCAAGGGTAATTCACATGTAATCTGTGTTCTGTATAATTTAAGGGCTTCCCAGGTGGCCCGGTGGTAAAGAATCCCCCTGCCAATGCAAGAGAAGCAAGAGATGTGGGTTCAGTCCCTGGATCAGGAACATCCCCTGGAGTAGGAGATGGCAACCCACTCCAGTAGTCTTACCGGGGAAATCCCATGGAGAGAGGAGCCTGGCGGGCTACAGTCGATGGGGTCACAAAAAGATGGATGTGACTGAGTGACTGAGTGCTAATCGTTTTAGATGCATCACTTAGAGACGTGCACACTTTGCAACGCACACAAGTGAAAATGGATCTGATGAGGCCACAGACTTGTCCACACAGCACAACACATGAAGCAAGTACGGTTTCTTCATTTCTTTGCTTTTCTCATGACCGGTCCTTCCAATGTTCCAACAGATTCTTCAGCAGCCTCTCCTCACGCCCTCGGGCACGTCAGTAACACTTTAATTCCGTTTTTCTCCTCGGTGTCTCCCCTCCCTGGCCCCCTCCCGCTGTGAGGTGCCCTCATCCTGCTGGACCTTCCCTCAGGGGCCGCCGGGGACACTGAGCATCTGAGAGGAAACAGCCCCGCGCCGTGTGGTCCTGACTGATGGAGATGTTGGTGTGGGAAGCGGGTTCAGCCACGGTGAGAATGGCAGGGAGTGGACCCCTGGGAAGAGGGCCCCACCCCACTTGTCAGGAGTTTTAGGGCCCCCAGTAACGGGGGCGATGGGAGGCAGCGCTTCCCGTGGTCCCAAGGCTTCCTTGCGGCCGGGCGCTGTCAGCTGACTGCCCGGGGGAAGCAGAGGTCGGACAGAGCCATCCGGGCAGACACAACTGGGGACCTTACCAGGGGTGGCCAGGCACTGCCAGGGGGACCTGCGGGGAGGGGCGTGCATGCGTGTGTGCCTGTGTGTGTGTGTGTGATGACGGAGGGGCTCTGGGTTTGGACAACATCTACATGCTTACAACACGAGTGTGGGTGTCAGTTTATTCAAAACCGCACACTCAAAGACTGATGACATCGGTTTATACAGAGTTCCCTGTTACTAAACTACCTTATAATGCACACGCCACTGCTTTGGCCGCTCACACCAGCTCCAGTTCCTCAAGGTGGGACCCACCAAAGGGACACACTCGGGATCTCAGGGGCCGCGTGGGTGCTGATGACCCTGGTCAGCTCCACCGGCTCCCACACTCCTGTGGGAGACCCAAGCTCCTCTTCTTTCTCTGACCTTGTTCCCTCTGCTCCAGCGGTGCCGTCCCCCTTTGCACACCAGACACGCCTGCCCGGGGCCTTTGCACACGTCTTTCCTGCCCGGGTCGTCTCCCCAAGGACAGCTGCACAACCATCCGCATGCTCCTCGTGGGCGCCCGCTCCCACCACTCACCTGCACGCGGCTTCCCAGGCCTCATGTTCACCCTGAAATGCCAGCCCCACCCCAGCGGCCTGCTGCCCTTCCCCGCCTATTTGTCTTCAGTTCTGATCACCAGCGCTGTCCCAACACAGAACAAACGCCGCTGAGTTGCAGCACTTGTGTTTCCTCCCATAAACGCTGTCCCTGGGAGGCGGGCTTGTCCCACCCTTTGCTGGGCCGTCACTGATGCGGCGTGGGGAGAACCTCGCCGGTTCACCGTCCTGAGCCGGGACGCCAGCCGCAGCTCTGCCCGTCACCCCCCAACACGCTTTGCTGAGCTCCTTTAGGGTCCGTGGGGCAGATCTCGGGGTCCGCTTTGTGTCCTGCTGGATCCTCTGTGTCTACAACTCGGCCTTTGTGCAGCAGGCGCTTGACCAACACCTGATGGATAAGCAGCGTCGGAAAGCCTGCCGCCTGCCTTGGTCCCCAGGCAGCGACTTCACCCACGCCTCTGTGACGTCTGGAAGAGGGTGGGGGAGACAGCGCCCGCTCTGCAGTCTTTTCACCGGCGACCACACCCCACACTGCCGGGAACACGCAGAGGCACCTCGGGCGGGCACACCAACGGTCGCCACGCGGATAATCGGGGAAGGACAGAGGGTGAGTGACGAGGCTGCTGGCTCCTCCTAACGCGGCTCGGCGCCGCTCAGGATTCCAAAACAGCGACGACGTTTATGGCGACATGTTCAGAGCACAAATCAAAAGAGTGGACAGCTCTTCATGTATTCAGACATGCTTTTCATATATGAAAGAATTGTTATATTTCACTTGGAAGAATCAGGAAGGGATCACTCAAGAAATTGTACTGAGAAAATATGGCTTTTTATACAAAAATAAAATCTATTTTTAATGCCATTCTTCAAAGTAAATCCCAGACCAAGATTAAGACCAGAAACCTTTTCAGAACCAGACACAAATATGGGAGAATAATCTTAAATCAAGATGTGTAAGAACTTCCCCCAAATAAGCTCAAAAAGGAGTAAGAAATATTCATCAATTTAATTTTACAAACAAAAAAGTTATTATTTAAGCTTTAGTCATGTTTACTATCAAACTATAACTGGAAATAATTTCCAATGATATCTAAATAAATAACATGCAATAATTAATAAAGATAATAAATCTGCATTAAAAGTTGACAAATGTCATGAATAAAGTATTCACAGAAAGTGCGTAAGCAACTTAAAATGGTTAAAAAGAAACAAAATTCACAGCAACATGTGCAGAAAATGTAATCTAATACTGTGTGTACCTATGAAGTTAGCAAATAATTGAAAATTATATTCCTCATGGCTAGCGTGAGTGTGTGTTTGAGTATGTGTGGGTGTGTGTGGTGAGACAGGTACTACATTTTTTCAGTGAAAAACTTGTTAACATACTCTTTCTGGAAAATCATTTCACAATATGTGTCCATTTTCATTAAAAAAGCCGTGTTCTTTGACCTAATGGCTTCTAGGAAGGTATCCAAATAAAATACCAATAAGTGAAGAAAAACGTTTATTCACTCAGATGTATATTACAACATTATTTGTCATAGAGCTAATTTTGAAAGAATATGAATGCCTAAATTGGCAGAGTACTGTATAAATTTTACTATAGCCATATAATAGAAGACTGTAAATATTAGAGCTGATGTGTTCAAAGGAACTCTAACATGGTAGGAACATCCTTATGAATATATTAGTAAGTGAACATTTTAGATAGAGAACAGCAGTGTAAACTTCACTTTCAGTATTGAACTTCATCAGATGTTAATAGCCATCCTAGCAGAGTCATGGAATTTACAAGCAATACTCATTTTCTTCTTTACTTCTGTTTGGTTTTCTATGAAGAGCACTTGTTATGATTTTACTCAGAAGTCATTTAATATCAATAATTAGAAAGCAGTGAGTCTATGTCCCTGGGGTGGGGGGGCTCTGAGGGGTTACCCCCCACGTCCTCCTTGTTGCCTTTTCTACAAATGCTTTGGTGATCGTCATGGGCTGGGTGATGTCCCCACCGCACCCCAGAACCTGGCCAGGTTAGAAACTGGGTCTTTACGGTGGTGATTAGGTTAAAACAGGGCCATCAGCGTGGGCCTTGATCCAGCAAGACTGGTGTCCTTGTAGGTGGAGGGTCTCAGGACACACACACTTATGCCCGCATTAGGACACGGGGAGAAGGTGGCCATGTGCACGCCCAGCAGAGAGGCCTCGGGGAGCTGACCTCTGACCCCCAGATCGTGGCCGTCAAGTCTCCAGGCTCTGAGACAGAAACGTGTGCCGGTGAAGCCCACGGTGCGTGGTGTTTGTTCTGACACCCGAGTTATGTTTCTGGAATGGCGAGACCTCTGTAGGCAGATGCTTCTGACATCAACAGTATGACCTGAGTTGGTGAAAATGTTAGTGGCCTCCACTGTCTAGAAGGGGTTCCTCTTTTAGGAGGGTGGTATCTTGAATAAAACTGTTTAAGTTGACACATGTGTAAGGCTAAAAATGTTTAACGTGGATATTAATTTTCACCGTTCTGGGCTGAAGAAACAGTGCAGAATGGCCAAACGGATAAATTGCAAGTACCAAATTGACATTCGTGGAGTATTTGCTTTCAAACTTGGGAAAGGGGGGAAACGCAAATACGGGTGCAGAAAGATCAGGCCCTGAAGGCATCGCGCCGGCCGGGTTTCCATTTGGTAAGTCAGTTGGCAAACACAGAGGAGAGACCTGCGGGCAGGTAACGGGGTTGGGTTACGGCTGCCGCAGTAGCCGTAAATCTCCAGCTGCGAGGGGACGGCTGAGCAGGGAGGGCTGAGCAGGGACCCGCCGGCATCTCGGGGAATCGCCCTGAAATATGGCCTGCGGGGACGGAGGGCCTCCCCAGGGCGGCGTGCGGGCCCATGAGCCGCTGCGGTCCTTTCCAGGAGCCAGGGCCAGCGCACCCCCAGCCCACTGTGGCTCCAGGGACGGCGCTTGTCTCCGTGGCTCTGACCCTCCCTGAAGGTGTGAGTCACCGCCGCGGGGCAGCGTCTGGCAGTTCACCTTCCTCGCCCTTTCTCCCCCTCCCTCACCCCATCAACTGCACGGACGGTTATCCAAGCTTCCAAACACGGGGACCGGGGAACACAGCACCACAGTGACCCCCGCAGACACAGCACGTGGCTATGATGAGGCTGGTTGTTCCGACACCCCCGACCACCACCCCTCCCACCCCTGGATTATCTTTAAGCATATTCCAGAAATCATCCTTTGATTTGCCCCGATGCCATGGCCTTGAGCAGGTGAAGTGGGCTGCAAACCAACGAGCTTCTCCAAGGCAACCACCCGATCAGTGCCGGGTGGCGCCTCTGGGCTCTGACACCCGACTTCTCACTCGCCTTCTGGAAAAGGCGACGGCAGGTGGCTTAGCATGAATGCACTTCAGCTGGTGTTCAGAGGGTTGAGGGTCTTTCTCAGATGAGGGAACCTTCTTTTAGGGGGCTTACGATGTGTATGATTGGTGGTGTTCTGAAGATACAAACACGTGGATGACAGACAGATGAACAGATACACAGGTAGTGTCTGTGTTTAGTCACTCAGCTGTGTTCAACATTTTGCGACCCCATGGACTATAGCCCACCAGGCTCCTCTGCCCGTGGGGTTTCCCAGGCAGGAATACTGGAGGGGGTTGTCATTTCCTCCTGCAAGGGATCTTCCTGGCCCAGGGATCAAGCCTGTGTCTCCTGAATTGCAGGGAGATTCTTTACCCACTGAGCCATCGGGGAAGATACATAGATAGATAGATAGATAATTGGAAGATGATAGGTAGATGATAGGTGGATAGAGATAGGTTCTAAGAACCTGTACGTGTATGTCTTTGTACTAAACTCCGAATGCTTTCTATAAAATATTCCTCAACTTTAATTCCCTTAGACCATATTCCATTGCCACTTTGCCCTAGAAAAACCATTTTATGACTACTACTTAAAACAACAAACGTAACAGTTGATGAGTTCATTTTTGGATTTGGTGCTAACTAAAATCCATTGATTTCTAAAGTGTTTTCAATGCACAGCATTTACTAACGTTTTTATGATGTAGGTATAGACCTGCAACCCACATGGACTGCAGCCCGGCGGGTTGCAGTCCATGGAGTCGCGAAGAGTTGGACACGACTGAGCATCGAAACAACAACAGACTGACAGGTTTAAATTTGTGCTTTTACAAATCACCTAAAAAGTGAAAGTGAAAGTCGCTCAGGCGTGTCCAACTCCTTGTGACCCCATGGACTGCGGCCTGTCAGGCTCCTCTGTCCATGGAATTCTCCAGGCAAGAATACTGGAGTAGGTTGCCCTTCCCTTCTCCAGGGGATCTTCCTGACCCAGAGATCAACCCAGGTCTCCCGCACCGCAGGCAGATTCTCTACCGGCTGGGCCACCGATGTCAATCAATCGACCCCTCAAGGATGAGGCTGTTCTAACAGATTCCTAGTGATTCCTCCTGTCTCTCCCTTGGCCCATCCCTCCTGTACGCCCACACAGATACCTCAATCACGACAGCCTGCTCAGGCTTTCAATGGGTGAATGCAAACATAGACAGGAGGGGTCCGTGCAGATGGACACCCAGCTGGGGCTGGACTCCTGCCTCTCTCTGACCCTGAGAACCTCTTTCCCCTATGACATCCCAGTCACACTGCCTTTATTCCACACTTGGCACTCACAGCTTGATGTTTTAATAGAGTGTCCTAGAAGCTGAACTTTAAACTCTCAGATCACAAACCTCTTGGTATCAGAGATAATACATCTTTCTTTTACTTTTCTGCAACAGTCGATGCATCCAATGAACATATGTGGTTCATCTGCTGTAACCAGTCAGAGGACTAGAAAACAGGAACCTCACACATGGTGACATCACTAAAAATGTTTAAACACTAGTTTAAACACTAGTTCACAACTGGTTTGAAAAGAGTGAGCAAATGGTTAAAAGAGAAGGACAGATGACCTGAGAGATGACCACAGAGAAGGGCCAGGCTGGATTAGAGAAGCCTTCCTGGAAGAATTGGCGTCTCTCCTGGGATGGAATTTAGATAATCGGAGAAAGTACAGAGTTTTATTTCAATCAATAAGAATAAATGTGTGGTATTCTGAGGAAAAAGCAAACGATCTGTTCTGCTCTACAGGGATGACTGGATTTCTAACAAAGCTTAATTTGTCAAAAGCATAGTTTAATGGGATAAAAAGGGCTAGATTCAGAGAATGTGTGGTAGGCAATCACAAAGTAGTTTCTCTTCCAGGTATTTTAGCAACAATTTAAAAAATATTAGAAGTAGTTTTAAGCTGCATGGATTCACACTGAAATAATGTTTGTTGATACAAATGAACAAAAAATCCTAAAAACATCTCTTGTCCTTCAACTCACACGTTCAGGTGCTCTGGATTCTGCTATTTTTGACCTTGACCTTGACAATGTTTTGTGGAAGAATCCATAGGCTCCAGTGATAAACCGTGAAGAGGAGAACCAGATGGGATCAGACCAGAACCTACAGACCAGATCAACACCTAGCCTTGGATATACATTGAAAGCTCTCACTGTCATATAACCATATGTTTCTGCACTAACTTCAATGTGAATACTTTAAAGACAAAGAAACAAACAAAAATCTTACCCTTAAAAAATAGCCTAAATATTTGATAAAGAATAAGATTGGCCTTCCATCCTGGCCTTCCAACTTCCTGACTTAAAATTCAGCATTCAAAAACTAAGGTCAGGGCATCTAGTCCCATCACTTTATGGCAAATAGATGGGGAAACAATGGAAACAGTGACAGACTTTATTTTCTTGGGCTCCAGAATCCCTGCAGATGGTGACTGCAGCCATGAAATCAAAAGACACTTGCTCCTTAGAAGAAAAGTTATGACCAACCTAGACAGCATATTAAAAAGCAGAGACATTACTTTGCCAATGAAGTTCTGTCTAGTCAAAGTTATTGTTTTTTCCAGTAGTCATTTGTGGATGTGAGAGCTGGACTATAAAGAAAGCTGAGCACCAAAGAATTGATGCTTTTGAACTGTGGTTTGGATAAGACTCTTGAGAGTCCCTTGGACTGCAAGAAGATCCACCCAGTCAATCCTAAAAGAAATCAGTCCTGAATATTCATTGGAAGGGCTGATGTTGAAGCTGAAACTCCAATACTTTGGCCACCTGATGGGAAGAGCTGACTCATTGGAAAAGACCCTGATGCTGAGAAAGATTGAAGGCAGGAGAAGGGGAGGACAGAGGATGAGATGGTTGGATGGCATCACCGACTCGATGGACATGAGTTTGAGTAAGCTCCGGGAGTTGGTGATGGACAGGGAAGCCTGGCATACTGCAGTCCGTGGGGTCACAAAGAGTCAGACATGACTGAGCAACTGAACAGAACTGAACTAATGAGACTTTCAAAGCAATATCATCTTCTCAAAAATAATAATGTTAATCTGACATCCCTGAAGGTTGGGAGAAGAAAGAAAAAAGTTAAAGTAAAAGTTAAAGTTAACTCTATGAAAGCTCAAAATGGCTTTTACTTAAGAATCATGACTAAGAGCATTTGGGGTTTTGGGTAGAGTTGGGGTCTGTTTCAAAAACTTGCCCTATCACATTTCAGGGTATAATTGAATTGAAATAACAAAGACATGTGTGAATTCAAATGCTAAAATCAAATTATTAATCTTTTGTCTTACGTAAATATACTTCATTTTTTGATTAGTAAACAATTTAGGACTTAACTCTTAAAATGGATTTCTTTCTAGCTATTTTGGGGTTTGTTTTAGGGTTTAGAATTTCCCTATAAGAAAAACTATAGTTTACATTTTGCTTTGCTGGTTTAATAGTTATTCATGCGCAAAGCACAAAAACAGGCCTCAAAACCATCAGCAAATTAACAGGAAGAAATCAGAGAGACCGAAGATTGTAAATGCTTCACAAAAGAAGTACCACAGAAAATAAACTTAATGGCATCAAGATGAGCATCCTTAGATGAAACATATTTTAGGTCTGTTTTTTAACTCATTTTTTTAGTGACAAGCATAATTTGATTTGTTCTCCTTTTTGCATGGATAAAATACTAGGTGAATGTACAAATATGTTACTTAAGTATTTGAGAAATTTAAGAATATGGTGAATAAAACCATATTTTCAGTTTCCTCAAGTTATTCTCTTGTATTGAGCCTCAGGGAAATTTTAGCTCACGGGACTAAACATCATTTACTTCCCTGTTCCATTTAGTGAAAAAGTCTAAAGTGAAAGTCGCTCAGTCGTGTCTGACTCTTTGTGACCCCGTAGACTCCATGGAATGCTCCAGGCCAGGATACGGCAGTGAGTAGCCTTTCCCTTTTCCAGGGGGTCTTCCCAACCCAGAGATCGAACCCAGGTCTCCTGCATTGCAGGCGGATTCTTTACCAGCTGAGCCACAAGGGAAGCATCTCAATAAATCCCAGCTGTAGAAGGTGAAACCTCGGAGGGCTAAGGACCTTGATCCTAAATCTGTTTAGTCTCCACAGATCGTTTGACGGCACCATGGGGCTAGTGAAGAGTGCTGTTTATCAAAGACTCACTAAGCGCTCAGTGTTTTGCATAAACTGTTTCTCACACTAACCCCAAAAGACACTCTTCCAGTCGTAAAAAGGAAGACGTTGAGAGGCAGGAAAGCTGTCTGCCCAGGCAGAAACTGGCGGCACGGACTCCGTTCCAGCCAGGCGACTCCAGCTCCAGCTCTTCCTCCTCGCCTCCCAGACCCTCGAGGCCACGCTCGCTGCTGTCTCTCCAGTTTAGACGCTGGAGTCTTGGTTTCCCGGCCCAGCGCTTTTCCCATTATACCTCTGTCTCAGATAAGCACACAGTGACTTGGAAGCATGTCACGTCATTGTTCCTCTCGACTATTCTGAAATAACATTAACGCACTTCTCCTGTTTTAGGACAAACCCTAAGCTGCTTGCTCCTTGCTTTGAACTACTGTGGCTCTCCTACCCCACATCAGTATGAAAGGCATCTCCGAAGAGACAGAGAAATCACACGAGAGAGTAAGACAAACAAGCCAACATAAAGAAGGAAAAATTCAAGCAAACGCTTACATGAGAAGATATGTGGATGGGATACAAGCCTGTGAAATAGCGCTTGGCATCATTATTTACCAGGGACATGCAAATATAAAAGCACAAGGAGGTAACACCTCATATCACTTATCAACTAAAATGGCCAATATTAAAGAGACTGACAATACTGAGAATTGAAGGGTTAAAATAAGGAACTAGAATTCTCATTTGTTCCCAGTAGAAATGTAACTTAGTGACACCTCTTTAAAAAAATCAGCTTGGTAGTTTCCTTTAAAGCTAAAAATACACTTAAAATGTGATCCAGCAATGACCTTCCCAGTTACTTATCCAAGAGGAAAAGAAACAGCATCCATACAAAGGTCTGTATACAAAGGCCCATGGAAATGTTATTTATGAGCTAAAACTGGAAACGCCGCAAGGCCTGTCTACAGCCGAATGGATGAACAGGTATGCTGCATCCACGTGGTGCGCTGTCACAAAGATTTCTACTGAAACAGGAGCAACAAAGACACATTTCTAAGTCATAAGGATGACGGAAAGAACAGAAAAGAGCGCACACCATGATTCCGTTTACATGAGACTCCAAGGTCAGTTCTAATCTCTGCCTATAGAAGTGGTGTCCATGGTTTCTTGGAGCCAATAGCGTGCAGTGGTGATTGGCTAGAGAGGAATTTTTGAGGTTGATGAAAAATGTCTCTATCTTCATTGTAATGATGTTTATATAAATACATACATTTGTCAAAATACGCCAAACTTTGTACTTAAAATAGGTACATTTTAGTGAATAAAGCTACCTCAGTAATGTTGAGTTAAGAATAAAAAGGAAATGTGTTTATTCGGGGACTTTGCTGAGGACAGTGGCCCAGGAGACCCAGGCCAGACGCTCCCAGGAAATGTTCCAGAGAGGTGAAGGGGCGCATAGTGCCTTTTGGGAATTGGATTAATTTGCTAGAGCAGCTTGTAGAACTCAGACCAACATTCCGGTTACTAGATGACTGATGACTGATCTGTTATAAAAGGGTGAGACCCGGGAGCAGCTGAGAGATGCGAAGGACAAAGTGGGGGAAAGCGTGTGGAGCGTCCATGCGCTCTCGGGGACCCACCCTGCAAGTCCCCCATGTTCACCAACCTGGAAGCTCTCCAACTCTGTCCTTTTGGGTTTCTATGGAGGCTTTAACAGGCAGGGACAGTTAATCAAGATTAGCAGTTGGTGATCCAACTCAACCTCTACCCCTCTGCCTTCCCCAGAGGTTGGGTGAGGACTGGGAGGTGGGATTGCAAGTTTCAGCCCTCTCTGCTGGCAACAAGCCCCACCCCAGGGGCTTTCCAAAAGTTGTTTTATTAACATAACAAAACACACCTTTATAATTCTTATTAGAGGAAATTCCAAGGGTTTAAAAATTCTGTGCCAGAAACAGAAATGAAGACCAAATATATATATGTTTCTTACTGTATGTGTGAGTCACTCAGTCGTGTCCAACTCTTTGGGACCCCATGGACTGCAGCCCATCAGGCTCCTCTGTCCACGGAATTCTCCAGGCAAGAATACTGGAGGCTGGTCCCATTCCTTCTCCAGGGGACCTTCCTGACCCAGGGATTGAAGCTGGGTCTCCTGAATGCAGGCAGTTCTGTACCATCTGAGCCACCAGGGGAAGCCATATTATTGTCGGCTAAAATCAATGCACAATGTGAGAGGTGAGATTTAAGTTTTATTTGGGGCAAAATGAGGCGTATATAGCCTGGAAGACAGCATCTCAGCTAACTCGGAGGAGCTCTTCCAAAGTGGCGGCGGGGAGGGGTTCAGCGTTACATGCGATTTTCCTGGAGGGGGTGCGTGCCATCAAGCAGCTGGCTTTATAAATCACAGTTTCACAAATCCCAGTAGCTCTTCAGTTGCCCCCATGGGGTAGGACTAACAAAGCCTGGTCTTTCCTTTCCAACCCACCTCCCACTTGGTTGCAAAATCTTCCCTTCTTTTGCAGGGGACACGGCACCCTGATATTGAGATGTTTCTAAGACTGGATGGTCAGATGAACCTCTGCAAAGCATTTTATATTATCCACCCTGGAGAAAATAACACTTGAAACAGGTTGTTTGAGACATTGTTACTGACATGGTCGAAACTTCAACTAAATTAAAGATAATTTGTCAGAATTAATTATATATCCATGACACTTGTATTTTTTCCTAGAAACATATTCTCTAACTTGATGCAACCTTTACAAATTTCATTTGCAAAATACTTTACATTTTGACAAATATTGTGTCTCAGTCTAATCCTTCCGTTGCCAAATTCGGGATGACCACCGCTCTCTCATTTTATCCACTTGTCTCCCTGGGTCCAGCTGACCGGCCTTCTCTTTCTTCATAAGTCTTGTTTGCGATGCTTACTGTAACATTAACTATAATTAAACAACATAAGTACAGAAAACTTATTGTGCCAATCATTACATTTTAACATGACATTCCACTTTGCAGAGAAATGCCTTAGCATTTTGTTTGCTATTTTCAAAAGTTAAATACTGCATTTGAAAAAAGTTGATAATTTTGACAAGTATTATACAAAAAGCTCTGAGGTTCCTACCTAAGGGTTATATCCTCATTTGACAACTAAACCAAATCTGTGGAATTTACATGAAAAGAGGGAGACTAATTATGTAATCTGTCACCAATAAACTGCCAGTAGGCAACAAGCACCCACATTTTGTGGAGAAAATGATATTACAGAGTCCCAGCTCTTACAGCCCCCGGAACTGCATCCAGTTTTGCTCACAATTCTGCGGGCCTCACCTTTAGCAGGGGTGAGCACACATTTTTAAGTTAAAGGATCCAGAGATAAGAAAGGGAGCTACAAACACCAATGAAAAACAGATAGAGTCAGCTGGGACCAAGATGGCAAGGAATCTGACCTCCAACAGACCCCAAGTCTCATCATGTGCTGGTTTTACTACATTAGACAATTACATGACACACCCACCTTGGTCAGGACCAGGCATTAAAGACCAAAAACGGATAAAAAAACGGTGGCATCCCACTCCCTTAAAAAGCCCGCCCCTTCCCAGGGTGAGTGTCAAACACATCGGTTTCCCGTGAGTGGGCTCACTCATCCCGGTGTCCTCACGCTTTAGAACCAAGCCCCCTCACCGGGAGGGGGGCGGATTGATCTGGCTAAGTGCCCACGTCTCCGTGCTGTGGCCGGTGGGCAGAGCTTGAGCCACGCTCTCTTCGGCTTCAGTTTCCAAGCAGAAAAAGGACCCTTCCCCACCGAGGCGGACAGCGTCAACTGGGGCTGCGGCAGAGGCCAGTAAGACTTGATTTGGTAACACAGGTTCCTCGTTTCTTTTAAAAGCCTGAATTTTAATACACCATAATTTGAAGAGTATAACTTTGATCCTAATTGCTTTCTCCAGCATTAGGTACCAGAATTAAGGACCTCTTTGTATTTGTATATTTTAGAAATACATCTCAGCTGTTTGGCCCTTCCTGTGTTTATTTTAGAAAGTTTCCCGATGACTGACTCTCGCGGCTTTGCCAGTATCCCTCTGTTTAGTCTAATGGAGATGAAAAATCAAATTAACCAGGTGCAAGTGTTATGGCAATTAATTGTTTAACAAGTAGAGGTGAAACCTGCAATCAGTGAGAGAGGCCTGGTTTGGAATGATAACAAAATCAAAGCTCCATCTCATCACTGAAATAAATTTTGTCTGAGCTTAAAGGAATGAAAAGTTAAAAATTTTTTTCTAGCAAAATGGTAGATTAGATATTCCAATTAACTCTCCCGTTATAATTAATCAAAAATTCTAGATAAATATATGCTTGTGTATTAACATGGGTATAAGTGTGTGTGCGTGTGTGTCTGTGTGAATGTGCTGCGACCTGCTTAGTCACTCAGTCGTGTCTGACTCGTTGTGACCGCATGGACTGTAGCCTTCCAGGCTCCTCTGTCCATGGGATTCTTCAGGCAAGAATACGGCAGTGGGTTGCCATTTCCGTCTACAGGGGACCTTCCCAACCCAGGGATCGAACCCAGGTCTCCCACACTGCAGGTGTATTTTTACGATCTGAGCCACCAGGGAAGCCCCCCCACCCACCCACCCCCCCACACACACAGAGTTGGAAATACTGGGAAACTCAGAAGCTGGACTTAGTTAAATGCGTCCCTGAAGCCAGCTTTCCCTGGCCCATCGACTGGCCCCAGTGAAACACATGCCTTGGTTGACAGCCTTTCTATAGTCTGGTGCAGAAAGGGCCCCGCACAGAACCTCACTGCCTCCTTGAGACGAGGAGAGGGCTGGACATTCAGGGAGACTGAGGCAGCCGGAACTTGCAGGGCAGTGAAGGAGGGTGCTGCAGAGCCCAAACTCTGAGGGTCTTCACGGGACACGTATTTTTATGTATATATAATATATCTTTTTGATTCTGCACCTAAGTAACGGAGTCTCTTCCAAACAGCCTGAGGCTGACGGAGGGCAGAACTTTTCCCCCTGTGCTGACTGGCCGGGGGCACGGACTGCTCCCCAGACGGCCGTGCCAGCTTTGGCACCGGATCTGTTTGTCAGAAGGAAACTCCCCACAAGGGGCCTTGCTGGAGCTGCCAGAGATGGACCCCACCGGCAGCTCGGGGGACGCAGGCCTCGGTCCTCAAGCTGAACCGTGGGTGAAACAAGCATCTGCCATTGGAACGAAGGGTGACGACAGGTGTACCAGGCACATGGAGACTCACAGGAATGTTAGATTCAACAGCACATGCTGGTATTAGCACTGGATAAAACAGACTTTAAATAAAAGAAGATGCATTATTAGAGGAATGGTCACTATGTAATGAGTAATGTTTAAGCTACAAGTTAAGTTACAAATAATAATATTTACATTGAAAATTGTACGCATTGAGTAAAATAACCTCAAACCACATGAAACAAAAATTGAAAGAATTCCTGACATAAACTGGAGAAATACCAATGTAGTGGAAGATTTTACTAAAACTCCCAGAGAACAGAAAACCAGGTAAGAATATAGATGATACGAAAAACATTCAGAAACAGTAACCTAAAGAACACCCAGAGTCATGAATAAACCATAACCACAGAACATTAAAAAACGGATGACGTATCAGTCATGAAACAAATCTTTAATAAGGTGAAGGAACCGATTTTATATAAATAACATTATCTACCAGATATATAACTGAAATTATATCATATAAAATCTCATAGAGTTGGAAATTTAAAAGTACATTTTAAAATAAATCATGGGTTGAAAAAGAAATCACAAGGGAAAATTAATAAATATTTTGCATGGACAAACAAACAAAAGAAAATTACATACTAAAACTTGAGTGTTCAACTAAAACAGTACTTTAAGGAAAATGTATAGGCTCAAAGGCTTACAAAAAATATAAGAATGACTAAATATTAATGAGAAGTGCATGTAGAATAATCCTGAAGAAAGGAAAGGAAAGTCAAATAGAAAGACAAACAGAAACTAATAAACAAAGTGACCTTACAACAGAGAAGATAAACAAAGCTAAACTAATACATGTGATTTTACACAGCTAGTAAATAGATGGAGAAAAATATAGAAATGGTATAAATAAACCACAAGGTTATTAAAAAGAAACACAGCTATAATGCTGCCGAGATTAATGTTATGAAAAGCTTTATTACATTAAATTTGAAAACATATTAAATTGACAACTTTCCAGAAAAGCGTAACATAAGAGACTTACTGAAAGCGAAAACAATCTTCTGTAAAGATGATCTAACCCGCAGTTAAAAATCCTTCAACAAGAGAAGAACACCACTTTTAAATAAATATACTGGTAAATTCAAGGAAATATTCAAAAAAGAAATAACTTAATCTTACACTAACTAGAATGTAGAAAGTAAGCTCCCTGTTGTAATTGACAAGGCTAACAAACACTGCACAAAGATGTCATGAAAATTGAAAATTAAACTCCACCTTGGTCAGAAACTCAGATGCTAAAATCCTTTGCATCTAATAACAAACAAAGCAAATGTATTCTGTAAAAAATAAAATACATAAGGACCACATACAGCTTATCCCAGGAATGCGAGGTTGCCAAAAATCAGTTAACACTGCCCATGGAATTCTCCAGGCCAGAACACTGGAGGGGGTTGCCGTTTCCTGCTCCAGGGGGTCTGCCCAGCCCAGCCCTGCTGCTCTCCCACACTGCAGGCCGGATCTTTACCGCTGAGCCACAGCAGAAGCCCCAATTAACAACAGAAAAGGTTTAAAGGAGAAATTCCATATAATCAACTCAATTAATGCTAGACTCAATTGTGTTTGATGTGTGTTTAATAATAAAGCATCAATATCATTATAACCATAAACTCTGCCTTATTCAGGATGGACCTGTTTTCAAATGCTGCACTTGTGAAACAAAAGGACCCCTTTTCCACTCAAAAGTGTCCAGGTTGATGACAATACAGTTTATGGCAATCCAAATGGAAGACAGCTTTCTAAACCCGATACGTCACATCCCACAGGTCCTACGGCAGCTGTTACACACGAGAGCAAATATCTCAGGACTACTCGCCTAAGTTGAGCGTGGCTGGCCTCACGTTTCCATTCAGCCTTGCCCTGAGATTTTAACCTGTGAAATTTGGTTTGGGCTTGTTTTTAAAGTGTATGTGTAAGGATCGGAAAGCAAGATTTTAAGGTATTATACTTAAGAAGGATGCAATTGTCTACATATAAAACTCAAAGAATCTATAAACTTATCATTAATAAGCCATTGGTCTGGTTTTTGGTAGAAAATCAGTGCAGAATATTAAGTGCAATGTTATATACCACACATCGTGAATGAAGGTCACTAATGATAACATCTTTTTCTTACAGACACAAGTGCCTGGGGATAAATATAACGAAGTGTGCCAGTTAGCATAGTGTTGGAATAGGGAGAGAAACATTAATTCATGGAAAAGAATAAGAAAATCCAGAAACTGACTCATGGAATTATGAGAGCGTTATTTAAGACGGGGGCTTCCCAGGTGGCTCAGTGGGTAAAGAATCTGTCTGCAATGCAGGAGACACATGAGCCACGGGTTTGACCCCTGGGTGGGAAAGAGCCCCTGGAGGACAACTCTTTCCAGCATTCCTGCCTGGAGAACCCTATGGAATAAGGAGTCTGGTGGGTGACAGTCCATGGGGTCAAAAAGAGTCGGACATGACTGAGCAGGACCTCCACACACATGTCTTGCTAGAAACTTCCATCTAAATACATGTGCTTAAAAGAGAAACCTGCCTTTTACAACTCAAAATAAATGACAGCAGGATGCCAGGAAGCGGCGAGCAGGAAGTCTCAGCTGCCCAGGGTGAAGGGCAGCGTGTCAGAGACGCGAGTGGCCAGAGAAGGCTTCCCTCCCAGCAATGCCGCCGGACTCCAAGAGACGCCACTGAAAGCCCCACACACCCGGCGACTCAGCGTGTGGTTAAAATAGAAAGAAACACGCCTGAGAGGTAGACGCAGAGGCCAAAGGAGTCACCGCACGGGGGAGGGAAGGCGGTGAGCAGAAGGGGCACACGGTCCAAGCTGAGGCTCTCTCACTGGGGGACAGCGGACCAGGGGTCAGTGAAGCCGGAGGGGCCCGCCCCAGGGGACGGCGGCCTCCGGAGTGAGGGCCTCTGTGGAGACCCCGGGGGCTCCAGCCAGGACTGGGGGGCAGGTAGTGGGGGTCTGAGACCCCCGGAGCTGGTTGTCCTCCCTCTCAGCCCCTTCCACGAGGCGCAGCATGCATGCACTGTGTCCAGAGAGGTGGACGCTGGGTTTGGGAGGCCCAGGGTCACTGTCCGCCTCCAGGGGTTTGGGGAAAATTGACCATCACCCCAAAGGCGGGACGGAAAAGACCCTGCATCTAGTGTGGCTCCAGCAAGCCGTACACCAGCCTCATGGCTCCAGCGGCCCCCGTGGCCACCGGTAAGGTCACGCTTCGGGTGGAAAACCCTTTGGCCACTGGACAAAGCCCAGGACAGAGACTCACTGGCAGAAGCCCAGGGGAGAGTCGGCTGCAGCAGCGGACCTGGGGGCTCCGGTCAGCGGCAGCACTGGAAAGATCCAGCCAGTTCACACCGTAACCCTGCCAGCCCCCCGGGCCAGGCCAAGGGTCTCCAACCCTGGACGGGGCCCTGTGCTGCTCCGAGGACACCCCACCAGCTCTGATGCCTCTAACCCCAAACCCAGACACCGCCCACCCTCCCTGCCGGGGTCGCCCCCACACAGATGGAGGAGGCATGAGTCGGGAAACCTGGGGATCTCCTCTCACTTCCACAAGGGCCTCTGCACCCCCGTCCTGGATCTCCGAGCCTGGTCTGCATGCTTTCCTGAGTCTTCAGCCTCATTGGACGTGGTGACTCAGGAGGAGAGAGCCCCAGGGGCCGTGGTTTCTCGTCCTCCATGTGTCAATATTTGAATGTGTCTGTGAAGAAGCCCCAGATCCTCTAAAGGTGGATTCACTTGGCAAGTATCTTTTCTCCAAGACTCCTGCAAGGGCTTTATGGACACGGGAACGTTTGTGATAGAATTTAAGGAAGGTCACACATCATCTGCTTTCTCCGATTGCATTTCCTGTGTCCCGCTGACCCCCACATGGGCATCTTTGGTTGGTCTGTAGGCCTTGGTTGGTCCCCATTACCACCCCCCCAGCACTTGGCAGCCGAAATGTGCTTCTGGCCCACGGTTCCTCCAGGGTCTGGACGTCTTGGCAGTGTCTGCAAAGCCATGTGCCAGGTTGCAGAAGACAGATTCCCCTTCATGGGCCTTGGGTTGGAGCGGATGGATGTGTTGTGAGCTTCAGAGTTAGACAGAGGCTGTCAGTCCTCTGGGGGACAAGGCTGGGGAAACAGGCCCTCTGCCCACTTCCCTGGGCTCACGGCTCCGGAAGAAAGCCTCAGTGTCCTGCTGGAATGTGCACATCCTGGGGGGGCAAGTGGAACGGGGATTCCCACCAGGGTTCAGCCTCAGCGCTACCCTCTCTCCAGGGGGCGGTGGCCAGGCCTGTGCGCTGACGTGCAGGCACTCTGGTTTTAAAGCCCCAGAATTAAGGGGGAAACAGTGAAAACCAGAGAGATCAACACTTTTGGCTACACAGTCATCATTATCCTCTTTTCCTTCCTCAGATAACCTTGGTTTTATTCAAGTACCTACCCCTCCCCATCCCCGATCTCAGAGGATGCTGACCCCACTGGCTGTTCCCTACCTGGGGCTGATGAAGACGATGCTACAGATGGAAGCCTGAACCCTGGAACCCACAGCTTGGCATCTTCAGAGCCTTGACTGCATTTAGAGTCGAGGCCTTGAAGAAGTAAGTAAGGTAAAATGAGGTCATTAGGATGGGCCGTAATGCACTGGGGTGTCCTTATAAGGTGGAGATCTGGACACAGATACACACAGAGAGACAATCCAGTGAGGACACGAGCAGCAGACGGCCGTCTGCATGCCCAGGAGAGAGGCCTCGGGGACCCCGCCTGCCTCGCCTGGACTCAGCCTTCAGTCCTCGAGACTGTGGGACGGCCGCATCCGCTGGTTCAGCTGCTGGAACCGTTATAGGGCCACGCGGACCACAGGGAGGGCAGGGCACGGGCCATCCCTCCTCCCCTCGCCCACGGCCCGGCACGCTGCCCTCCAGCATCAGAGCTGGCCGGGACGCACGGCCGTGTCCTCTGAGACGGAGAGCTTCACCGGGAGTTGTTGTTACCTGCAGCTGAGCATCTCTAGTGAGTCCTCCTGCCGAGACCAGCGCTCCCACCATCACCGCCCCGACCGGTGCCGTTAGCGCCAGAACGTCTCCGCCGCGACGACCACTGTGCTGGCGTCTCAGCTGCCGCTCCGCCCCTGCCGCTCCGCCCCTGCCGCCACCTCTGTGACTCTCCCCGCTCTCCCTGCTGTCAACGCCACCACCCCTGCTGGCCTGGCCTCGCGGGTCAGCTCAGCCGCTCAGTCGTGTCCGACTCTCTGCAACCCCGGGACCGTAGCATGCCAGGCCTCCCTGTCCATCCCCACCTCCCGGAGCTTGCTCAGGCTCCCGGCCATCGAGTCAGTGATGCCATCCGACCACCCTGCGTTCCTTACAAAGCAGGCATCATTTCAAGAACTTGAACTCCAGTAACTCCTCCTCTGCTGGCAGGCGCCGGCGCTGGGTTCTCTGCTCCGGCTTCCTGGGTCTGGAGGGGTGAGTGATTGTCCTGGGCTGACTCAGAAGAGCCGGCAGCCGGCCAGGCAGCTGGTTCACGAGAACCAGGAAACCCGGGGTTTGGCCATGACCCCTGCTAGTGAGGGGTCAGTGAGGGGGCCCAGGGCCCGAGTTTAAAGGCAGGGCAGGCGCGAGGGCCGGGACTAGAGCGGGGTGCCATTCTTGATGGGGGCCTTGCCAGGACAGAGGGGCACGAGGACAAGGACGCGGGGTCCCTGCCAGGGGCAGCGGGCGGGGGCCTGCCAGATGGAGCCCGAGGCCTGTGAGCGCCTGACGGGCGGCTGGCGTCCAGAGAAGAAACGCTTGCAGCCACCTGGCCTGTGGGCGTCCTCGTTCCATGGGTGCTTCGTGGGCATTTTCCCGACCTTAAAAGCGAGCAAGGTTCTCCGGGCTGAGGACAGGCCTGGAGCCTCTTCCTGCGGGAATGAACCGTGATTTCTGCCGCTCGCCGCCCGCGGAAAGGCACGGTGACTTCTAGCTGCTGCCGCAAACGCTACGCGAGCCGCTGGCCTCGGCAGCTGGCTCACGGCCACAGTCCCCGCGAGGGCAGCACTCGGCACCCACCCGGCCCGCGCCACGGGTCAGCCGGCACAGAGCCGGGGGCGGACCTCGGTGCTCCCGTGAAGTGTCGGGCTGCCGCCATCCTTTGCTCACATAATGTTTTCAGTGTTTGGGGCCCTGAGCAGAAAGCCGCAGGGACGCCTCCGCGGCCGCCGTGCCCCGGGAGGCCTTGAGGACGGCGAGGCGGGGGCCCCGTGGGATGCTGACCGCAGCTCCCGGTACAGAGCTCGGGCGGCCCCGCCTTGGCCTCCCGGGCCGCGGGGACCAGGCTGACTGCAGGTCTCCAGGCTGCGGCCGCTCTTTCAAAGGGTCTTGGCAGAGACTTCATAAATCGGCCGATGGTTCTATCCAGGTTCCCGGGCCCTGGTCAGACGCTTGGGAAGCCAGTGTCTTCCTAGCCATCCAGAGGCTGTTTCTTAATATTAGTGTTCAGCACTTGCAAATCAGCTTTTTAGAAGGCCTTTTAAGTGTGGTTGTTTATTATGGGGAAGAATAAACACCGCATTTACAAAGAGATTCTTCAGAACTGTAAAATATGACATATTTAATGGGGACGGTACAGTGTGATACAACCTCCGAGGCTTCATAAAACTTTAAATAAAATTAACACGCATAACTTTTCGTATACCCATGTCAAAGTGCCTTCAACTTGCCAGAAGCAAGCATATATAATCTCAGCCCTTTTTAAAAGTGCACTAAAGTTTGCATTCTTATCTCAGTTTATCAAGTGCTTTTTATGAGGCTGGAATGAAGTCAGGGATGATATGCTTTAATGACACAAACGTTCCTGTTTGATGTTCTCCATCCAGGGAGGTGGGGAGGCAGGCCCTCCTCCAGATGGCTCCTCGGGAGAGTGACTCAGCTGGTCCTCCTTTATCTTGGGCGCTCTTTGCTTGGCCTACTTTTCCCATCCTTTTGCTTTCAATCTGCTTGTGACCTTGAATCTCACGTGTTCAACATCCAGTCTTATCCCACTTCCTTCCCTCCAAGTGCCAAGAAAAACAGACAGAGCCCGCGGCGGCTTCTCGGTCTCCGGGGGCGGGAGGGTGGCCAGGCTGCCCTCACCCATGTCTGTGCTGCCGTCTGCCCAGACCCCTTCCCGCTGCCGGGCCCGCTTGCGCAAACGCTAATCCTGTTTCTCGTGTCACAGTCGTTCTGTTTCTGTGTGAGGATCAGCACTGGGCAAGGCTCGTGTAACAGAGAGAACAAATGAAATGTGTCACCTGGGATTCAGGTAATGGGCTCTTGCCATTCACCTGCACCTGGAACCTTTGTTTGAACAGCTTTTTGAAGTTTACATAATATAAAATTCACCTCTTTTAAGTGTACAAATTAAAGATTTTATAAATGTACAAACTCATTTATGTTGTACAGCCGTAACCACAATCCAGACCCCCCCCGCCAAAAGATCTCTTGGACTTAATTACAGCCAGCCCTCATTTCCACATAAAGCCCAGGCAATTATTAATCTACTTTTTTATCACTATAAATTTGCCTTTTCTGGACATTTCATATAAATAGAACACAACACACTGTCTTTTGCATTTAGCTTCCTCAACTTAGCAGTGTTTTTTTAAGCGTCTGCCTTGTTGCAACACGTGGTTTATGCTTTCAGTACTGAATTCTATCCCACTGTGTGGACATACCACAAACTTTCTCCATTCGCAAGTTGATGATCATTTCGCTTGTTTCCATGTTTTATTCATTATGAATAAAACCACTCTGAGCATTTGTGTGCAAGTCTTCATGCAGACACAGGCTTTTACTTCTTTGGGGGTGAGTAGGTTGGAGTAGAACTTCTGGGTCAGATGGTAGCTTTGTATTTCATTTTTAAAGAAACTTTCCAACTGTTTTACAAAATGGATAAACCATTTTACATGCCAATTGACAACGTGTGAGGGCTCCCATTCTGAGCATTTGCGGACTGAGTGCCTTTCTTATTTTAGCCACTCTACTGAGTGTAAGGCAATATCTCAGTGTAGTTCTAATTAGCATTTCCTTAATAACTAATGAGAGAAGATGCCCCTCCTCCAAGGTCAGGAGCAGCGGCTGCACTTCACTGGAGCCGCCGTGAAGAGAGACCCCACGTCCGAGGTAAGAGAAACCCAAGTAAGACGGTAGGTGTTGCGAGAGGGCATCAGAGGGCAGACACGCTAAAACCATAATCACAGACAACTAGCCAATCTGATCACAGGACCACAACCTTGTCTGACTCAATGAAACTAAGCCATGCCGTGTGGGGCCCACCCAAGACGGTCGGGTCATGGTGGAGAGGTCTGACAGAATGTGGTCCACTGGAGAAGGGAATGGCAAACCACTTCAGTATTCTTGCCTTGAGAACCCCATGAACAGTATGAGAAGGCAAAATGATAGTATACTGAAAGAGGAACTCCCCAGGTCGGTAGGTGCCCAATATGCTACTGGAGATCAGTGGAGAAATAACTCCAGAGAGAATGAAGGGATGGAGCCAAAGCAAAAACAATACCCAGTTGTGGATGGGACTGGTGATAGAAGCAAGGTCCGATGCTGTAAAGAGCAATATTGCATAGGAACCTGGAATGTTAGGTCCATGAATCAAGGCAAATTGGAAGTGGTCAAACAGGAGATGGCAAGAGTGAATGTCGACATTCTAGGAAAGAGCGAACTAAAATGGACTGGAATGGGTGAATTTAACTCAGATGACCGTTATGTCTACTACTGTGGGCAGGAATCCCTTAGAAGAAATGGAGTAACCATCATAGTCAACAAAAGAGTCCCAAATGCAGTACTTGGATGCAATCTCAAAAACGACAGAATGATTTCTGTTCGTTTCCAAGGCAAACCATTCAATATCACGGTAATCCAAGCCTATGCCCCAACTAGTAACACTGAAGAAGCTGAAGTTGACGGTTCTATTAAGACCTAAAAGACCTTTTAGAACTAACACCCAAAAAAGATGTCCTTTTCATTATAGGGGACAGGAATGCAAAAGTAGGAAGTCAAGAAACACCTGGAGTAACAGGCAAATTTGGCCTTGGAGTACGGAATGAAGCAAGGCAAAGGCTAATAGAGTTTTGCCAAGAGAATGCACTGGTCATAGCAAACACCCCCTTCCAACAACACAAGAGAAGACTCTACACATGGACATCACCAGATTGTCAACACCAAAATCAGATTGATTATATTCTCTGCAGCCAAAGATGGAGAAGCTCTATACAGTCAGCAAAAACAAGACCAGGAGCTGACTATGGGTCAGAACATGAACTCCTTATTGCCAAATTCAGACTTAAACTGAAGAAAGGAGGGAAAACCACTAGACAATTCAGGTATTACCTAAATCAAATCCCTTATGACTATACAGTGGAAGTGAGAAATAGATTTAAGGGACTAGATCTGATAGACAGAGCCTGATGAACTATGGATGGAGGTTTGTGACATTGTACAGGAGACAGGGATCAAGACCATCCCCATGGAAAAGAAATGCAAAAAGGCAAAATGGTTGTCTGAGGAGGCCTTACAAATAGCTGTGAAAAGAAGAGAAGCAAAAAGCAAAGGAGAAAAAGAAAGATATTCCCATTTGGATGCAGAGTTCCAAAGAATAGCAAGGAGAGATAAGAAAGCCTTCCTCAGTGATCAATGCAAAGAAATAGAGGAAAACAACAGAATGGGAAAGACTAGAGATCTCTTCAAGAAAATTAGAGATATCAAGGGAACATTTCAGGCAAAGATGGGTTCGATAAAGGACAGAAATGGTATGGGCCTAACAGAAGCAGAAGATATTAAGAAGAGGTGGCAAGAATACACAGAAGAACTGTACAAAAAAGATATTCACGAGCCAGATAATCACAATGGTGTGATCACTCATCTAGAGCAAGACATCCTGGAATGTGAAGTCAAGTGGGCCTTAGAAAGCATCACTACGAACAAAGCTCATGGAGGTGATGGAATTCCAGTTGAGCTATTTCAAATCCTGAAAGATGATGCTGTGAAAGTGCTGCACTCAATATGTCAGCAAATTTGGAAAACTCAGCAGTGGCCACAGACTGGAAAAGATCAGTTTTCATCCCAATCCCTAAGAAAGGCAATCCCAAAGAGTGCTCAAACTACCACACAATTGCACTCATCTCACACACTAGTAAAGTAATGCTAAAAATTCTCCAAGCCAGGCTTCAGCAATACATGAACCAAGAACTTCAGATGTTCAAGCTGGTTTTAGAAAAGGCAGAGGAACCAGAGATCAAATAGCCAACATCTGCTGGATCATTGAAAAAGCAAGAGAGTTCCAGAAAAACATCTATTTCTGCTTTATTGACTATGCCAAAGCCTTTGACTGTGTGGATCGCAATAAGCTGTGGAAAATTCTGAAAGAGAAGGGAATACCAGACCACCTGACCTGCTTCTTGAGAAATCTGTATGCAGGTCAGGAAGCAAGAGTTAGAACTGGACATGGAACAACAGACTGGTTCCAAATGGGAAAAGGAGTACATCAAGGCTGTATATTGTCACCCTGCTTATTTAATTTATATGCAGAGTCCATCATGAGAAATGCTGGGCTGGAAGAAGTACAAACTGGAATGAAGATTGCCAGGAGAAATATCAATAACCTCAGATGTGTAGATGACACCACCCTTATGGCAGAGAGTGAAGAGGAACTGAAAAGCCTCTTGATGAAAGTGAAAGAGGAGAGTGAAAAAGTTGGCTTAAAGCTCAACATTCAGAAAATAAAGACCATGGCATCTGGTCCCATCACTTCATGGGAAATAGATGGGGAAACAGCGGAAACAGTGGCTGACTTTATATTTTTGGGCTCCAAAATCACTGCAGATGGTGACTGCAGCCATGAAATTAAAAGATGCTTACTCCTTAGAAGGAAAGTTATGACCAACCTAGATAGCATATTAAAAAGCAGAGACATTACTTTGCCAACAAAGGTCTGTCTGATCAAGGCTATGGTTTTTCCAGTGGTCAAGTATGGATGTGAGAGTTGGACTGTGAAGAAAGCTGAGCGCCAAAAAATTGATGCTTTTGAACTGTGGTTCTGGAGAAGACTCTTGAGAGTCCCTTGGACTGCAAGGAGATCCAACCAGTCCATCCTAAAGGAGACCAGTCCCGAGTGTTCATTGGAAGGACTGATGCTGAAGCTGAAACTCCAGTACTTTGGCCACCTCATGCGAAGAGTTGACTCATTGGAAAAGACCCTGATGCTGGGAGGGATTTGTGGTAGGAGGAGAAGGGGATGACAGAGGATGAGATGGCTGGATGGCATCTCCGACTCGATGGGCACGAGTTTGAGTAAACTCCGGGAGTTGGTGATGGACAGGGAGGCCTGGCGTGCTGCGATTCATGGGGTCGCAAAGAGTCAGACACTAATGAGTGACTGAACTGAACTGAACTAATAACTTATGATGTTGAACATCTTTTCGTGTCTATTATTTTGTGATCTCTTTTGATAAAGAGTCTATTTATACTTTTGCCCATTTTTAATGGTAGTCTGTATTTTTATTATTGATTTGCAAGCGTTTCTTTTATATATTCTCAAAACAACCATTTGTAAGAAATAAGATTTGCAAGTTTTTTGCCCAGTCTTTGTGTTGATTTTTATTTTTTTCATGATGTCTTTGAAGCACAAAAGTTGGATTTTGAAGTCCAATTTATCAATTTTTTTCTTTTGCAGATTGTGTATTTGATGTTATATCTAAGAAGTATTTGTTTAACCGATTAAAGAAACTTCTGCTTTCTTTTAAAGATTTTTATAACTTTGGCTCCTACATTTAGCTCACTGATTCATTGTATTAGGGGCTAATATATGGTCTATGAGCTGAAGAGAGACATTTGAGAAAAGCTCAACTCCTCAGGAAATTGCAGAATCCAAATACTTGGTGCTCTGTGAGTACACATGATGGGCTCAGAACCGTTTCTCGATACGTAACACCACGTCCTCTCCTGGGGTCCTGCTGTCTCTGTGTTCGGGGTGCTCCTTGTCTGTTGCTCTGAGTATGCAGGTTTACTCTCCCATCTGGCCGCTGTTTACCATGAAGATGACATATGTGTGTGTATATTTCCTGCAAAGGTGAAACAGTCCATTCTTAATGGTTAATTGAGACCCCTAGGAATCTGAGACTCAAGGTACTCTGATTTATAGGTCTGGGTGTTTCAACGGATGTGACACAGTACACACACACACACACACACACACACACACACACACACACATAGGGACATCCTTGGACCACTTACTGTGGAGGAAGGTGAGTCAAATGGGCAGAGTCTTTCTAGGAGGCAAATGATGGAAAAGAAAGCAGTTACCAGATAAACTGACCTCTGAACTGATCTACCACCAGGATCAGAATCCTTGAGGTCAAGTCATCGTGAGGGACCAGCCTATTAAGTTGCCAACTTCTGCAGTAAGGAACTGTAACCGATGGCTGCATTATATAGCCATAGTGAAGGCAGTAGTGTGGCCTATGTTCTAGGGAAAATCGCAGTCCTGGTTTGAGGATGAGAAGGTCCCCCTGACACCACTGGCCCTCCCAGCCTAGCGAGTCTGGGAAGTGGATGATGCTGAATTGAGCAAACATTTCAACAGCAACCCGCCCCCAAGCAGAAACATGTGTCTGCTTTATGACCCTAAAGTTATGGGGGGCGGCTTCTCATCAAAGACTGTGGCGGTTGTCACCGGGACCCCCGGGGCACCGGCCTCCTGGGGGTCACACCTGGGGTGGGGTCCCCACCATGAATGGGCCTCGGCCTGAGCTCCCAGGTAGAATTCAGGTAGGTCCCTGCTGGAGGGACCACGTGGAAGGAAAGGCCCCAAGAGTGACTTGGAGGGAGACCGAGGAAGCACAGGCAGAGGCCAGAGATCAGCTCTGGGCTGGGGGCGGGGGGCTGCCCACACCCTCCTGCTCCCATGGCGGGGGCAGGTGGGGCCCAGGCACTGCTCGGGGCTTGGCTGTCAGCTGCTGAGAAGCGACAGGAAGCTGGTGGCTTAAGCCACAAGGTGTCGGAGCAGCTTGTTTGCCTCAGCAAATCATGAAACTTGCCTGATGCCTGCCAGCAGGAATTGTGGCCAGGTCAGTGCTTTTGTTGATCCTTAAAGATGATGAAGACTTTGTCCTTGAGATGCTCCATCCTCAAAATGTACTGCAGCTTTCTTTTCCTTTCTTTTTTCTGGAAAGGTTAAAGATTCTCTATATAAACAGAACTAGTCAAGCATGCTATAAAATTAGTAAATGAAATGGGAGGACATTCAGCTTAGATACTAGAGTGTTTTGACTCTAAACACATTGTTCACGTAGCCTCTCTATTCCTGGGGGTTAGAGTCCAGGGTGCTTGGGTGTTCCTGACCCTCAGTTAACTATGCAAACATGTGCATGGGTTTCTGTCCGAGCAGCGCAGGAATGCAAATATCAGCCATGGTACCACCAGTAAAACCTACGCGATAAAGCCCCCTGTGTTCAAAGGGGCTTTGTGGCAGACGGCAGCTGGGTCAACACAGGGGCGAGAGGAGGGTGGGGTCCAGGAGCCGGCCAGAGACCTCCAAATCAGTGTGTGTGCACGTCGGAAAAGAGGTTCATGAGTCTACACCAAGCGGGAGCGGCTGAGAGCATCCCAGGAGAGCCTGCATGTATCACCCGCGGGATCCTCTTCGTCGTGAAGAAAAGCTGTAAATTGTTCAACAGTTCCTCCCTCCCTTCTCTTTGTTAAAGCCCGTTTGTATTTATTTATTTAAGAGATGCTTTAGTGGTCCTCTTAAAGTTTCACAAGCTTCTCAAGCCCCCTTCTTAGTGTAAGCTATTTTTTTTTTTAACCTGTAAACCCAGTATTTCATTCCATTTGGTTAGGTCTTAACATTAGAATTGTGAATTATAAGATGGGGTCCTGAGTTAACGTGAGTCTCTGTGAGCTTGAAACGGGACTCAAAGGTCAGTCTGAGTGAAGGCGTCCCGAGCGCTCATTGTCTCCCGTGAGACCCAGGGGTAGACTTGAGTTTTCCCATGCGTGCTAAGTCGCTCAGCCATGTCCGACTCTTTACGATCCCATGGACCGTAGCCCGCCAGGCTCCTCTGTCCATGGGATTGTCCAGGCGAGAATACTGGAGTGGGTTGCCATGCCCTCCTCCAGGGGACCTTCCCCACCCGACCCAGGGATCAAACCCTCGTCTCTTAGGTCTCCTGCATTGGCAGGTGGGTTCTTTATCAGGAGCGCCACCTGGGAGCCCTGAGCTTCCTGCGCTCCTCTTGGACGTTGAATACAGCTCTCTCTGGGGTACAGGTCTGGCGGCAAAGCTAGTGCTGACCTGTGAGAAGCAGGTGGGCCAAGGATGCTGGGCTCTGTGTCCGTAAAGCAAGCGGAGGATGCAGCTTCTGCTGAAAACCAGAACAGAGCACAGATGGGACGGAAACGGGGACGGGAGGAGAGTCAGACGCCGTCGTGGACGGAGACCCTGTGCTCCCACACCTGGCTCTCCATCAGACCTTCCAAATCCAACTGCAGACCAGAATTGCCCCAGAATCGCTGCAGGCCCTGGTTTGCTGGAGCAAAACTGTTCACAGTGGGTTCCCAGAATCTGGCTTTTTGGGGAGCTGACAGCTCACACATGCCTGACCCAGGAGGAGTCCTCAGACTGCACTTGGGAGTCACAGACAGGAGCAGAAAGGGGCAGTTAGACGTCACGGCTCACAGAGAGCCGTCCTCCAGGGCGATCCATAACGTGACGCTGATGGAAACAGCACTCTTGAGAGAGCCCCTCTCTGGCTCCGGGGCTTCTGTGGCTGTTTCGCTACTTTGCACGGATGTTTCCTTTCATCCCGCGGTCCCGGCCATTGGGAAAGTGCTGGCTGTGACCGTGGCGCATGTCCTGCCTCTAAGGGGCCCCGCTGTCTGTCTCCCTTCCCATCTCAGGACTTGGCCCCGGGGTTCTCCCTGCCTAGGAGCCGGAGGCAGGTCAGCTCCCAAAGCCGCAGCATGCAGAGGGCAGAGAACAGGGCGTGTAATTTCCACCACTTGGAAACTGAACTCGGAACGGGTCTTGGTCTGTGGGGGTGGCTACAACAACAACACCACCACAAAAGTGCAGACAGAACGGCTCACAGACAGCGGTCGTTCACTCCTCGTGGTCTGGAGGCTGGATGCCCGCCTGGTGGGCCTCTGCCTGGCTCTTTCTCACTGGGTCCTCCCAAGGCAGATGGAGTGAGAGGTCTCTTGGAGGCCCCTTTATAAGGGCACTTATCTCCTTCATGAGGGCTCCACCCCTATGACCTCATCAACCCTAACACCACCACCCCGGGGATCACAGTTTCAACATATGGATTTGGGAGGAAAATATTCAGTCCACTGCAGAATCATCAAGAAGGAAGGATGGAGCTGGTGTGCAAAGGGCATGTTCTAGGAGGAGCTTTGAGAATTAGGGTGGAGGCAGTGGGGAGGGGTGGTGCTGGAACCTGCCCATTAATCACCCTCGTGCAGAAGCAGCTGCAGATGGGGAGCCTCCAGGACTGCGCGTCCTTCTTTCTTACACATGCTGTGTGCTAGGGCTGGTGCTGGTGGCGGGGGTGGGTGGTGTGTAAGGAAGTCTCTCTCAGCTTTCCCAGGTATGCTCTTTGCAGCTGAGATGAATCTAGAACTGCAGTCTGAGTGGCAACATTTGCCCCAGCCTAGGGCAAAGCCAGCTCTCAAATGATGCATGAATAGGGCCTTGAAAACACGTAGAAGTTTCTAGCACCTGGTCACCATGGTGATCCCTGGTCCCCATGGAGACCGCTGATCATCTCCCGCAGATGTCAGCTCCAGCTCCACATCTTTCTGAGTTCCCTCTGAATTAGGTGAGAAGAGTCAGGAGCTCACCCCAGCAGAAAAGTCATACTCATGGCTGGGGGACCCAGATGTGAATTTCAGAGAACCGCGGCCCCGAGGAACAGCCGAGGGGCTTATCGATCAGATGGGTCACTTACCAGTAATTTTCAACCGTGTGCCAAGCTTTCCAGAGTTGGGCTGAAATCCAACCCTAACCAGAACCACTGTCTCCTGGGTGGTGTCCCAGGACCTTGTCCACCAGGGTCCGTGTCAGCAGGGGTGGCCCTCGATTCCTCGGGCTTCCTAGGGGAGGGGGCCCTGCTGGTGGCCTTGTCCCGTGAGACTAAAGAAGCCCGTGGACTCGTTGCTTCACACGGCTGCCTGCTAACACAAATGAAAGTGGTTAGACTTACAAAACACAAACAGACTCGCAGAGTGATTTCCAAAGCGGGAGGTGGTGGGGAATAAATCAGGAGGCTGGGAGTAACACGTGCACACTACGGTATGTGCAACAGATAAATAGCACAGGGGGCCGCACTCAATGTCCTGTAATAACTCATGATGGAAAGGCCCTGAAGCAGAACATATGTGTATACACACACACACACACACACACACACACACACACACACACACGCGTGTACTGCCGAATCACCTTGCTGCGTACCTGAAGCTAACACAACGCTGTATATCAACGACATTTCAATAAAACTTTCAAAATGAAAGTGGTGAGCCCACTCTATTTTCTTTGTACTGCAAATCTGTGTCACGAATCAAATGTACTCAAGCATCAAGAGTCTTGTCACTTCTTCAGGATCATCGTGATTCAAAGTCCTTCCTACGGTCCGATCTTGAAAACCAGGGTCACGCTAACCAACGGCAGCGCGCCTGCTGAGGAGCCAGACTCCCTCTGCAAACCGCCGTCTTCTCTTCCTTTCTCTTTCTCAGACCCCTGTGATCTGTCGGCCCACCTGTCTACCTGTCGTCTGTCTGCCCGCGCCGGAATCCTGCGTTGCTTCTGAGCAGGAACCTCAGCTTTGCTTGCAGCGTGAGTCCCTCGTATCCGTGCCCGCGTCTTCCTGTGAGAAGGTGCGCTCTGCCCCGTCCCGCTGACGGGTCCCGCCCCGAGCTCGTCTTGTCAGCAGAAGTGGCCCCAGGGCTGGTTTTGGTGCTTGTCCACTGACTGCCTCCCAGGGAACACACCTGGTCTCAGCTTGGCGCTTGCTCTTCCCACCATTAGACTCCAGTCTGGACACCACGGGGCATGGGGAGTTTGGTGCTTATCATGGGAGTGGGTTCTTCTGGCTGACTTTGGTTTTTGTGGTAAGGAAAGCCGAAGTGGTTACCTTTCGCTGCTTGATTTGTCTTGGAAGCAAACGTTTCTAATATCCTTCGTAAAAACACCAGGTCCAGTTGAATTTGGAAGCGTCCCAGAATTTGTAGGCGTCCCTTGCAGATCACTGTTTGCAGCTGTGTTTCTGATTCTGTGCCTGCCAGAATTTTCTTGTTACAGTGTCACCAAGACAAAACGATGTGGAAATGGGGATGCTGAGGCTAGATAGAGCAGGCCTTGCTAGCAATTTCCCAGGATCTCAAGTTTCAAATGTCCATCAAAACAGGACCATCATTTCTCAACAGTTATAAGTAAATATGAGAAAGTCAAACTAAAAGGAAAAAATACTCTTGTATGTTCAGGCATGTCTAGTTGCCCAGTTGCATCTGACTCTTTGTGACCCAGTGGACTGTAGCCCACCAGGTTCCTCTGTCCCTGGGATTCTCCAGGCAAGAAAACTAGAGTAGGTTGTCATTTCTTCCTCCAGAGGATCTTCCTGACCCAGAGATGGAACCTGCATCTCCTGTGTGACAGGCAGATTCTTTAACCCCTCAGCGATATGGCAAATGAAAAAGTGTATCAGTCTTTTTTAAGTGTTTCATGCATGACTCTGTTTGGAAAGTAGACTCTTTGAAAGCAAGTACCCTGAACGGGAAGGTGCAAATTGGCAATACAAAGATTGACTTTGGTGACCTGTAGTCTTGTCTGGTTGAAATCACACCTTCGAAGTCAGGTGGTCTACATAAAACACACGTTTCATGTGCCTGTTAACGTCAGAAGTTTTCACACTCGGGTCCCACAATGGCACGGCCTGCTGGCTGGGAGCTGGGCGGGGGTGGGGGCCGCCCCTGGAGCCAGCATGTGGGTTTCCCGTCACTGGGCCCCGGCCGCCTTCCACGCCCTCGGCCGAGACTGCCCTTCGCCCTTCGCTCAGCTGCGTCCCCTGTGCCCCAGCCGGCGGCTCTCTGCAGCTTCAGGCCCTGGGGCTGCTGCAAGGTCTGTGCCTGTGTATTTACATTACATAATCTCAGCCTGACGGGAAGCACAGTTTATTTAAGACTCTCGGAGAGCTCTTTGAGATCCCTGGCCATGCAGAGGGACCAGCAGAATCAAGGTCAGACGCCAGAGCTCTGACGTGACGCTTCGTCATGGAGGCCACGGGCCCCGGAGGGCAGAGCTGCAGTCAGAGGAGTGGGAGCCATTTATCCAAACACGAAAGGGGTGCTCGTCCTGCGCCCGCGGCCCCAGGGCCAGGCGTGGCAGGCACCTGGCGGCCGGCTGGCCGCTCCCGGGCAGGGCTCTGCCCTGCAGGGTGTTTGAAAGACGCTGTCCAGACTAATCCAGCAAGAATGCTGCCCAGATGTTCGGATGCCTTTTAGCAAAGCAGACATTTGCTGAGATTGTAAAAGCCTGAGACCGGCGTCTTTTCCTGTCCTTCCTTCCTCCGCTGAACAGATCGTTCCCGAACAGACTGGCGTGGATTGAGCACACTTGGGACGCCCCGCCCGCAGCTCCGGGCTGAGAACCTTTGTTGGGTGCAGATCAGGCACTTCCTTGCCTTCCGGCCTCTTGTCTTTCTCCCCCAGCACCTCTTCAGTGTACTTGAATGGGCATAAGTCCTCGTGTGTCAAGTTCAAAAGAGATTTGAAATCCAGGGATTGCTCTGTTCAGTGTGAAATGAAATGAAAATCTTGGTATTAATTAGACTTTCATTTAAAATCTCAGGAACTCCTTACATGAAATTTTTTTTCACTGCCATAAAAAGTTGTTTGAGCATTTTCTGCAAGAGTCAATAGTGCCCCCTACTGATCGCTTTTAACAAAGGAAGGTTCTGGTTTTACCCCCAAACTGCACACACGGCTCTCTTCTTTCCAGGAAAGCGGTTTTAGCTGCACTCTTTCCACAATAGGCAGAGCATGGGACCTGCTGGGGTGCAGCCGAGGGTGCATCCTTCCTCTTGACTTGCTGGGCTCCAGGTGGTCCCTGGCACAGGCTCCACTCAATAGGATGGAGCCGCTTTGCACTCGATGTTGACTAGTGACACCCGAGTGTTCTCATGGACCGTCCAGCTGCTCACCCCTGCAGCACGGCCGCCGGGGGGCCGGGGCTGGACCACTGCAGAGAGGACGCCCCAGGACAGCAGGTGTGAAGGGCAGTGTGGGGCGGCTGCAGAGCTCGCATCCAGGCGGCGGAAGCCTCTGCTCGGACAGAAGTCTCGGCCACTGCAGCGCTCAGACGTCCGTGTGGACAAGACTGCTGCAGCAGAGGGCCCCCGTCAGCAGGTGGGTGGACAGGTCCTGCCCGCCCCAAGGGGCGGAGAGCCCCTGGACGTGGTGGGAGGTGGCCAGGGTGATGTGCAGCAGCAGTGGGTCCCCGGGGCTGGTGAGGCTGAGCTCCCGGGGCACAGGTGTGGGGCGGGGTCTCTCTGTGAGCCCCACGGGCAGCCTGTGCTATCTCTGGGTTCTACGAGGACTTGGGGGTCCAGGAGCTTGATTTTGGGTGAATCCCCCACTCAGCTCACACCCTCCTCGGGGCAGGTTCCGGGCAGCGTCTGGTATACCACTCAGGGCCTGGCAGAGCTTGAAAACCAGCGGCTTCCTGGGAAGGGCGCCGGAAGCTTTGTTTGTTAATCAAGAAAGTTTCAAGGATTTCTAGTTTCCTCCCGATTCTGAAATCCCAAGTTCAGATTTGTCACGAGACAAAGACTGAACCTTGGGAAACCAACCAAGAGATGTTCGAGATGAGGCAGCGAGAAAGCGATTGTTGTTTCTTATGCTTTATTTAAACTGACAAAGCAAACTCCTCGTGAGAACTGGTTTCTCCTGACTTTGGCAGACAAACCAGCTCAGGTGCCTCCCCGTGTCCAGGGAGCGACTCCCAGCCAGGCTGCCCTGGGAGAAACTCCAGGAATAAACACTTGCGGTCTGCCCGAGACTGCAGGGTGGGGACGGCCACCTCTGGATGGGACCCTCTGGCCCTAGTGTGTTCCCAGGATTTCCGATGTGCCCACATCTGGCGCCATCACCTGCAGCTGTGCGTCTTCAGTCCGACCCAGAAACAGCTGCTGTTTATATCAGGAAACTCACCTTTTTATTCGAATGTCTCAACTGCTGGTTTTTAATTTTCAAAATACAATTCTAGGTTTGGTATTGTTCAGAGGAATCCATGCAACTGGTTTCCTTTCCTGCTCATCTGGCAATACATTTTTCAGGGTGAAATGACCCACCTCTCTATGGCTGCTACCCATTAACCCCACTCTGGATTGAATAACTGCTGCTTTAGCAAGGCGTCCTTCACGAGGGGTCCTATGTCTTGGTTGACACAGCGGTTCAGTGAACGATAGTTTTATCTTAAGGGCAGAATCAGAGATTCTGGAAGGAACAGTGCCCAGGAAGAGGGGCTCTTTCAGGGACAGGGAGGGCCTGCTCACGGCTGGGACAGGGGCCTGGGAGGTCGGCTGTGGGTGGGGTGATGCCCACACGGCAGCATCTCAGGGAGCCCGCAGTTCCACCTGGGCATGGGCGACCTTGGTGCAGAACCTTGGGCAACTGTTCAACCTGGCTCGGGACTTCTGAACGGACAGGGATTCTTCATTTGTAACAAATGCCCCCAGGGACTTTGACAGGTGGGAAACCTTCAGAAGTGTCCAGCTGTCATTTTGAGGTTTCCGTGCACCTCAGATGCAGGCTGCCCCTTTCAAAGGACGTTCAGTTCAGTCCAGTTGCTCCACTGTGTCCGACTCTCTGCGACCCCATCACCCCTCTTCCCGCTCAGCCCCTTCCCCTCTGGTGCTCAGGTTTGAACTCATTTTACGGAGTCTGTTTCCAGCCTCTCAGCTAACTCAGCAGCAGTCTTTAGACGAGAAGTTCCCAGGAAGACCTGCTTGCTCTGGTGCCCAGCTGCCCCGCCACGGTCCCTCAGTATCGCTCAGCCCGGGACGGGGCGGGCTGCTGGATGGAGGCTGGCAGCGGGCGTTTGGAGAAGTGCGCGGACTCAGAGACGCTCTTCCTCACTCGGTTATGCGGGGCAGTTCAGAGTGAATGCGTGTTGGAACCTTCAGGGGAAGCTCCCTCAAAGCTTTCACATCTATTTCAATGTTGTCCCGGTTGCTCCTGTTTGAACTTAACTTCGTGTAGGTAGGAGGGGATCTGAACAATATTGTGACTGTCACTGTGTTCCAGGGCGAGGAGGGAATCATGAACCTGTAAAGTGAGACCTTCTGCGAGATTATCCCGAAGAACATGCACGCCTTCTGCGTAAGGCAGAGCAGGCAGGGTTTTTCACATCCAGAGCTGTTTGTGGGGGTTAGACGAGAAGAATCAGGATGGGCTCGACGGCCATGCCCCATGGGAACCAGACCACCTTCCTAGTCTCGGTGGCGCTGCTCCCGGGCCCCTGAGCAGCAAGCGGGGCTCCCTCCTCGGAGATGGAGACAGGGCCGCAGAGCCGGCCGCCTGGGACGGGCAGGGTCAGCGGAGGGGAGGGGTCAGAGACGGGCTGCTTCCTTTTGCTCTGTTTCTCCACGTTGACACCCTTCGAACGGATGCATTTCTGTCCAACGCGGCCCTGAGTCTGCACCCCGAGCTCTCCCGGGCGCCTCACCGGGGTCCTGACGCTGCTGCCCTGAGAGAGGTCGCTTCTGAGACAGCAAAGGGGAGCAGCTGAAGGAAGCAGAGGAGCGGAAAGATCTGCTTCATTTACGAGGCGCGCAGGGCTTCTTCCCAAATGTTCCAAAGTGGGGAAGATTTCAATTTAGCATCTGATGGATTGCAGCTCACCTGTTTTATTTCTAAGCATAACTGCTCACCAGATCCATTTGCCACTGCGCAGGGTCTGTTCTGAGTTCAGACTTGGCTAGTAAAAGCCCTGCAGTAAAAACTGTTCTTTGATGTCCAACTCCAGCACATAAAATACCCGAATATGCTTTTTCTAAGGTGAGTGAGTGAGTGGTTTGGGTTAAATGGGAACAGTTACAAACGTCAGAGGCTTGGAGGGAAAGAAACTCAATTGGATATTTCACTCGAGCCAGGTGTCTGGTTTAAATTTGAAGAAATGAATAAACTAAATGTGCTTTCTTGAGCTGTCATGCATGAAATTGCATCCTTACGCATCTGAAAAGGCAGTGGGTCATTTTCTCCGAAGGTTGCAGGATCCCCGTGGTCTTTCGTGGGACCAGTGCCGGCCATTCATAATCCAAGAGCCTCGCTCAGGCTGAGGAGTGGGCTGCTGGCTGTGGCCACGAGGCGAGGGGCCTCTTCACTGGGCCTGGGTGCTGACCGCCTTCGCTGACCCCATATGCTCCCGGTTAAGACTGCACCCCCGGCAGGCAGGTCGGCAGAAAGCCTGCTCTCCCCATGTGAAGGGGAAAAAGTCCAGTGCCCCCCCAGCATCCATCACCCCTAAAGAAAGAGTCTGTGCTGTGAGTGAGAGCCCCAGGACACACGTGCTGTGACCACGTCTGTGTTTTAAGATGGATTTTTAAAAACTGAGTTACAGAATGTAAAACAAAATATTTGAGAGACAGTAGCATGAAGTCCAGAGAAGGCAACAGCAACCCACTCCAGTACTCTTGCCTGGAAAATCCCATGGATGGAGGAGCCTGGTAGGCTGCAGTCCATGGGGTCGCGAAGAGTCAGACACGACTGAGCGACTTCACTTTCACGCATTGGAGAAGGAAATGGCAGCCCACTCCAGTGTTCTTACCTGGAGAATCCCAGGGACGGGGGAGCCTGGTGGGCTGCAGTCTATGGGGTCGCACAGAGTCGGACTTGACTGAAGCGACGTAGCAGCAGCAGCATAAAGTCATCTGACGGATGTAACATGGAATTCTACAGAAATCACCTTTCCTACACATTGAGCCGACCCTCCCATTACATGAAACACACATGAGGGAACAGCCGTGGGTTCATCGGACAGGAGGGTTTGCAGCTCGTGAAGTCATAAACCAGGTCTGGGAAGCCGCGGCCAGCTTTAGCTTCCATGTCTATAAATAGGAATGATGAAGCTCAGCCCACAGGACAGCAGGGAAGATGAGCTCATAGGACACATGTAAATTACTTCAAGTGGAGACAGGAAAGAAAGCCAACCGTATTTACCATCACTGATGAAACAGCATTGTCCTGGCACTTCACGTGTCAGGAAAACATCAGTGAGGGGTTAGATCCCCAACACACTCACGATGATGGTGACCTGGCGGTGTCCATCTCTGCACGGGTGCCCGTGCGTGTGTGAGGGAGTGTGTCTTTTGTTGAAAATACCTGTCTCTGCCCATGGGCCCCAGTGTCCTTATTTCCTTTATCTCATCCCACAGCTCTAGCTTGAGGTTTTAACAGAACACAGTTCCTGTAACGCAAAGACTTTTGCCAGGGAGCATTCATCGAGCTGGATGGCAGTCCCCAAAGTAATAGCCTCTTTCTGATGAGCTTAACATTGGTGTTTGGATGCTTCTAATTCTGAGACCAGCTCAGGCGGGGCCAATGCCAGTCCTGGAATCCAGATTCCACTCTTTCTCTTGCTGAGGCCAGGCCTCTGGCGGCCACATGTGCCTCTAATAACAGTGCGGGGAGCCGTCTAATCCTCTAATCAGGCACGTGAACTCCCTGTAGCGGCTATAAACTCGCAGAGGTGACAGCCTTAGCCAAGAGGCTGAAGTGCCACTTGAACTTCAAGTGCTGGGGGTGCTGCATGCATTTGAGGGCTTTTAACACTTAAAGCTGCAATTCACGTGGAGACTCAAAAGCTCCTCTGTAGGAGAGGACCCAAGGGCCAGAGTCAAGCCAGGTGGCAGCTGCTTACAACAGAAATTCAGCGAAGGAAACACATCACGTGCACTTTTATGCTTTCCATTAAGTATTGCATTAAGCATTGTCAAGTTTCTCTGAAAGATAAAGTTTACACTTAAATGAGAAAGAATGGTGTTACTTGTGATAAAAAGTGGACAAAGCCTGCGGTCTCCGTGTGTCCGTATAGTGAAGGATGTCTGCTTGGGAATTCCCCAGACCATGACTCTTGCACCTTTGTCTGCTGGCGAATAGTGTAGGTTTTGCACGCTGTGTGGTCTCTCCTGCAGGGACTCAGCTCTGCCACTGCAGCTGACAGGAAGCTGCAGACAGCACACAGATGAGCCAGGCCATGTTCAGGTAAAACTTTACTTAAAAAGAAAATAATAAAAGGTCAGCTGACCCAAGAGCCATGCTTGGCCCACACATCTTGCAGTTAAAACACTCCTTTAGTGATCAAGCTTTAGCGCTGAAATTCTCTCTCTCCTCCAACTCTAGACAGCTGAGTTCAGCCATATGTTTTCCTGAAATGGATTGGTGAATATAAAGAAATAGCAATAGTGAAAATCCCAAAAAATACACAGAGAGAAATGATGGGGGGGGGGGAAACATGACAATCTGTCAAATAATATCAAGAGATTTAATGTAACTGAATCTCAGGAGGAGTCAGACAAGAATGTTTGAAAACATAACAGTCAAACACTTTCCTAAGTTTGATGAAAACTCTAAATTGATAGGTCCAGGAACCTCAATAAATCCTAAAAGAAAGAAACAACACAAACATATATACACAGACAAATGAAAAGTGTCTACAAAGGCATATCACTATCAAACTGCTGAAATCCAACATAAAGAAAACATCTCCAACGCAGCCTGTCACACACTGGGACACAAAGGTAAGGATGGCAGCAGACTTGACAGATGCTACGTAAGCCAGGAGATGATGCAGCAAGAGCTTAATGTGGAAAATTCCGTCAGTCAGGAATTCTATACCCAACAAAAATATGCTTTGAAAACGAAGACCCACAATATAAGATAACACCACACACCCACTAGAATGACTACAATCGTTCCAGAAGTCTGGCGTTACTGAGGGTTGGAAAAGAGACGAGCTGTTTACACCTTGGTGGGAATGCAAGATGATACAAGCATTTTGGAAAAGAGTCTGGCAGTTTCTTAGAAAGATGCATATCTACTTCCTATGATCCAGCTATCGGGCCTTATGAATACATCCCAAGATAAATCAAGACATACACCCACACAAGGCTTGAGCCTGGACGTCCACAGCTGCCAAAAACCCAACCCAAATATCCACCAAGAGACAAAGGCATAAGCAAATTGTGGTGGTATGGATACTGCTTATTAATGAAGAAAGAGCAAACCGCCAGTGCATCTGACAATCGGGGTGAATCACAAAAGCTTCAACTTTATGCAGGGTATAAGGAGTCAGGCATAGAAGACTATATGTCATATGATATAATTTACATGAAATTTCTAGAGAAAGCACATGTGTAGAGTAGACTGGGGCTTCTGGGGCCAGTGACAGGTATTAGTCAGGGTTCCCCAGAGACGCAGACCCCGGGGGGACCAGGAAAAAGGAGGGAGCAAGGAGGCTGGTCTTCCCTGATGGGTGATGGGCCCCAGGGACCCGTCACCCCTAGGACTGCGTCCACCCCCTCAGCAGTGTTAACCGTGGGCAGTCCTGGTATATTCTTAATGCCCAGATTAAAGCCACATTCATTCGACTACAAAAAAATTCAACCAGAATTGTCTGCTTAATAAGAGAAATTTCAGGAAATGTTGTTTTTATTTTAATATAAAGAAAACAGGTCGTTTTAGCTGACAAAGAGTTAAAAAAAAAAAGCAGGAATGCCGAGACACTTTAAAATGATCTATATTTGCTTATTCCTCTTGACAGCTTTCCCATTATTTATGGGATTCGGGGAATTGTGGCATTCTCTCAGGTCACCTGTAAAACACCTGGCACTCATTTACGGGGAGCTGGTTCATTACAGGAGCTGTAATTTATTGCGCTGTCTGGCACTGGTCAGGAAACGCTCGGTTGTCAGTGTTCTAGGCTGGTCTGTGGGTGGGTGACTCTGCGGGTGTGTGATGGCAGCCCACACTCCCCAGGAGGAGGGCCCGGGGTCTCTGCAGAAGGCCAGGTCCACTCTGATGGCCCTGGGTTCTCTCTGCTCTGCAGGAATCACAGAAAATGGACCTGGGTTTGGAGTAACTGCCAACTTTCAAAATAATCTTGCTATATTCTTACTAGTCATTACTCAGTCCAGTTCAGTTCATTCGCTCAGTCATGTCTGACTCTTTGTGACCCCATAGACTGTAGCACACCAGGCCTCCCTGTCCATCTCCAACTCCTGGAGCTTGTTCAGACTCATGTCTATCAAGTCAATGATGCCATCCCACCAGCTCATCCTCTGTCGTCCTTGTCTCTTCCTGTCTTCAACCTTTCCCAGCTTCAGGGACTTTTCCAAGGAGTCAGTTCTTCACATCAGGTGCCAAAGTATTGGAGCTTCAGCTTCAGCTTCAGCATCAGTTCTTCCAAGGAACATTCAGGACTGTTTTCCTTTAGGATGGACTGGTTGGATCTCCTTGCAGTCCAAGGGACTCTCAAGAGTCTTCTCCAAAGCCACAGTTCAAAAGCATCAACTTTTCAGTGCTCAGCTTTCTTTATGGTCCAGCTCTAACATCCATACATGACTACTGGAAAAACCATAGCTTTGACTAGACGGACCTTTGTTGGCAAAGTAATGTCTCTGCTTTTTAATATGCTGTCTAGGTTGGTCATAACTTTTCTTCCAAGGAGCAAGCTTCTTTTAATTTCATGGCTGCTGTCACCATCTGCAGTGATTTTAGAGCCCAAGAAAATAAAGTCTATCACTGTTTCCACTGTCTACCCATCTATTTGCCATGAAGTGATGGGACCAGATGCCATGATCTTGGTTTTCTGAATGTTGAGTTCTAAGCCAGCTTTTTCACTCTCCTCTTTCACTTTCATCAAGAAGCTCTTTAGTTCCTCTGCACTTTCTGCCTTAAGGGTGCTGTCATCTGCATATATGGGGTTATTGATATTTCTCTCAGCAATCTTGATTCCAGCTTGTGCTTCATCTAGACTGGCATTTCTCATGATGTACTCTGCATGTAAGTTAAATAAGCAGAGTGACAATATATAGGCTTGATATAGTCCTTTCCCAGTTTGGAACCAATCCATTGTTCCATGTCCGGTTCTAACTGTTGCTTTTTGACCTGAATACAGATATCTTGGGAGGCAGGTAAGGGGGTCTGGTATCCTCATCTCTTTAAAAATTTCCCATATATTAGTCATGACTGATATCCACTAAAGCCTATTCAGCAGTCTACTGGAGAACAAAGTGAAGTGCCTGCCAAGATCGACGGTGTGGTTTAATTAGCTGTCACTGACAGAAATGGCTGTTGAAACCACTGTTGATAATGACGTTTCTGTCACATGTAAAAATGGGCACAGGAAGATAGATCACTGAGAATCTTACCAACAAAGGAAGGTGCTAACAGAGGCAGCTTCTCATCTCAATTCCGAATCAGACTGTAACCCTCCCCCTGCTCAAAAGCACTGTTTTGTTTTGTTTTTGGCCAAGGGGATAGAAAGACCTGTGTTAATTTCAAGACAGGAAATTACTGAGAGTGAAGCATGGTCTACAGGGTGGATTTGGTTTTTTCACATGATTAAACAGGGCCAGGACCCAAAGAAAGAGTTTACCTTCAACGCTTTATGATTGACAGGGGGTTGTGGATTTCCTTTTTTCCCCTGGATTATGGGGATAAAAGCAAAGCTGGACTGAGATACCGGATGACGACTTCCTCCATGTGGAATAACATTTCCGATGGTGGCCGTGAACTCAAGCCTCGGGGGGTGGAATCATGACCTAAAGAGCTGACGGTCTCCCGAGAGCTGCCTTTCCACAGCGCAAGGAGGGGAAGGGGTGACATCAGGGCTTCCAAGAGCCGAGGAAGTTCTCTGAGGATTCTCACTGAAGAGGAGTGTCCTCTCTGACAAATGGGAGACGGAGGGACAGAGAGAGACAGAAATGAAGAGACAGAGAGACAAAGGAGAGATAGAGAGACAGAGAGAGACAGAGACAGAATTAGAGAGACAGAGAGGCAGCAAGAGGGAAGTGGGGGAGAGACAAACAAAACAACTGTAATATCCTATTTGTTAGCTTGTTTATTTTCCAGGGATTAATCATGGTCCCCAGGGCGGGACAGGGGAGAAGAACTTGTTAATCTCACTATCAAGTGTTTGATTTTCCTCAGTGGTCAGGATTTATTTAACTTATTAAAAATTGAAATGGAGCATAGAATCTGAATAATTTCCTCACAGTAAGAACAAACAGATATGAAACAAATAAAATATAGCAATTAAAAATAAAGCTTAGTGTAAATAGAAGTTCACTTTGGGAAGCTATCGCCCATCAGCAACACGGAGCGCGGGTGAACAGGCGTGAGGTCTGCCTGGCTCCGACGGACACCCGCCTCGGGCTGACCGTCCTCAGGTCACCGTAGCTCATCACTGGGTCCGCCGCCCAGATGGCACGCACTCGGACAGACATTTGGCTCAGAATGCATCCTCTGATATTAATTTTGTACACTTAGCTTAAATGCAGAATGGTATTTAGCCTGGGATTGAAAATATTAGCCCCAGGGTAAGAGCTAACATTTTTTTTTTTCAATCTTTTTGGTACATTTTAAAAGTTGAACAAAAACAGGGATGAATTACTCAGTGGCAGGGAAATAAAATGAATTGATAAGTGGATTATGTCTATTGATATTTAACCTATTAAAATTAATATTGAAGATATTTTAGAACATTTTAAATATTTCATTAAAAACAGCAATAAAATAATAAAGTTGGTTATGTGCATGAATGCTAAGTAGCTTCAGTTGTGTGAATGGGTTGCTCACACACGTCCCGTCCTGACAAAGAAAATGCTAAAAAGATGCAGCCTCAGGGTTGGGGTCAATGGTTTCAGGGCTTTGCCAAAGACTTTCTCAAGTCACACAGGACAGAAGAACCCAGGGCCCCAGCTCGGAGACCGCTGATTTTGCAGAGCTGTTCCAGGAGAAATCCCGAGGTCCGGGGCAGCTAGGCAACCCTTGGAATGTTCTGCTCCACCTCTGCTGTCCTGACGGCTGACACAGGCGGTCCCCATTGATGCTCCATGGATGCTGCATCCAGACACATTAGCAGGAGGAGAAGAAAGTCGAGTGGATCTTTGAAAGCCCACAGACCTATTCTGGCCCTGGAATATTCTAGAAAGTGGGGAGAATATGCACATCCACGGCGAGTCCTGGCATGAGGGCGTCAACAGCAGCCCCTCCGCTCTGGAGTGGGGGTGCGAGCTGAGAGGGGGTGGGCAGGTGGCCCCCATGGGGCTGGCAGGGCCTTGCCCTGAACCCCCTCCAGCTGCTGGGGCTGCTGGCGATCGCCAACGTCCTCAGCTTTGTCGCCCCGGCTCTGCTCCCCACCTTCTCCCAGCATGTTTCTGCACCCACAGGCCCCCCTTTAGAAGAACACACTGGATTATAGCTTCCCTGGGGGCTCAATTGGTAAAGAACCCACCTGAAATGCAAGGGACCCGGGTTCAGTCCCTACACTGGGGAGATCCCCTGGAGAAGGGAACGGCTGCCCACTCCAGTATTCCTGCCTGGGGAATCCCGTGGACAGAGGAGCCTGGCGGGCTGCAGCCCATGGGGGCACAGAGGGTCAGATGACTGAGTGACTAACACTTTCACGCTTCGCGCTGCACTGGGGCGTCCTCCTGGCTCTTACATCTGCAGTGATCCTATTTACAGAGCAGGCCACAGACAAAGCTCCAGGGTTTAGGGCCTCGAGATGTGAATCTGGGGACACAGTTCAGCACACAACACACACCTCAGTGTTCTGATGAAGAGAGCACTGCTTTCTGGAGTCCTTGGCAAGTTTTAGGAGCCACTCCAGAGCTTGAGAAGCCCTGACAAAAACATGCACTTATTAACACATTTTCCTATTGTGCTGTTATTTCACCATTATTTCTTTTTTGATGAATTTTAAAAAAGCAACTTCTAATTAACCATGGTGGTCGTGGGGTAGCAATCTTCCTTTCCGATGAACCGGCCTGTCAATGATGGTGTTGGGTGGGGGACCCCCCTCCCTGCCTTCATCCGTGTTGCTAATCCAACGGCGGTCTCTTCCACGATCTTAGCTAGATGCTCCTGATGCTCAGGAGATAGAAAGTTTGGGATGCTTAGTCTGTGATCAGCAGCTTGATGGATCATGCCATTCCTATTTTTTTTTCCAGTGATGATTTACGAAGCATCCTGGAGTGAGGGTTTGGGCTGTGGTTCCGGCTCGGCTCCTGGGGAAGAGTGAGCCCCCAGAGGAGAGGCCTGCAGCCGCATCTCAGACCACGGGCGACTGCTCTCGGCATCACCCACAGGGACCAGCGGGTCAGGGCCGTAACCTCCAAGCCCCCGACGGCCGTGGACGGTCGCTGAGGGCCTTCCGGCAGCTCCCCGGGGTCACTCTGAGTCTTGGCCACTGAGCCCCTCCTGGTTCCCGCCCCCCCACGCGGTGCCGTCCACCCGGGCAGTGGGGTGAGCCCAGCCAACCTCTGCGCTTCTCGAGAGCCTGTCGTGGCCACCCTCTCTGCAGACTTCCCCAGCAGACGGCCCCCGTCGCTGTTTCCAGAGCCCCCAGCCGGCATGGCCTGCAGTGCCCCGCACTTGGCACCAGGCTCGCCCAGCCCCAGCCCCACGGTCCCGGCGTCCAGCCGGGCGCTCCAGGGCTCAGCTCCACACGACTTGGCTCCTCACGGGGTGGGGGGAGCGGGGCTCCAGCAGACGGACCACGTTCCCTGCAGGGGTCCCGTCAGCTCCTTCACTCAGCGTCACCCTGATGCCCCCTCCTTCACTTGCCAAACTTATGAAGTCCTGGCTTATGTCCCTGCCCACCCGGGATGTAGAGGCTCCCCTGGCTGGCCTCCCATGGGTTCTTGCCTAATGTCCCCCTTTCCAAGCTGGAGGTTAAGAGCTTAGGACCTTGGACTTAGGATGTGGACTCAGCTGTATCCATATCTACCGGAGCGATAGGGCAGCCTCCAGATCTCAGCCTCCAGATTTCAGCCCCCAGCCCCCCAGCCCTCAGCCCCCAAACCCGGCCCCCAACCCCCAGCCTCCAACCTCTCAGCCTCCAGCCTCAGAAATCCAGCCTCAGTGTCTACCTACCTATAACTTTTATGTCCTGTTGGCTGTGAGAGATCCTACTTCTGTGTAAAAGTTCAATGCCCAGGCTTTAAGACGATAAATGATTATTTTATTCTAATTATTTACAAACAAGCTGGGCAACTCAAGGTATCCAGTTGTGTCTCTGAAGTCAGGCACTTTGGGGAGAACTTTCTAAGCAGTATCACATTTACAGGTTTCCTAGTGGGTTGCACTTGATTTTACACTCATGCAATAATAAGCATAATGAGGAAAACAGTCTGGCCATTTTGCTCTGCTTTGTTTAGCTGTAAGTAAATAGAATTCTCAAGGGAAAACAAATGACATTTTAGGTTTCATCTAAAATGGGTTATGGTGATCAGGATACAGAGGAAGGAGTTGTGAGGCCCCTGTTCCACCTTGCTTCTGAAGATGCTCCAGGTGAAGCTGTGACTTTTACATTTCCTACAGACAATTTTGACCCTGGAAGTTTCCTTGGACATGGAGCTGGCGTGAGATTTCTGGTCGGTATTAAATGCTTCTCTGACGAGCGTGCAGCCTGCAGTGTGGCTCTCTCTGCCCTGACTCACATCCCTGCCTAGAGAGGAGGCTGCCACAGGGCCTGGGGCATCGGGTGGAGAGCCTTCTGTCGAGGACAAAGTCAGGTCTCTGGGTCGCTCTGGACTCACGAGCCAGAACAGGAGGTGACAGGACTACCCGCAGATGCGGGCAGATTTCCATGATTTAAGCTGATCAAAGGGTATCTTCACATCCAGTCCCCGTTCACTGTTCCCACCAGGCTGGTCTCTGCTTCCACGCGTGACATGTTTTATACATGTTCATTCTCTCCCAGACACCTGGTCCCCTTCCCATCACCGGCCCGAGCAGAGTCCATGAGAAGAGTGGCCATTAGTCGGACACTTGCTCCATGCCAGGCACTGACCGAACGTGTCTGTGTGTGGTTCCAAGTCCCAGGCCCGGTCTACCAGCCAGTGATGGTCATTGCTTCTCGTGACTTCTTTTCTTTCTGGTGAAGTAGCTCGTGTTCAGGGTCTTTGGTGGCTTTGCTGAGGCTGTGTGGTTGTCAACGAACACGTCCCCTTTTCCCCTCCACCCTCTACTTGCTCCAAAATTCCCCTGCAGAACAAGCTTTTAGGATCTAAGAATATTGATGCAGGTACTGTGGGAAACACAGGACGTTGTAAAGACGTGAATATTTATGGATATAACTTGGTACAATGTAATTCACATCATATATAGTGAAAGTCACTCAGTCATGACCAACTCTTTGTGACCCCATGGACTGTACAGTCCGTGAAATCCTCCAGGCCAGAGCACTGGAGTGGGCAGCCTTTCCCTTCTCCAGGGGATCTTCCCGACCCAGGGAGTGAACCCAGGTCTCCCGCATTGCAGGCGGATTCTTTACCAACTGAGCCACAGTGGAAACTCTCACATTATATAGTTGCCACTAAAACCAGACCAGACTTTGGATATTACATCTTTACAATCTAAGGAGTCCTTCCATGTCATGGTATCACCTACATCCCCACCGAGCACAGTGTGAGTGCTTCCCCCGGAGAACGCCCTCACGCCCAGGGGACGTCACCCGCAGGCCAGGCCAGCTCTCTCCACCGCTTCTCTCTCTTTCTCCAGTCACCGCCCGTGATCTGTCTGCTCCTGAATTACACTGCAAGATACGTTGTGCGTTTTTTCACTTAAATATTAAGCTTCCTCTGTACAATACCAGGACTGAAGAGAAGCAGGAATCTGTCTGGGGTCACCTGCTGACCGCCTTTCCACCCGAGCCCCACACTAAGGAGACCACCCTCCCAGGCAGATCGGGGAGGGTCTTGCTGCGGAACTGCCTTTGATCTGCAGGCCAGCTCCCTGTGACCTTGAATTACAGCCACCATGATGTCCGTGAAGGCTCGTAGAGCTCCCCCGCGCGGGCGTGATGGGTAGGGGACAAACGCTCACTCCTAGACTCACGGCACAGAGAGGGGGTGTTGACTTGCCCTTGGCCCGCTGGGCTCACCTCTGGATGAGAAAGCAGGGTGAGGCGGGAGCTCTAAATTCCCCTCCGCCCCACTTGGCCTGCGTGGGGAGAACTCCAAAGATGCAAATGATGAAGCAAGACATTTCATGTGGCCACAATAAGCTGATCCAAATTCAGTTTGAGCGATTTGTTTGGATTAACAAATGTGATCTGAAATGAAGAGGGAGCTATTGTATTTTTGTGCCTTTCCCTTTGGGCGATTTGCTTAACTTCTCATTTCCGTTGGTCCTTTGAAGGAACCCTAATGAAACCTCTCTCTAAACCTCTCAGCTCTGGTTCTCACTTTTCCCTAATTGTAAAATACTTAGCAGGTTTGCAGGTGAACTTCATTTAGGTATCATTGCATAAGGGTAACGAATCAGCTTGTTCCATTTTAGGGATAGACGAACTCTTGCAGAACACAGGATCCCCTCAAATTAAATCCCATTTAGCTTGTAATTGATAAGGGATTTTAAGCATCCACTCTGTTAAGCCCCTCAGCCTACTCCCAGGCCTTCACATACCCCGGGGTGAAGGTCAGCACTTTCTGTAGGAGCCCAGGGATTCCCCCTCCTCACCTGCTCATCCCTGTCACGTCACACCACACCCCGTGTCTGTGATGGACAGTCCCCGGTCCCATCCAGAGAGCACAGAGCCGCCTCTGGCACAGCGGCGATGCTGGCGAACAGTCACTATGTTCTTCTCAAAGCCCCGGGACTGCGGGCTGTGCAGGCCCTGTGGGTGGCTGAGCCGGCTGTTCAGAGGCTCGCAGGATCTCAGCTCAGCAAAAGCCCCATCACCCTCTATGGACTGACGCGGAGAACAACCTGCATTTTTCACAGAGCAGTGAAAATTTAATATTCCAAGTCAGCATTGATTTAACTTGAACCAGCTGTCGACCCACATAGCTTTCTTCCCCTCCTGACATTTCAATGCACAGACAAAAACAATTGCAAAGGCTTCTCCTTAAACCTCTCCTCCACACTCAAAATACAGTTAACCACCCTGTCCTGCTTTCTCCTTTGGTGATCAGATGTTACATTACATCCAAATTCAGCTAAGTGGAGAGGCTGTTCCCTTTCAAAATCCCATTATTCTGGAGTGGAAACACTTCTGTGTGTATTATGTCAAGACTCTGCAATCAGCAGCGAGGGGTTTCTGGAGAGTGACTGGCGGGGATGGTCCCCACGGCGCTCCCCGAGAGCCGGTTAGGTCCTCGGTGGAGAATGCAAGGAGTAGGGCATGCTTCTCCTCTCTTCTCCCAGAATTCGTGTCTTAAAGGGACAACACAGGCTACTACATCTCGAGGCGTGAGAACTAACATGTCTCTCAGCGGTGTGCTACAGATGCAGGGCCTCTGTTACCCAGCAAGAAAAGCTGGGTTATTGATTTCCTGTTTGCTTCTGGCTACAGAGTGCAGATACAGGCGAACATGTGTGTGTGTGTGTGTATACACATATGGTATTCTTGTTGTTCGGTCAATCAGTCATGTCCGACTCTTTGCAACCCCATGGGCTGCAGCACAGCAGGCCTCCCTCTCCTTCACCATCTCCCAGAGTTTGCTCAGACTCATGTGCATTGAGTCGGTGATGCCATTAAACTTTCACTACATATAGTGTGAAAGTCACTCAGTCGTGTCTGACTCCTGGCAACCCTATGGACTGTAGCCCACCAGGCTCCTCTGTCCATGGACTTCTCCAGGCAAGAATAATGGAGTGGGTAGCCATTCTGTCCTCCAGGGGATCTTCCCGATCCAGGGATGGAACTCAGGTCTTCCTGCATTGCAGGCGGATTCTTTACCAACCGAGAGACGACATTGCCAGCTATTTAAAGGCAACTGATGCATCTGACACGGTTCATTCATTGATTCAGGAAGCATTAACTCACCACGTGCACTCACCAGCTCAGGGAACAGAGACTTTGGGTAATCGAGACTTCAATAAAGTTACCCGGTAGAGTCCTGCCTATTGAAAAACAGCTAACGGGTGCTCTTCACGTAGGACGTGGCGTGACAGTCAGGGCTCTCCAGAAAACAGTCAGCAGGGGGGAGGGAGGGAGACTTGATGTAAGGAGTTGGCGCGGTGATGTCTACGGGGCTGATTGGAGCCTCGTCCAGGGCTGGCTCTGCAGCTTGGTTCCCAAGGCCCCTGGGGAGAGACTCTTCCGCCTCCTCGGGAGCCTCGGTCTGTTCTTGTAAGGTCTTCAACGGACTGGGTGTAGGCCCCCACACTATGGAGGGTCATCTACTTACTACAGGATGTGGGTCATCTACACAAGATGACCCACAGAGACCTCTAGACCAAGCATCTGGACCATGGCCTTGCCCAGATGGCTCGTAAGTGAACCGGCCTGATTACTCCCGGGGTCAGCTTAGGCGTGTGGGCCCCACTGGCCAGCACAGGTCATGGGTCGAGCTCACGTCTGAGCATGTGATTCCGCCGGCACTCAGGCCACATACCACCCGTGTCTTTTCCTACTTCATCCTCCCGACAAGCCTCAGAGGAAGACTCTGTTTTTCTCGCCACTTCCCAGAGGTTGATGAGCAACCCGGGTCATGATGGTAAGTGCGATCACTGAGCCAGAGACGTGTCTGCATCCCGGGGGCATCCTTGGCCACCAGGACGTAACCGGGGGGCCACAGACAGAGGCAGCTCGGGATGGAGGAACCAAGGATGCTTTCCGCTCCGTGATACCCGCTTGCACATCTGCTCTGTCCCGAGCGTCGGGCTGGTTCTTCTCACCAGCATGTGTGAGGGGCTTTTTCCGACTGTTCCAGGTTTTGGGACATCTCGGCCAGTTCTGTCCATCTGCCCCAAGGCCGTGTGGTCCTGTCCCCTCACACCACACCCGCTGATCCGAGGCGGGGACCCCCATCCCGAGTGGGAGGACAGGGGCCGAGCAGGCCCTGGTCTCCCTCCTCCCATAGCTGTGTGCTCCCCACACGTGGGTGGTGCTCTGGTTTCCGCTCCCCGCCACGCCTCACGCGGAGCACGCCTGGGGCTACAGAGTTAGCAGCCAGCCCAGCATTACCAGAGGATGCCCAGAACACACGTCTTCATCAGGAAGGAAGTCCCTGCATTCAGAGAGGGACAGAGACGTGGCCTCGGGCCCAGGGCAGCTGAGAGCTGAAACGCTTCTGCCCCTTCTTAGACACAATCCCACCCAAGCAAGGAAATGCTTGTGAGCACTTGGGGATGATTTTCCCCAGGTGGCAGGTGAGAAAAATGGGGATGTGCTTTTAGAGGATCTGTCACCGGGAACCACGCCTGCTTCTCTGGCAGGGGCTCCAGGGCCGGGCAGCAGGGAGGTGAGGGGCCCAGGGCAACGTTCAGGAGTTGGTCCCCCAAACTGGGTGCTCTGTTGAATAATGGGGCTCAAAAATTGGGCTTACATTTTCAAATATGCCTATTTTATTACCTTTCATTTTTCTTATAATTCACATGGTTGGGCTGTGATGAATTGTGAATTAAAATATACACAGCTTAAAATAAATAAATAAAATAAAATATACACAGCTTAAAATCTGGGCCCTGCTCTGTGGTCCTGAGAAAGCTCCCGCTCCACTCAGGCCCCGGCTCAGGCCGGCATGGTGTCTGCCAGGGAGGGATGCCTTCCCCAAGCGGACTCCATTGCAGACCCTGGGGGGTCCCCAGCATGGCAGAGGGGGTTCCGGGGGTGGAGTGAGTCAGGGCAGCCGGCTCCAGCTCCCCGAGACCCAGCGCAGTCCTTGGGAAGGTCTTTTAACCTCCATAGGCCTCAGCTTCCCCATTTGGAAAGTGAGGGGACTCCACTAAAAATGTGTCTCTCTTGGGCTCTAAAGCGTGTACAGTTCAGGTAGAGAGGCTGGAGGGATTTGTAAGGGGAAAGTTCCGTCCCTCAGGGGCCTCAAAGCGCCGGGAGCCTCCAGTGAGTCTGTGTCCCGGCGGCGGGGCGGCCCACCCAAGGCAGGGGCTTGGGAGAGGGTCCGGGGTGGCGTCCAAGTCCCCAGAGACTCTGACGTTCTGACCAGACAGTGGCCTGCCGCCACCACATCTCGGCCTGCGTGCTGTGCCGACGGGCCCTGCCCTGGGGCTGCAAGCCCGTCCCAGCCCTGGCAGGGCGCTAGGGATGTGACGTGCCAGGATTGGCTCTGGGCCAGCTCTTGATTGTGCCCGTGAGGGGGTCATGTGGGCGGTGCCAAGAAGAGGTAGTTGCGACTCTCCCCAGCCCCCAGTGGGGGTGGACACCTGCCCGCCACAGGCCACACGTGCGGACACACAGGCGGCTCCCCAGGGAGCCCGGGATGGCAGGATGGGACGGGAGGGGCTGCTCTGAGGAGGCAGGTAGTGAGTGTCCCAGCGACCTTCTGGATAGGTTCACTCACAAGTCCACGGCTGATGCCGAGTCAGCTCCAAGGTTCATGAAGTCCTCCCCCTCCAGCCATCTTTCATCTCCTGCGTCCAGAGATGCTAGCGACTTCAGATTCCAGTGCAGCCTGGAGGGCAGCATGTGCGGAGCTGGAGGCAGGAGGGTTTCAGGATGCAAACGGTGACTGGTGAGGGGCTGTAACCAGGGAGAGAATCGTGTGCACCGGGTTTGGGAAGAGAACAGAGAGACAGAGAGAGAGAGAGATACAGAGGGATACAGAGGGACAGAGAGAGACAGATGGAGAGAGAGACAGAGGGACAGAGACAGATGGACAGACAGAGAGAGAGAGATACAGAGGGATACAGAGGGACAGAGAGAGACAGATGGACAGAGAGACAGAGAGAGACAGATGGACAGAGAGATATAGAGAGACAGAGAGAGACAGATGGACAGAGAGATATAGAGAGACAGAGAGAGAGAGAGAAAGATAGAGAGACAGAGCGGCCGATCTCCCCACCTTTCCTATCCTTCCCCTGAAAGCTTCCCAGATGCAGAGAGAAGCGGCTTTCCAGGTCAGGTGGGGGCAGTCACCCGTCTCCAAGGCTCAGATGGCGGGACTTGAGGGCCAGCTTGGATGGTGTCCGTTAGGGACAGGTCTGTTCTCTGCATGTTTTTGACCAAGGAGAGCTCTCAGGAGAGACGTTGAGGGCCTCGGGGGCTGGCAGGCGGGAGGGAGCAGAGGAGGAGAGGGTGGTTTGGGGACTAAGCTCGGGGCCCGGAGGACGGGGCCTCGCTGACCTGGGGGTGGTCAGACCACTAGCCTGCCTCCGCTCCAGCCCCTCCGGAGGCAGAGCTCACACTGCAGCTCCCAGCCCCACCTGGGGACGTCCTAGCGCCTCAGTGGGGGTAGGGGACCCTGGGGACACCCTGTCCTCCGTATGCTGACCTCTGACCTGCGGCAGTGCCGCCAGCCTCTCTCTGCACAAAGGAGGTCCCTTCAGCTCAGGGCTGGCAGGTGAGGAGCTGGGGACCTCTCCCCTCCTCACGATGAAGCTGAGCAAACAGAGCCAGTGACTTCCCCACCATGACAGGGCAGCGAGGCTGCGGGGAGCCACCCCCCAGAGCCGGGCAACAGAGGGGCCGCCAGGTCCACCCTGGACGGGAAGAGCCTGGGCCCAGGCTGGCAGGGAGCGGCGCTGATTCCCACAGGTCCCTGGAGGCTGAGCAAGGACCCCCGAGGGGGCCGCACAGACCCCCGGCTTCACCCTCAGGTACCTTGCCGGCTTCCCGAGGCAGAGCAGCGAGGGAGCGACCCCGTGTGTCCCGCGGGGGACAGAAGAGGGGCTGTTTAGAGACTTACTCTCAGGGGCTGAACTGGCTCCCAGGTTCCTAAGTTGGAGCCTGACCCCCTGCCCTGGGGCTGTTTGGAGCTGGGCCTTTGAAAATGGATGACATAAAGCGACATCACGGGGGGGGGGGGTGTCCTGATCCCACGTGGCTGCTGTCCCTCTAGGAAGAGGAGATCGGGCCACAGGCACTCACAGAGGGACGGCCACGTGAGGACACGGCAGCAGACGGCCGTCTGCACGCCCAGGAGAAGGGCGCGGGGGGAGCCGGCCCTGCCCACAGCAGGAGGCTGGATCCCGGACGTCCAGGCTCATCTGCCAGCGAACAAGTGTCTGCTGCTTAAGCTGCCTGGTCTGTGGTGTTTGTCCAGTGCAGACACCCAAAATCTTCTAGGGCCGCCTCCCTGCAGAGCTAAGTCCTGAGGGGCACCAGCCCACGTGCCTCCTGGAGACGGCGGCTAGTCAGGCTTATTTTGCAGGGTTAACCTCTCACTAACTGATCATCCAGGAACCACAGAGCTGGTCCTATTTCTCAACATGCATCATGAACATTTTTCAAAAAATGGTAAACATGAAAAAGACTCACCTTCCTTAAAACATGTATTTTAACCCAGGGCAATAAAGTAACAAAAATGCACAGCAGAGATGCTTCCAGGTGGCGACTGCTGGAAAACCCAACCAATTGGCCAGAGGCGCTTCACGAATCGCTCAGCTGATCAGAGAAGTTTTATAAAAAACTGCTTAAACTGCATCTGAAGACAGCAAATTGTCCTGTGGTATCTCACAAATGCCAGTTTCAACTTGGCAACTACAAAGTTCAGTCTGTAATAAGTGGAAAACTTAAGCGTTTCAAATTGCTGCCTCGAGTTGGTGTCTGTCCGTTATTAATGGCTGGGGTAAGTGAAAGCTGTAAGCACATTTCTTTGGTCACCTACATCTGCAGGAGTTAGATATATTTAGATATGATGTAAACTCTGGAGCAAAGGAAAGTCGTACTCAAGCCAATAACAAAATTAAATTTAACCAAATGCCTTATCCTAGCATCTGTTTCCTATCCGCTGGGCACTAAAATTCTAAAACTGAGCCAGACCTCGGACTCATCGCTTGCAGGGCGATGGTCTTGTATGACCCCCCGCCCCCAAGCGGCCTCCGCCAGCCTGGGCTCTGACCTCCAGGGGACAAGGCGATCAGGAAGCTGCACTAGGACTTGCGGTTTCATGTGGGCCGAAGGATGCTCCTCACAGCCTATGACATCCCTCAGCCTCCTCCTCGGACCCGCCCTTTCACCAGGGCAGTTGAACCATCTCCATTTGGTCGAAATCGCTACATGATCAGTTTTCTGAAAATCCCCTGTACCCCCTCCTCCATGGTGCGCCTCTGAGAGCTCAGTATAGACACTCTAGGGCCACGACCCGTTGACCCTCTCTTTTCTGCCTTGCTGGAGCCCTGTGACCTTGGGCAAGGTCACTCATCATTTTGTGCCTGGGTTTCCTTTTCTGTAATGTTACTCCCTTATAGAGGCATCGTTTTGGCGAGGATTGAATGAATAAGTACAGATAAAACACTCAGTACAACGTCTGGCTGTGAAGAGTGTTGGCGCTGTCATAATTATAATTTTGTTGTTTTTATGAAACAGACCCGGGTGGGATGATGGGGCGGAGCATGGGGTGATGAATGCAGAGGATGAAATCGAGCCAAGCCGTGGGGCCCTGGGCTCACTGTGGACCCCCAGGGTCCCGGCAGAAAGAGTCGAGGTCGCAGCCTGCTTCCTGTTGTGTCCACAGATGTTTCTTCTCGACACACATTCATTTTGGTCTCTGGACTCCCGCTACCCCTGCATGGACTAGCTGTCTGAACTTTGTGATGAGTTGTCTTGGCCGTTTTCTGTTTCTCGGGCTCACTTTTGTGTTTACAAATCACCTCGTCTTAGCCTCCTTCCTCCTGGAAAGACCAGAGTTGTCTGCTTTCCACGTGTCCTTTCCACAAAGGGTCATGGGTGGTGTGCGTACAGCGGGCCCTCAGCAAGTGCATCGCATGGACGCACTGATTCCGGCTCACACTGTGTTTCTCCCTGGGACTAACAGGGAAAGGAATACCAAGGCTGTATATTGTCACCCTGCTTATTTAACTTACATGCAGAGTACATCATGCAAAATGCCAGACTGGATGAAGCACAAGCTGGAATCAGGACTGCTGGAAGAAATATCAATAACCTCATACATGCAGATGACACCACCCTTATGGCAGAAAGTGAAGAGAAACTAAAGAACCTCTTGATGAAAGTGAAAGAGGAGAGTGAAAAAGCTGGCTTAAAACTCAATAGTGAAAAACCTAAGATCATGGCATCCAATCCCCTCACCTCATGCAAATAGATGGAGAAACAATGGAAACAGTGACAGATTTTATTTTCTTGGGTTCCAAAATCACTGCAGATGGTGACTGCAGCCATGAAATTAAAAGATGCTTGCTCCTTGGAAGGACAGCTATGACAAACCTAGACAGCATATTAAAAAGCAGAGACATTGCTTTGTTGACAAAGGTCTGTATAGTCAAAGTTATGGCTTTTCCAGTAGTCCAGTAGTCAGGTAGAGATGTGAGAGTTGGACCATAAAGAAGGCTGAGTATCAAAGAATTGATGCTTTTGAACTGTGGTGCTGGAGAAGACCCTTGAGAGTCCCTTGGACACAAAGAGATCCAATCAGTCCATCCTAAAGGGAATCAGTCCTGAATATTCATTGGAAGGACTGATGCTAAAGCTGAAGCTCTAATGCTTTGGCCCCCCGATGGGAAGAACTGACTCACTGGAAAAGACCCTGATGCTGGGAAAGATTGAAGGCAGGAGGAGAAGGGGACGACAGAGGATGAGATGGTTGGATGGCATCACTGACTCAATGGACATTCAGTTCAGTTCAGTCGCTCAGTCATGTTCAACTCTTTGCGACCCCATGGACTGCAGCACACCAGGCCTCCCTGTCCATCACCAACTCCCAGAGCTTGCTCAAACTCATGTCAATTGAGTCAGTGATGTGATCCAACCATCTAACCCTCTGTCATCCCCTTCTCCTCCTGCCTTCAATTTTTCTCAGCATCAGGGTCTTTTCAAATGAGTCAGTTCTTTGCATCAGGTGGCCAAAGTATTGGAGTTTCAGCTTCAGCATCAATCCCTCCAATGAATATTCAGGACTGATTTCCTTTAGAATTGAGTGGTTTAATCTCCTTGCAGTCCATGGGACTCTCAAGAGTCTTCTCCAACAAAATATCAATTCTTCGGTGCTCAGTTTTCTCTATAGTCCAACTCTCACATCCATACATGACTACTGGAAAAACCATAGCCTTGACTAGATGGACCTTTGTTGGGAAAGTAATGTCTCTGCTTTTTAATATGCTCTCTAGGTTGGTCATATCTTTTCTTCCAAAGAGCAAGTGTCTTTTAATTTCATGGCTGTAGTCACCATCTGCAGTGATTTGGGAGCCCCCCATAATAAAGTCTCTCACTGTTTTCATGTCAACGGACTTGAGTTTGAGCAAACTTGGGGAGATGGTGAAGGACAGGGAGGCCTGGCGTGCTGCAGGCCATGGGGTCTCAGAGTCAGACACGACTTAGCGACTGGGCAACCACCACCTCAGGATGTGTGGTGTCTGGGCTCTGACTTCAGCGACCTCCAGCTTTGGAGCAGCGTTCTGTCCTGGGTTGTCTGTGAACTTTCATCACTCAACACCCACCGGTTTATATTTGTTCATTTCTTCTTTCATTTCTCTGAAAACTTCTTCATGAGGTCCTACTCTGAGCCGGCACTGTGCTCAGAAAAAGGGTAAATAAGCTAGAGTTTAAGGTCATGTCATAGTGGAGGAGCAGTTAGATGTGCAAGCAGAGCTGAAGTGATGAGACACTTGCCCAAGGAGTCGTTCACCTGGGCTTGGAGGCCTCTGTGGCTGCCCCTGGCCAAGAGCTCACCGGGTGGGGAGGTCACCCCCGAGCTGCAGCCCTGGGGAGGCGGTTTGTCTGCTGGACGGGGGCGGGGGTCTGATGGGAGCCTAGGGTGGTGAGATGGGCAGAGCTCCTGGACAGCCTTCCAGCCTGTGGGTGGTTCAGAGTCTATTCCACATGGAAAGGGAGCCAGAGAAGGTGAAGTCAGCCCGAGAGATATGTGTTTCCAGAAGGAGCCCAGGAGACCAGGCGTGTGCAACTTGGGGAGTGCAGGGGGCTGAGGTTGGGTGTGAGACCCCAGCATCCCGAGAGTGTGACGTGGGGGGTCAGCTTTGGAAGACCCACAACAGCAGAAGGCAGCTGTACACGGAGCGTCCTGACAGCCTCTGTGACGGATGAGGAGGTGGGGCTCGTCCCCGGGGCCCCACGCACATGTCCCAGGCCGGGGGGCAGCCAAGCAAATGTGAGCGTTCACAACTGAAAGAGCAGCCCATGGGCTCTTTATGGAGGAGGAAGCTGAGGGGCTTCTACAGTGATAAGTGGGGAATTGTAAAGACTTCCAGAAGAATAAGGCCAGGTATCCAATAAGAAATTTATTGTTCCATGGAGAGCGATCAAACACTTCAGTTTTTAATTGGAAAAAATATACACCGTGTCGTAATAACACTTTACTTCACATAAATATGGAAGAGACAACCTCCCTAGGAGACAAGAGGTTTATGGAGAAAGACTGGGAGCCATTCAGAGGGAGGTGAACGTGTGTACGCGCACGCGTGTGTGTGTGTGTGTGTGTATGTGTGCGTGTGTGTGCACGTGTGTGTATGCACGCACGCGCACGTGTGTGTGTGTGTACGCATGTGTACATGTGTGTGTGTGTACGTGTGTGTGTGCGCGCGCACCTCACTCTCCCAGGAAAATGCAGTTTCCCCCAAACATAAACCACAAGCTCTCTGAACGCCGCATGTGGATTTCAGCAGGGCGCAGTGGAGAAGGGGCGGCGTGTTCCTAACCCAGTTCCCGCAGCTCCTGCTTGTTTTGTCTGACCCTTTTCGTTCTTAGGCCCCTGAAGACCCAGACCGAGAGGCCGGGTGAGAAGCCGTGCAGGCGGGCAGAGGCCGACACCACCGAGGCCTGCAGCCCGCCCGGCGGGGCAGGGCCCATGTCTCCCGCCCGGCTCGCTGCCCCAGACCCTCGCTCTGTGGGCAGGCGCTGCGAGCCCTGGTCACACACCGGATTCATCAGATTTACTGGGCTTCACGGGCACAGGCGCCCTTGAACTGGTTTAAAGGTCAGCCCCAGTGCCTCCCGTTAACACTTGACTTGAAACTTCGGGAAGCACATGTGAAATTGATTTCAAATAAGTTTCCAATTAGCTCCCAGAGAAGAAAATGCCTTTATACTTGGGGTAAAAGTGAGCCAATGGAGGCGGATGCTCTGTCCACCGCCTGGCTCTGAGTTGGTTCAGGGAGGGGAGGGTTAGGCCAGATCGCGAGTGCACGCGACCCTTCAAACCGAGAGAGCGTCCAGGACCCTCTGACTTGAAAGTCTCTCGCACATGCTCAGCGGGTGACGGCAGAGCTGAGGGCCTCCAGGCCCTCGCCGGGGAAGGCTATGCCCCTTCTGTGCTGTGTGTTTGGAGCGTTCGGAGCGGGCCAGGCTGCGGTCTCCGCCTTCGGCCCTTTGTCAGGCGGCCCATCTCCAGGCCTGTTCTGTGCTGTGTGTTTGGAGAGTTGGGAGCGGGCCAGGCTGCGGTCTCTGCCTTCGCCCCTCTGTCAGGCGGCACGTGGAGAGCCCAGGGCGTCTGAGGACTCCGTCACAGGAGGGGAGAGCGCCGCTTTAGTCTGGGGCCCACGGGCACAGTCTGTGGTTTGCTGTCACTTCTGCAGACAGTTCAGTGACCGCTGGGCTTCCCGTGTGGAAACAACTTCCAGAGCCTTTGCCAATCACTGTCCCTGTCCACTGGCCGTGACGCAAAGGGCCAGCATGGACCTGTCCTCTGGGTCTGGGCTCGGGAAGGAGTGAGGCTTGAAGGGACTGATTCTTCAATTGTTAGCAGCTTCAGTCAACCCCAGTCCAAGCAGAAGATCTCTTAAGATGAGAATATTTTGTGAAGAAGGCAATGATAAATACATAGCATATACATAGAAAAATATATATATATATATTTATAATGTGCAAAATAGAATTCATCACAACCCCAGGGTCAGCAAGGTGTAGACTGGGAGCAGAGTCATTCAAAGCAAGGGTCTCTTCCATGGAGTCTCATGTTTCATGATCATCAATTAAATTACAATAAAACTATAAATTGCGTGCAGCTATGCAGACTGAGTTTTCTCTCTGTTCTCTCTAGGGAAAATGACATTAAAACAGAAAAATACTCATTGGCACGTGAAAGGTGGTTAAATAGTATGTGGAACATTGGGAGAAATTTGCTGTATATTTGGTTCAGTCGCTCAGTCGTGTCTGACTCTTTGCAACCCCATGGTTGTTGTACATTAGTTAGTTAGTAATTGACATGTATTATTTTGGAGAAGGAAATGGCAACCCACTCCAGTGTTCTTGCCTGGAGAATCCCAGGGACGGGGGAGTCTGGTGGGCTGCCGTCTATGGGGTCGCACAGAGTCGGCCAGGACTGAAGCGACTTAGCAACAATTTTGCATGGGTTTTGCTACGCTTGAAGTATTTGTCAGATTTTTTAAACGCATAATTTGTGCTTTTCACACTGTATGTTAATGTTCACCTTTGTAACTAATTTTCCATTTGTCCTTTGGGGCAGTTTTTCTTGAAGAGGGCTGCGTAAATCATTGTGTCAAAACCTGAACCCACGCTGGGTGCATTCACGTAACTGCAAGCTGATGAGATGTTTCAACAGACAGGGTGTGAAGGCCCCAGCGGGCCCGGGGCGAGCAGGACGGAACTAGACGAGCGGCATCTCTTCCGAGGCGGGACAGCGCCCCCTGGTGGTCCAGCCGCGTCCCGACGCCGGCAGGCGCCCGTCCGGGACTCTCTCCGGCTGACTCGGAGGAGCCAACAGGTTTCTTCCCTTATTCGTGGGGGCAGGTGGTTGCTCATCTGCTGTTTCCTGGATCGGAACCCAGAGGCCCTTCGCTCCCCTCTGCCTGTTTCAGCTTCCTTCTCGGTGAGGATGGCCCCGGGGCCGGAGCGGCAGGGCTGACGGTCTCAGGACCGCGGTTCCGGCTGAGGGTGGAGGGTCCCCCGGTTTCTGGCTCTACTCTGGGGAGCGGCTGGGCCTCGGAGCCTCCTGAGGCCGGCCGCGGTGTGCGCCCCGAGCCGCCTGCCGGCCCCGCCCTGGTCTTCCCCACCTGGAGCCCTTTGATCCGGGTCAGCAGGAAAGCACGGCCCAGGGACCAGCGGCTTCGATTCCCGAGAGCTGGACACGCGTTCTTCTCTTTCTTGCAGGGACCTGGGAAGCAGTTCACTTTTTCTGAGTCTGTGCATGTCTTACTCTTTCAAAGGGGGTGAAAGTCTCCCTCCTGGGACAGTTGGGGCGTCCAGAGAGGAGACTGGCCGCTCTGCCCATCACCCTGCCTGCTGTGTCCTCACAATGAGGGACCCCTGTGCCCTGCGACGTGGAGGAGCCCGTGGCGGCCCCTCCGAGGCCGGCCGCAGTGACACGTGCCTCTGGGGTGAATATTTGCGCCCTGGGGGCTGGCATTATTTCTGGAGTCAGCTCCCAGCCTGGACTCATGACTCATCCTGGTGGGGTTGAGGCCTTTTGGGGACAGCAGTCGTGGTCCACGGCTCTTGTTTCAGGTGACAAGGCAGCTCCCTCCCCACCCTGCCCCTGGCCGGTGACAAAGAGCCCACTGATGTAGGTGGCACGGAACGCCCGTGGCCGGGGGCCACGCAGCCCCGCCTGGCGTCACTAAACCGAGATGAAGGATGCAGTATTTACAGCCTGTCTGTCTCCTGTGACACGCGGCTCCTTCCCTCCAGACTGCAGCATCCCAACAAGGATGCTGTTGATCTCCAGGGCCAGATTTATCACTTGAGGGGTTGGGGAGGCCAAGGAGGGGTGACTGCAAATAGAAAAACGCGCTTCTGGAAGCTGTTATTTATGGGCTGCTCAGGAAGCAAGCCCGAGACATAGCTGTGCTGTTTCCAGTCGGGGGACGCGCCGCCGAGGGGACCTGCCCAGGGGGCGGCTGTCCGAGCCGCGGCCAGGGGTGGCCCGCACGTCTGGGGCCCAGCCCGCCTGTCCCGCCCGTGATGACAGGATTTACGCTCAGCGGTGCCCGCGGAGCAGACTCCGTCCGCTTCCCGCCGCCTCAGGGCCGGCACACGGCAAGGCCTGGATTCCTGAGCAGCCTCCAGGGTTCACTACTGAGAGCTGTTTTTGTTTTCCTGTAACTGATGCAAGGTTATCTTGGGTGATCGGTCCACAGAGAAATGTGAACACAGGTTGTAACGGAACTACAGGCCCACCTGCCTGGCTCCACATCAGACAAAGCTGGGAAAAAATCTGTTGGCCGACGGCGTTCTGTCCACTTGCGTGGTTTATTTCTATTTTCCCTTTTCTTTCTTCCTTTCTGTTCCTGTTTTCATAAAGGACATTCTAAATGCCTGACACACCACTGGTTGTTTACAAGAAAATAAAATGTCAAGAGGCACTAAAATTAGGCGTCTGCTGGGGTTCTGCATTCCTATTAGGGGCTTTTTTTCTTTAATAGAAACCTCTTTACTGGCACGCTAGAAGGTTTAACTGCTGAAAAATAGACAGATTTAGAGGTGGGAAGGTTTGCAGAGTTAGTTAATATTTAAAAGGTGTTTCGTGTCTAAATTCAACTTTTACATAATTGAACTGAGGTCAGAGTCATTGTGGGCAAGGTTGGCTTTGGAGAGCCAGCCCGGGGCGGGGGCTCTGCTCACAAGTCTGGTGCAAAATGCTCAAAAATAAAGTTTAGAATCCAAGTGCCCAGGTCTAATTGTCTGTTTTGTTTTTTGTTTTTTTCCTGGTTACCTGTCTGTGGCTTTTGTTGAATTTCTTCTGAAAGAAGATCCATAGGTTAACGTTCAACGTTAACGTCCCAAGTCTTGACCTGTCACCCAAGGGGTGTTCCAGACTAGGACACATGACAGAGATTGGGGTCACACCGGTGCCCCAGAAACCCCGCCCAGGGCAGGTCCCGCCCAGGGGCCTTCTGCATCCAGGGCCCAGGGGACCCCAGTTCCCCAGAGCCCCCCTTTCTCTGGCGTCAGGGCGAGCAATGACGTCCTAACTCTCCCAGCAGGGAGAGGCTTCTTCTGGCTTTGGCTTTTGAGGGGCATGGGGGATGAGAAGATGTCCACCCTTGAATCTGGATCTCACGTACGTGCGCGTCTTTAGCCATCTGGGAGAAGCCGGCTCTAAAGGTGCCATGTTCCTCTCACTGTGTGCAGACAGTTTGTCGAGGGAAGGATGGCAGTGAAAGGGGAGAAGACCGAGCCCCCGTTCAGGTGGAGGGATCTCTGAGTGTAGAGCTCTGACCCGGCCCTGACGGGAAGCAGGTGCACCTCCAGCAGGGGTTCCTCATTCTGACCGTCTGCGTCTCAGACACTGGCCTCAGCTCTCTGGCCACAGTGGCCTCCTTCGGGGGTCTTTGGCCCATCTCTCTAGGTCCCAACCCAGCCCTGAGGGTCCCTCTGCACTCCCCACTCTCGTTTCATCTCCCCAACTCCAGGGGAGGGAAGACATCTCTGGATGGGGACACAGAGCGTGTCAGGGCCTGGTGCTGGGCAGCAAGTGCAGACATCTGTCTTCTGGGGTGAGATGTAAGGTCAGAATCTGTCCGAGAGCAAAGATTCTAATGGACATAGTATCAGGAAAACAGTCAACCTTGAGTTGTATATAAATACAGCAAGATTATCTTTAAAAGGGGAACTGAGGTAAACACGTGTTTTGGCTGTGAAAAAAATAATACTGATAATAATAATCAATTATGTGGTGATGTCAATGTGTAGAGTCTTCTCTTGTGTTGTTGGAAGAGGGTGTTTGCTATGACCAGTGTGTTCTCTTGGCAAAACTCTATTAACCTTTGCCCTGCTTCATTCTGTACTCCAAGGCCAAATTTGACTGTTACTCCAGGTATTTCTTGACTTTTTACTTTTGCATTCTAGTCCCCTTTAATGAAAAGGACATCTTTTTGGGGTGTTAGTCCTAGAAGATCTTGTAGGTCTTCATAGAACCGTTCAACTTCAACTTCTTCAGCATTACTGGTCGGGGCGTATAAAGAAAGCTCAGCGCAGAAAAATTGATGCTTTTGAACTGTGGTGTTGGAGAAGACTCTTGAGAGTCCCTTGGACCTCAAAGAGAGCCAACCAATCCATCCTAAAGGAAATCAGTCCTGAATATTCATTGGAAGGACTGATGCTGAGGTTGAAACTCCAAAACTTTAGCCACCTGATGCAAAGAACTGACTAATTTGAAAAGACCCTGATGCTGGGAAGGATTGAAGGTGGGAGGAGAAGGGGATGACAGAAGATGAGATGGTTGGATGGCATCACTGACTCAATGGACTTGAGGCTGAGCAAACTCCAGGAGTTGGTGATGGACAAGGAAGCCTGGCGTGCTGCAGCCCATGGGGTCACAAAGAATCAGACACAACTGAGCGACTGAACTGAATAATTAACCGTGTGACTTTCAAATAATTTATATCTAGCCTGATTGATATTTTATAAAAATTTTATTTGACTATAGCCATCAACTCTGCAAATACATGTTCTATGCTCATACTTTAAAATTAATGATTTTCTTTGTTTTATACCCCCAGAAGGACAAATGCTCCAAATAGAGTGTTTAAAGGTAGTTTTATATTTTGAGTCCCCATTTTTAAACAAGTCTGCATATCTCAGGACCCCAGAAGTGAATTCTATGTGTTTATAAAGCTATCAGATATGTTGAGGATGTTGTAATAAATGGAATCTGAGGGCCTTTTGCTCATAGCAGCTGCGGTCCTGTGATGTGCGGGCCATGGGCATTTGTAATCAGTGGACTGTTTTTCTCCCTCACTGCCCCTAAAACCATCTCACCCACAAGGGGACACTTCATTAGACATTGCTTTGCAAAGGCTTAAGATGCATCCCCTATACACTTACAACTGCACTGTTGTACTAAGGTAACCTTTGGGTTTATAAAAAAAACCCGAGTCACAGGAGGTCCTCAGAGGGTGGACAAGGATCACACACGTGCCAAGGAGAGAAGACACGAGGGAGGTTATTCCAGGGCCCAAGTCCGCGGGGTCGTGCGCCCTGGGTGCTCGGAGGGTGAGAGGCGCTGCCACGGCCAGTGCGGGGACCCGCCGCGCAGGTGGGGTCGGGACGTCCTGCTGAGCGGGGGCAGACAGCACGGCGGAGCTCGCTCAGCAGAGTTCACTTGAAAGCTGAAGAAAGACTGAGAAGGAGGCCAGCAAGAAACGCGGCAGGCAGCTTCAAGTCCAAGGTGTCCATGCCGTTGTCTTGCTTAAAGGGCCCGGGGCCATCTCAGTGGCCCCTTCAGAAGAAGCAGGGCCCTGACGCCCTGACTGTGGACAGAGCTGCACCGGGAGGCGATGGTTCTGAGATCCAGGAGCAGCTGCTGGGCGAGTGGTGCTGCCCCTGCCGGCCGAGCCCCGGCGCCCGCAGACCCTGAGGTCCCCGGGGAACACTGAGCCTCAGAACCAGGCCCGCAGCATCCTTGTGCCGCTGGTTTGGCCCCCGCCCGGGCCCCAGGGCAGCGTCACAGCCAACAGCACTCCCAGGATGCGAGTTTTCTGCGGCAGAGAAAGTGGGTTTCCTTGGATTCCTTCCGGTTTTGATTTAATCGTGCTCCTGATGTGGAGAGATGGGCTGAATGTCCAGTGTCCCTGGACACCCCCCGCCAGCCCCCAGGCCCCCTGCTCAGGGGAGGGTGAGGTTTAGGACTCGGGGGACTCAGGAGCAGCGCCCGGGCCCATGCAAGCCCTCTTCACCCACTCTCCCTCTGGGGTGCAGGTCTGGGTCCACTTCCCCGGCTCTCGCTGCTCCAGCAGCTTCTGTGCACCCAGAGGCAGAAGGAGCATCCAGACATCCCACCTCGAGGGAGCCAGGAACCTGGTCTGGCTTCTTAGGAGAGCCGCTGCCCTAAGAGACTTCCCCTGAGAAACCAAAACAACTCAGGCTCAGGGTCCAGGGTGAAGTCGAGTTCACCGGTGAGCACAGGTCCGAGCTGGCAGCCAGGGCATCTCGGTCGGTGGGGTCGGCTCGGGGCATGGACGGTGCTCCTCCACGGACGCCTCCCCACTGCCCTGGCCTCGCAGTCCTGTCCATGGAGAGGGGCCTCTGCAAGTAAGTACCATCCTCACCCAACTGTGCGGCCCATTTTCTAGAAAAAGGACCTCTCTTAGAGACTATCAGATCAGATATGTAATATGTGCAGATATGTAACAACTGTGATCATGCCCCCAAGTTGTATACACACGCCGCCCCCCACCCCGACCTTAAACAGACTCTGAGCTTCATGTCCTGTGACCAGGGAGCACGGAGCATGCAGGGCACAGACCTGGCGTCGAGTGGAAAAGTCCTTAAGCGAAAAGAAGACGGGCTCCGTCCCAGGACCGGTGTCTTCCGGCACAGCCACTGGGGTTCACAGTAAGCTAATTGGCAGCATCGAAGACACACATTAGTAAGCAGATTTCTCTGGCAGCCCCTCACCGCCACCCTGACGGACGAGGTAGGGGCTCCAGGGGTCACTGGGGGCCCCTGCCCAGGGACAAACGGAAAGCAACAAGGACCTACCCCCGTGCGTGTCCCGCCCAGCGCCTGCCCGGGGGAGCTGAGCTCTGCCTCCAGGTCTTTGCTCCAGTCCAACTGCCAGAAGGATCTTCCCCAAGAGATCAGGTCACCGAGGATGGAGCTGTGACGCTTACAATGGCCGCGGTTTAAAGGGTAAAGCGAAACAGGCAACTTCATTTCAACAAAATACTTAGTATATGTAAAACATGACTTCAGTATAAAACACTGCACAAGTATAAAGGAGCAGGTTTCTTTTTTTTATTTCCTCTTTGACCTCTAGCGTGCTCACTGCATCTCTGGGACGGGGAGTGCGGGCCAAGGGATCATCTCTCAGCCCGAGGGACCCAGATCATCGCCCTGTGGCGACTGCAGCCACGTCTCAGCAGAGCCAAGACAATAGTCCTAGGAGCCCTTCACGGCCTCAGCACACACCAGCGCACACGTGGACTCGGAGTCCTTCACGGCCTCAGCACACACCAGTGCACACGTGGACTCGGAGCCCTTCACGGCCTCAGCACATACCAGTGCACATGTGGACTCGGAGCCCTTCATGGCCTCAGCACACACCAGTGCACACGTGGACTCGGAGCCCTTCACGGCCTCAGCACATACCAGTGCACATGTGGACTCGGAGCCCTTCACGGCCTCAGCACACACCAGTGCACACGGGGAATCGGAGCCCTTCACGGCCTCAGCACACACCAGTGCACACGGGGACTCGGAGCCTCTCATGGCCTCAGCACACACCAGTGCACATGCGGACTCGGAGCCCTTCACGGCCTCAGGACACATCAGTGCACACGGGGACTCGGAGCCTCTCATGGCCTCAGCACACACCAGAGCACACGGGGACTCGGAGCCCTTCACGGCCTCAGCACACACCAGTGCACACGGGGACTCGGAGCCTCTCATGGCCTCAGCACACACCAGTGCACATGCGGACTCGGAGCCCCTCACAGCCTCAGGACACATCAGTGCACACAGGGACTCGGAGCCCTTCACGGCCTCAGCACACACCAGTGCACACAGGGACTCGGAGCCCTTCACGGCCTCAGTGAACACCAGTGCACACGCGGACTTGGAGCCGCTCACAGCTTCAGCACACACCAGTGCACACGGGGAATCGGAGCCCTTCACGGCCTCAGCACACACCAGTGCACACGTGGACTCGGAGCCCTTCACGGCCTCAGAACACACCAGTGCACACAGGGACTCAGAGCCCTTCACGGCCTCAGCGAACACCAGTGCACACGCGGACTTGGAGCCGCTCACAGCTTCAGCACACACCAGTGCACACGGGGAATCAGAGCCCTTCACGGCCTCAGCACACACCAGTGCACACGTGGACTCGGAGCCCTTCACGGCCTCAGCTCACACCAGTGCACACACGGACTCGGAGCCCTTCACGGCCTCAGCACACACCAGTGCACACAGGGACTCGGAGCCCTTCACGGCCTCAGCACACACCAGTGCACATGTGGACTCGGAGCCCTTCATGGCCTCAGCACACACCAGTGCACACGGGGACTCGGAGCCTCTCATGGCCTCAGCACACACCAGAGCACACGGGGACTTGGAGCCCTTCACGGCCTCAGCACACACCAGTGCACACGGGGACTCGGAGCCTCTCATGGCCTCAGCACACACCAGTGCACACGGGGACTCGGAGCCCCTCACAGCCTCAGCACACACCAGTGCACACGGGGACTCGGAGCCCCTCACAGCCTCAGCACACAGCAGGGCACACGGGGACTCGGAGCCCTTCACGGCCTCAGCACACACCAGTTCACACGCGGACTCGGAGCCCCTCACGGCCTCAGCACACACCAGTGCACACGGGGACTCGGAGCCTCTCATGGCCTCAGCACACACCAGTGCACACGCGGACTCGGAGCCCCTCACGGCCTCAGGACACACCAGTGCACACGCGGACTCGGAGCCCCTCACAGCCTCAGCACACACCAGTGCACACGCGGTCAGAGCCTGGGGCTGCCCAGGACCACGTGGGGGGCAGCGCAGGGCAGGCCCCGTCAGGCAGGCCCCAGGGTTGCCCTGGGCCACGGCCCGCGGGGAGGAGCACACCTGTGCCCGCCACCAAAGGCTCCTTCCGTTTCCACCTGGACCTCGGCTTGCTCTGCTTCTCATTTTTTAATGTTGTGCATTCCTATTGTAATTCTATTTTTATCTTTCTGTTTCATAATTGCACCTTTTCCTTTTCATTTTAATGCATTAACACCTGGGAGCTGCACTGCTCGGACTTCGAGCCCGGCTCTTCGTGGGGACCCCTGCTCCGGCAGAGGGCAGGCTGCCCCTAGCTCCCCTGTGAGCTCAGGCCCTGATGCAACTCTTTCTCCGGGAGAAAACTCTGAGCAGGTAGAAGAACTTGGTCATTAGATTTGCTTAATATCCGAGGATATTTGGATACCTGCTTAATATCCTAAAGAAGTTATTTTTCCTCCAAGAAGTCATGCTGCCTTCCCTCGTCATCCTTCCTGTGTCCTGGGCTCTTTTAATTTGATCAGAAGTGGCAAATAAATACGGAGAAAGAACACAGCAAGGACTGACTCCCAGCTGCGCAGCTGGAGTTGAACCCAGGGCCTCGCTAAGACTGGCGGGGGCTGCCGTTGTCCTCCCCGCGCGGGGGGAGGTCATAGCTCCGAGGATGCCCCCCATTGCAGCCAGTGCGCGGGGGTGGGGGCGGGGGTGGGGGTCAATGTCCTTTCACGGAGCCCGGCGCCGGCCGCCTCGGCAGGTGGTGAGGGCCACACACACCCTCCTCCTCCGTTAGCTTCTGGGATGCCGTGAGCGTCGCGCTGGCGTTTGTCCGGAAAGCCCCAGTCGTCACAAAGACGAGGTGCGGGTGGGTGGGCTCTGGGACCCCTCCAGATCCAGGTCAGCTGGGGAAGGCGCAGTGTCAGGGCTGCCCACCAGGTGGCGCTGCAGGCCCGCCCCACGAGGCCGGCCCTGCGGTCGATCCAGACGCGGCCGCAGAGGCTCCTGGCGTCCTGCGCGCCTCTGCAGGGTGAGGTTCCCGGTCCGTCCCCGAGACCAACGCTGAAAGGCCGGCCAGAGAGCGAGGAAGCTCCCGCTACAAGCATTCAAACGTGTATCTGGAATCCACAAGGATTCGATGACGCTCACGGTCTGGCTGGAAATATGTGTGTGTGCACAGATGTCTGTGTTCATGTGTGTGCACAGGGGTACGTGCCACATGCCTGGGTGTTCGTGCGTGTGCTGGTGTGTGTGCACGTGTGTGCCTGTGTCCCCTTTAAACAAACCCGCCGGAAAGGAAGCAAGCCGGCCCTGACTCAGAGCTTGATTCAGGCCCATCTGCTGGCCTCCGGAGCCCACGGCCCTTCCGCTCAGAATTCTGCCTTTTCCATAACAGGGACTCGCAGACTCAAAACCTTGTGTCTTCAGATCAAAACTGTAACATTCCCAGCTGCTGACAATGCATAGCCGGGTCCACCCCCATTAGCTGTGTGAGGTGGGCGGTGTGGCCTGAAGTCGCTCACAAAGGCCTGGATTTCCTTCTCCGATAAACAAGATGAACGAGGTTCTTTCTCTGCAAACCTGGAAGTCCAGGCCTGACCCCGCCCTGGCTCCTGCTCCTCCCCTCTTCCCAGGTAAGGACTGAGCCACCGGTGACAAGTTCTGGCTGCCCCGTCCACACTGGTGTTCTCACCCCTGTGAGCGCCGTCTTTCTAGAAGGCAGATCTGTGACCTCCGCCCTGCAGCAGGTGGACCCAGCTCTGCACACCTCCCCCAGCGAGCGCCCAGCAGAGTGAAATGCCTGCACCCTTCCGGTTTCAGCTTCGTGGTTTCACTTGGCACCTGAGTCACATCTGGTTTATTGCACCAGTAACAACCTGCGTCTGCTGTTCAGTTTGGCTGGGAGGGCTTCCCAGGTGGTGCAGTTGGTAAAGACTCTGCCTGCCAATTCAGGAGACACAAGAGACACGGGTTTGATCCCTGGGTTGGGAAGATTCCCTGGAGGCGAGCATGGCAACCATTCCAATATCCTCGTCTGAGAAATCTCATGGACAGAGGAGCCTGGCGGGCTTCAGTTTAGGGGGCCGCAGAGAGTTGGGCAGCCAGCACTCGCTGGTTGGCTCAGGGCCAGGGTCTCCGAGTGAGCGTGGACCACCATTCAGCAGCCACCAGAATGCCCCACGATGCCTATGGGTGGAAGGCTTTGAAACGGAAGTTAAGCCTGTGCCTAGATGGGTCTAGAATCTGATTTTATACCATCTGCCCATGGGCATCAGTGTTTAAGGAACTAACACAAAAATTGATCCAAGTCAGTAGTAAGCCTGGAGTACACAAGAAAAGCAAATAAAATGACATTCTGAGCAGACTCTTTGTTAATCCAAGTGGCATACAATACTATGAGGAAAAAAAGAAACCCGGATAAACAAAATAGCTAACTATAAAAACCGATAGATACACAAGGAACAGTGCATTGTAGTACAATGCTACCAGACTCAGTAAGAATTATATCTGAGGGAACATGAAAGAAAATATTGAAATAGGATATTTTATTGGGTATTTTATTAATAAACAGAAAATATTTATATTATTACATAATAAATTTATGTAAAATAATTAAATAAGATATTTAGTTCTAAAGATTGAATAGTCAATTCAGTATTTAATATTAATTAAATCAATTTATTTAATATTCAATAATTTAAATCAAATCTTTAAATCTAAGCACTGAATTAAAATTAAAATTAAATTATTTACATTATTTAAATATTAAATAAATAATTAATAAATATTAATTGAATATTTAATTCTAAATATTCAAAATATTGAATAGGGTATTTTATTAATAAATACAAATATTTAGTTATTACATAATAAATTTATGCAAAATAATTAAAGGGCAATGTGAAAACTATGATAAAATAAAGTAAGAGGACTAGGCAGATATGAAAAATACAGAAAGATTTTCAATAAATAAATTGAAATTTTATATGTGGTGAATGTGTAAGAACCTGAAGAGCAGGGACAATTCCCTGCAGGTTCGGTGGTTAGGCCTCCCAGTGTCCACTGCCGGGGACATGGGTCTGCCTCTGATTGGGGAGCTGAGACCCGGTAGGCCACACAACACGGCCAGAAGGATAAATAAACAAAAGACACTGAAGAACAGATGAGCGAGAGGCTGTCTGAAGAAATGCCCTGGCTGCCCATCTCCACCCGGGGGCTGTGCCGTGGGCTGAAGCCCCGTCAGCCGCCCCTCTGACCCACCCTGCACTTGGGAGAAGCTGCTCTTGGTCGGCCCTGAGCCGGGGAGGCCTTGCGGCAGCTCTGTCTGGGAAACCCTCCTTGGAGGAGACGGCTCGGGGGATCTCCCCCGGCCCCAGGGCGGTGCGGCCCTAACCTTGTGCGTCTGGGTCTCTTCCAGCCCATTCCCTCCTCTCCTCCCTCGGCAGGAGCCCGACCTGCGTCACGGTCTGAAGAGTTGCCTCTCTGCCCCCTGCACCCAGCAAGCCTCTCACAGCATCCCACCCCTCCTGACATGAAGGCATAGCTGATATTTGAAGGATGAGAAGAAACCATTCACAAAAGGGTGGCAGAATTTAGAAGGGAACATCCCACAGCAGAACGTTAAGGAACCCCGGGTGTGGAGCAAGAGGCAGAGCCCTTCATTTTAAGCCGGAAGCGGCCAGGGCCCCGGCTAGCGGGCGACGCTTCAGGAAGCGCTGGCCTGGGAGGCTCCCCGGGGGTCACCCATCTCGAAGACCGTCAGGGTTAGTGTTGGGAGGAGGGGAAGTGCAGGCTCAGACCTCGGGGAGGAACAGGGGCTGCAGGGGAAACACGAGATTTAGCTTCCAGATCCGTCCGCAGCCCTGCCCACCACGCAAATCCAATAAAGAGGTGGAAAGTGGTGGAAAGCAAAGTTTTCTTTATTTCAGATGCCGGCAACCAAGGCGGGGAGGGTGGACTCCTGCCCAAAGGCTGACTCCCCTTCACTGACAATTAAGGGACAAGAGCTTTTATAGACAGAGGGAAGAGGCTACCTGCAGAAACAGCACAGTCAGCTCTGTCATCTTGAAATGGGTCGTCAGTGATCTGACCAGCATCATCTTGGTTGTTTTAGGTACAGTTAATCTTCAGTTCCAGCTTTGTTTGTTTCCATTTCCTTGAGGCCAGTTCTCAGAATTGTGGAGTTTATGTCACAGCGATAGTCTGGTCATCGTGTGGTTAACCTCTCCATCTGGTGGGGGATTCAGTATCTATAAGACAGCTCACAGGATGTGGCTCAGAGTATTATCTACAGCCACTGAAAAAGAATGAAAGGCCCTCAACTTGACTTAGTGACTGAACTATTATTTAGTCTGTTGGACTGCTTTTCTTTGCTCTGCATTTTCTCACTTCTCTGAACTTATTCTTTGGTGAAAGTTTATCCACAGACAAAAGGCAGGCAGAGGGCATGGGGGAGGGGCCTTAGGGCCTTGCTCCATTTCAAAACCACATGCCATTCCTGCTCCAGGTTCCTGGAGTTGGCTGTATCTATAGCAACAACACTGAAACAATAGTGTTCCATTCTAGAATTATCCCTTGACCTAAACTGGGTTGCCCCTGAATTTGCCTTTTTACCGTGTCCTGAAATATGACATCACTGGTTTGGAAAAATGGAATGTTCTAGTTTCCACTGGGAAAAAAATCTCATATTTTAAAATCAGTAGTTTTAATAAAGATGCTTCTTAGGGAATGGCCCTGAGAAGAGAGAGGACCAATCTTTATTGAAATTGTTCCGTGTATCTAAAGCTAGATCTTTTTTAAAGCTTTCTTGAAATTGAGGCATAAGCGATATACAAGAATTGCATTTTTTTTTCAGACTTTAAACTTTTTATTTTGTATTGGGGTATAGTTGATTAACAATGTTGTGGTCGTTTAGGTGAACAGTGAAAGGACTCAACCACACATACACACGTATCCATCCTCCCCCAAACCCCCTCCCGTCCAGCCTGCCACGTGACATTGAGCAGAGCTCCCTGCACTGGACAGAAGCTCCTTGTCGGTTATCTGTTTTTAATATATCAGTGTGTACTCTACACCGTTCCTTGAGTTTAGACATCTGTCTACCCCCTCAATACTACCAAGATGCTAACTATATCCGTCACCTCCAACCTTCTTGTGCTCTTTCATGATGAGTGTGTGTGTGCATGTGTATGTGTACGCGTGTGTGTGTGTGTGTGTGTGCATGTGGTAAGAGCACTTGACAAGAGGCATGCCCTTTGAAACACACAGTACAGGGTCACTGACCCCAGGCACTGCTGGTGTCACGGATCTCTCGAGCTCACTCATCCTGTGAAACAGAGAATTTATACCCAGAATAGCAACACCTCTGTTTGCCTCCCCCCACGCTCCTGGCAACCCCATCTGCTCTGTGTTCCTGTGAGTCTGACTTTCCAGATTCCTCATGGAAGTTCATTGGTATTTGTCCTTCTGTGGCTGGCTTATGTTGCTCAGTGGGAATGTCCGCTGGTGCAGTGACAATGGAAAACACTATGGAGCTTCCTGGAAAATTACAAATATAAGTTCCATGTGGTCTAGGAACCCACTCCTGGGTATTGATGCCAAAGAATTGAAACCAGGGTCTGGCAGGTCTGTCTGCACCCTCAGGCTCACAGCCGCACTGCTCATGGCCGGCAGGTTGTGGAGACACGCAGGTGTCCGTCGATGGGTAGGTGGACACGTAGGTGTGGTGTATGGGCGCACAGAGGCCAGGGAACAAGGGAGTTTGCAGCTGCGGGGCTGGAGGGTCTGCGTGCATTTCAGAGAGCGACGGCAGATGATCGCAGTTGCCTACTTGCAGATTTCTGTGAGATATCCTTCAAATATCCTATTTCCTTCAAATATCTAAAGACCAATTACTCATAAAAAATCAATGAAGCCCACCAACCAAGACTCCAGCCCTCCCTCAGCAGACAGTGCTGAGTGCCCGGGGCTCTCGTCTTCTTCTGTCTTTGGAAGGAAAGGGGAAGCAGCCCCAAGGACAGCGTTCCCTCCTTGTCTGCCCCGGTGTCCAGTGGTCGGTAGGATCTGGGGCCACTTTACACCTCTGATCAGGCTGCATGTTCCTTCATTAATTTGTACACATCATCCACATAGGTCACACAATATTTCCGTTTATCTTTGCTCATCTGTATCAATATCCTTCTGCCAAACTTTCATCACATAGAAGGCAGAGAACCCAGCAAGGGCGATGGGTCTCCTACATGCTCACCATATTAAAAATCCTCACCGTCTGTTCCCACACGGACTTCCCCAGCTGATTGGCTCTTGTAGCTGTTAATCATTCTTTTCCAGTTTCCTGTGATTATTTGTTGAAGTCTATTCTGACCACACATAAACAATCTTGTACCTCAAGTGTAGAGGGTCACGTTCATCAGAGCCCATGACAACAGGCCGTGTGTTCGCAGGGCAAGGCTGCCCCCAGGTTGGGGTGGTTCCACTTACTTCACATCCGAGCCTCCACTCCTTTTTCCTTGCTCTTCCCACAAACTAACAGCAATGCATTTAATGTGTCCCTGATATGTAAGTGTTCCTTAAATACAGTTACTGTCTGTGTGTATGTGCTTTTAAGGTCCGTATATTGTATCGTCCTATAGACTTCACAGTGTTTTTTTTGGTGCGTCAGCATTACTTCTTAAAAGATCAGTATTGTTCTGTGTTCACCTGCTTCCTTACAGCATACCTCGTGCGTTAAAGGAACACCTTTCGAATTACTCCGCAACACTCGAATTCTACCATCTTTCAGTGGTTCCTCATGACGTTGCTGTTGCCCGGGATTTTTTGAGAGCCCAGAAGATGTGACAAATTCCATCACATCAGGATCGTCAGATCACATGAGCTGCACGACCCAAGTCCTTTTGGTTGAAATGCTTTCTGTGACGGCCATAGCAGTTTGGGAGCATCTCGTGGGAAACCCTCATTTCTTCACATACTCACCAACACGTGGCAAGACTCTAATTTCTGCCATCTGGTGAGAAGAAGCAGTGCACTCTCGACCTTCATTTACTAGTGCGATCTGGCACTTTTCACATGCCTGTTGGTCACATATTTGAGTTCCGCCTCTGTGAATCACCTATCCAAATCCATTTTTCAATCTTGGATTTGGAGAGGAAGTTGTTGGTTCCGATGGATCCTCATCCAATGCCAAAGAATGTTCAACCGCACAGCTGCACTCATCTCACACGCTAGCAAAGTAATGCTCAAAATTCTCCAAGAGAGGCTTCAATAGTACATGAACTGAGAACTTCCAGATGTTCAAACTGGATTTAGAAAAGGCAGAGGAACCAGAGATCAAATTGCCGACATCCGTTTGATCAAAGAAAAAGCAAGAGTTCCAGAAAAACATTTACTTCTGCTTCTTTGACTATGCTAAAGCCTTTCCACAAACTGTGGAAAATTCTTCAAAAAATGGGAATACCAGACCACCTTACCTGCCTCCTGAGAAACCTGTATGCAGGTCAAGAAGCAACAGTTAGAACCGGACATGGAACAACGGACTGGTTCCAAATTGGGAGAGGAGTACGTCAAGGCTGTATATTGTCACCCTCTTATTTAACTTATATGCAGAGTAGATCATGAGAAATGCTGGGCTGGATGAAGCACAAGCTGGAATCAAGATTGCCAGGAGAAATATCAGTAACCTCAGATATGCAGATGGCGCCACCCTTATGGCAGAAAGTGAAGAAGAACTAAAGAGCCTCTTGATGAATGTGAAAGAGAATGAAAAGGTTGGCTTAAAACTCAATGTTCAGAAAACTAATATCATGGCATCTGGTCCCATCACTTCATGGCAGATAGACAGGGAAACAACGAAAACAGTGACAGACTTTATTTTCTTGGGCTCCAAAATCACTGCAGATGGTGACTGCAGCCATAAACTTAAAAGACACTTGCTCCTTGGAAGAAAAGCTATGACCAACCTAGACAGCATTTTAAAATGCAGAGGCATTACTTTGCCGACAAACATACATCTAGTCAAGGCTATGGTTTTTCCAGTAGTCATGTATGGATGTGAGAATTGGACTATAAAGAAAGCTGAGCACCAAAGAATTGATGCTTTTTAACTGTGGTGTTGGAGAAGACTCTTGAGAGTCCCTTGGACTGCAAGGAGATCCACCCAGTCCATCCTAGAGGAAATCAGTCCTGAATATTCATTGGAAGGACTGATGCTGAAGCTGAAACTCCAATACTTTGGTCACCTGATGCAAAACACTGACTCACTGGAAAAGACCCTAATGCTGGGAAAGATTGAAGGCAGGAGGAGAAGGGGATGACAGAGGATGAGATGGTTGGATGGCATCACTGATTCTATGGACATGAGTCTGAGCAAGCTCCAGAAGGTGGTGATGGACAGGGAAGCCTGGCATGCTGCAGTCCATGGGGTCTCAAAGAGTCAGATATGACTGAGCAAATGAGCTGAGCTGAACGGATCCATTATTGCCGATTTTGTACGTTGCAATATCTTCTCCCAGTGTATCATCTTTATGGCTGCTGTTGTTGTTCAGTCACTAAGTCATGGTGACTCTTTGAGACCACAAGGACTGTAGCACGCCAGGCTCCCCGTCTTCCACTACCTCTTAGAGCTTGCTCAAACTCATGTCCATTAAGTCGGTGACACTATCCAACCATCTCATCCTCTGTCGCAGAGTTTTGCCAAGAGAACACACTGGTCATAGCAAACACCCTCTTCCAACAACACTTAAGATGAATCTACACAATGGACACCATCAGTTGGTCAGTCACCTTTATTAATTTTCTTAATATCATCTTTTATTGAAAATAAATCCTCAATTTTGATGTATCAATTAATTAAACATTTGTTTTGTTCTTGGGATCTCATTCAAGAAGAACCTTCACCCCCAATTCTCAAGTATGTTCTTATATTTCTTCTTATGTTTTCTTTAAACTTTTTAGCTTTCACATTTAGAGCTTTCATCAACCTGGCACCAAATGTAGCCCAAGGTAGGTTCTACCCTATTTTTCTTAAGAAGCTGACCAGTTTCCCCATCTGCTAAAGATCCACCTTTTCTCATTGGCCCTGAGGCTTTCTTTGGAAAAGCACTTTCTGCTTCACATTGTAGATCTGGAACAGAAATAAGAGAACAATGCAAACCTCCGTCTCTGCTCACACCAACACTACCCGTGGTCCCTGCACCCCTCCTGCTTCCCGCAGCCCTGCCGTCTCCCCCGAGGTTTCTCCTGGTTCTCACACCTGCTCCGCCTCGTTCCCTGCCCACCGCGTCTCAGGGCTGAGTGGGGGCAGCATCCAGCATCTCGGGTTAGTTTACAGGTGGGTTGGAGCTGGGAGCTTATTAGTACAGTTCTTGGGTTCTTAGTTTCTGGCAGTGTAATTCTTTCTTTCTCTCTTGGTATCTATGTGTTCCTTGGGGTTGGGACCCCCAACATCCAGTTCCCCCTCTGATGTTTGAAGGTGGTCAGGACAGTCAGTTCATTCATTCAAAAACAAAAGCTCCATCCCAACTCTGTGAAGAGTCATCTGCTTGGCCCTGGGAATTCAGCTGTGCATAAAGACTGAAGTGCTCGTAGATGTTTAAAAACAGTTCTAGTGAAATGGTACAGCTCATAAACGGCCATGCTGCATGGTGGGAGGAAATGGGGTGTGATAAATCGTAGGTGGTGAGAAGGTTGGCGTCTCCGAGATGAGGCTGAGCGCCTCATGAAGTGCAGACGGAGTGACTCAGCCCTTCTGTGGGAAAGTGCCGGGAAGCAGGCGGAGCAGGACTGAGTCAGGGGACCAGAGGTCTGCCTGAGTCACGCGGAGATCCGATACCGCGTGTGGAGTCTGGACTTGACTCTGAAATGGTTATGTAAGCCTGAGGAGGGAGGCGTGGAGAAGTCAGTCTAATATAATAAGGAGCCCTATGCACATAATGAAAAAAAGGTCTTTCCGTGACATTTGCTTCGTACTGGAATCCACGCAGTAACATTTCCATCCTTCTATAAACCCAGAAATTGCTTTGGATGAGGGGAGAAATTTTTCAACAACAAAAGCAAGACGTCTGTGCTCTAACGATGATCTCAGCTAGAAGTGACCCCGTGAATCCTCCGGGCCGGCCGTTGTCTAAGTTTCAATGATTCGGCACTTTCGTCACTGTGGTTGGTAGCACAGAGAGAAGGCTGAGGAGAGAAAAGTCTGACAAAGTCTCTGAAGGTACTGCCATCCCCATCACATACGGCGTCACGCGAGGATTCTGCTGGAAGTTGTTTCTGTCTCATCCAGGAAGGAGAGAACACGCAGGGCTCCGTGACATCTCCTGGACCCACCCGTGGGAAGACGGCCGCCGTGAGTCTCGTGGGCCTGTGTTGAACACTGAAGAAAGGAGCTTACATTGGAGTTTCCCATCTTAGCATCCTTCAAGTTTGTCCTTGGATACCAACCCCTAAGTTCAGATGTGCATCTGTAAGATAAACATGGCTTTCTGTGAATAAGACTTAAAGAAAAGTACATAGGGATTCATGCAAAGGAGAGGAGTAAATTATAAGACAAACACCCAGAGTCATCACCAAGGAATCAGCCAGATAAACCAGCTTCTCAGCAACCACTCCTGCTTCGAAGAAAATAATCCCTTCTGTAATCCGCAAACAAGACCCTAGCCAGAGTGTGTGACTGGTACACTGTGAAACCACATGAGTCCTAACTGAGTAGAAATGCAAGCTTGGGAGAAGTCACGGGCAAACACTGGGGTCACAATGTAACCACACATTTTCCATGAAGATTAGTTTTTAGACTATTTTTAATCAAAGTATAGTTAATTTGGGGGGCTTCCCTGCTGGCTCAGTAGCCTGCAATGCAGGAGACGCCGGGCCAGTCCCTGGAGGGGGAAGATCTCCTGGAGGAGAGCAAGGCAAACCACTCCAGTAGTCTTGCTGGAGAATCCCGTGGACAGAGGGGCCGGGGGGCTCCAGCCCATGGGCTGCCAAGAGTCGGACACAAACGAGCGACTGAGCGTGCCCAGCTGATTGGCAGTGTTGTGTTAGCTTCTGGAGCGCAGCGCAGTGGTCCAGTTACACGCACACATTACGTGTATATGTATACATTGTTTTCCCTAATATTTCCACATACATTATCACAAGGTACTGAGTGGAGTTCCCTGTGCTACCCAGTTAGGTCCTTGTGTTTTATCTGTTTTATGTCCAGCATTGCGTGTATTTTAATTCCAAACTCCTGATTTCTCTCTCCTCTCCTTTCCCCTTTGGTAACCATAAATTTGATTTCTATATCTGTGGGTTCATTTCCGTTTCATAAATAAGTTCAGTTGTATCTTTTATTTTTTAGATTTCATATGTAAATCATATCATATGATACTGGTCTTTTTCTGTCTGACTTACTTTACTTAATATGATAATCTTTAGGTCCACCCAGGTGGCTGAGTATACATACAAACACCAAATCTTCTCTATTCATCTGTTGGTAGACATTTAGGTTGCTTCCATTATCTTGGCTATCGTGGAGGGTAATGCTATAAACGTGGAGTACATGTATCTTTTTGATCCATGTTTTTCTTTAAACCTGTACTGAAAGTGGAATTATAAATTCCCACATGAAAGATAAATAAAAAGGACCATCAGACTGTTTTGCTGTAAAGTACGTTTATGTGCCTCCCCTGTTGGGATCACCCAGGGAGCCACAGGCCAGGGTGTTCCTCCAGGGGCAGGAGGTGGGGTGTCTGTGCTTCCCCCATGCTGCTTCTCTGCCTGTCCCTGCAGCTCCCTCCTGCACACACACACTCACACACACAGACATACACACAGCTGTACACACACATGCACTCACACACTCATCACGGACACACACATGCACACATACGTACACACATATACACACATGCATGTGCACACTCATCATGGACATACACACAAGTACACACACAGATGTACACACACATGCACACGCACACTCATCATGGACACACACATGTACACACATGTACACACACACAAACTCATCATAGACATGCATGCACACATGCATGCACAGGTACACACATGTGCACACATGCACACGCGGCACACATGCACACACACTACCCACACCCCCTTCCTCATCCTCTCCCTCCCCTTTCCTTTCTCTCCTTCGTGCTGCCTCACTTCTTCCCTTTGGCTAGTTTTCTTACTTCTCAGAAAGTGCATATTTTCACAGTATTTTCACTAAAAGTCAGTTCAGTTCAGTCGCTCATTCACGTCTGACTCTTTGCCACCCCATGGACTGCAGCACGCCAGGCTTCTCTGTCCATCACCAACTCCTGGAGCTTACTCAAACTCATGTCCATCAGGTTGGTGATGCCATCCAACCATCTCATCCTCTGTCGTCCCCTTCTCCTCCTGCCTTCAACCTTTCCCAGCATCAGGATCTTTTCAAATGAGTCAGTACTTCGCATCAGGTAGCCAAAGTATTGGAGCTTCAGTTTCAGCATCAGTCCTTCCAAAGAATATTCAGGACTGATTTCCTTTAGGATGGACTGGTTTGATTCCCTTGCAGTCCAAGGGACTCTCAAGAATCTTCTTCAACACTACAGTTCAAAACTATCAGTCCTTCTAGGCTCAGCTTTCTTTATGGTTCAGCTCTCACATCCATACATGACTACTGGAGAAACCGTAGCTTTGACTATATGGATCTTTGTAGGAAAAGTAATGTCTCTGCTTTTTAGTATGTTGTCTAGGTTGGCCATAGCTTTTATTCCAAGGAGCAAGCGTCTTTTAATTTCACAGCTGAAATCACCACCTGCAGTGATTTTGGAGACCAAGAAAATAAAGTCTGTCACTGTTTCCATTGTTTCCCCATCTTTTTGCCATGAAGTGATGGGACTGGATGCCATGATCTTCATTTTCTGAATGTTGAGTTTTAAGCCAACTTTTTTCCCCTCTCATCTTTCATTTTAATCAAGAGGCTCTTTAGTTCTTTGCTTTCTGCCATAAGGGTGGTGTCATCTGCATATTGGAGGTTACTGATATTTCTCCCAGCAATCTTGATTCCAGCTTGTGCTTCATCCAGCCCAGAGTTTCTCATGATGTACTCTGTATATAAGTTAAATAAGCAAGGTGACAATATACAGCCTTGATGTACTCCTTTCCCAATTTAGAACCAGTTTGTTGTTCCATGTCTGGTTCTAACTGCTGTTTCTTGACCAGCATACAGCTTTCTCAGGAGGCAGGTCAGGTGGTCTGGTATTCCCACCTCTTGAAGAATTTTCTACAGTTTGTTGTGATCCACACAGTTAAAGACTTTGGCGTAGTCAATAAAGCAGAAGTAGATGTTTTTCTGGAACTCTCTTGTTTTTTCTATGATCCAACAGATGTCAGCAATTTATTTCTGGTTCCTCTGACTTTTCTAAATCCAGCTTGAACCTCTGGAAGTTCACGGTTCATGTACTGTTGAAGCCTGGCTTGGAGAATTTTGAGCATTACTTTCCTAGCATATAAGATGGGTGCAATCTTGCAGTAATTTGAACATTCTTTGGCTTTGCCTTTCTTTGCAATGTTCTTTGCAATGCAATGTATCTTCTGCTAATTCAGAATCATCTATTTTAGACAAGTCCTCAAAGTTCTCTGAGCTTTATTGTCTTCTGCTCCAAAACGTGGAAGATCCTAGCACACACCTCTAGGGGTGCTTATGAGGATGAAATCAGACAGACCTCAAGACTAGCCCATATTAGAAGCTCCAGAAGTCCAGCCTCCTTCTCGCCCATCAGAGATCAGAGTAGCTGGTCCTGCGGCTGCAGAGATGCCTAACGTCTGCTGCAGGGCAGGTTGGTGTCCAGCCTCTCCTGACTCGCCTTCCGAGGCTCCAAGCTGTAAAGCCTCACTCGGCCGGGGGTGAGAACCAGCCCCAAAGCTGCTGAAAAGTCAGACTGTTTTATTTGAAGTCTACACCTGATGGAACTAGAGATTAAGGTTAGGGTTAGTAGCTTAAAAAGTCATTTTTGGGGATGAAGCCAAACTGGTTACCCATATAGGAAAAAGCATTATGTTTCTTCAAAACCCAAAAAGCATTAGCTTGGTCTTGATATCAGACAGCAAGAATTGTATGTGTCACAGACTGTGATTCTATAATTCAGGGTTTTAGGAAAGAACCCCACACGCCAAGACAGGAGGGTGCCAGCAGGAGGAGACTGGGATCTGCATTCCTTGTTTTTGCAGTCCCTGCATTTTGGGACAGCTTACTAAATTGAGTGACATTTGAAAACTGGATTCCCGGCACCAGAGTAAAGCTGGTTACATGCTTGAGCTGGCGCATGGGTATCATGGGTCCTGTGTTAGCATCACCCAGGGCAGGAGGGAGGGTGGTCCTTGACCGAGACCCCCTCACCCTCTCTGTGCCATCAGCGATGTGGATGGTGCCAGACGGGCATCCGGGGGCAGAGGGGTCTGTCCCAGCTGGAAGGGACAGACCCTGCCTCTTAGGCCCTGCTCGGCTCCGCCTAAATCCGCACTTTCCTTGCAGCCTCGCATGTAATCCTCTGAGAGCTCCACACCCCACTGAGCGAACGGCTGTAGCTTCTTGTTCAGGAGCAGAGGGATGGGGCACCAGCAGAGGTGAACTGAGACTGTGGCGGCCTCTGGGATGCCTGGCTGAGCACTGCCACGGCCTGTCCTCCGAGAGCAGGGATGCCAGCAGCTCCAGAGAATGAGGAACAGATGTTTTTAACTCACAGGAGGCCACTCGCCTGTGTCAGGGCTGCGACGTCTGCCCAGAGGCCTTGGGGACCCCAGGAGCTCTGTGACTACCCACCCCCATTGCCCCCGCCACCTCTGCCTGGGCCTGGTTGGGTTTCGGCTCCCATCACTGTATCCCGCGGATGGAGGAGCCTGGCGGGCTGCAGGCCGTGGGTCACAAAGAGGCGGACACGACGGGCGCAGGCGTGCATGCACTGTGGGGAGGGGGTCATCGCTCATCGATCTCCCCCTCGAGGCCCCTGGCAGCGCTTCTCTCAGCGCCCGTCTCTCTTGTTCGTCCCCACGTTCATTCCCTCAGACTAGAAAGTGCTTTTAAACAAACTGTGTATTTTTAAATTCTTGTTGGAGCAGAGTTGACTTACAAAGTTGTGTGAGTTTCAGGTGTACGGCAAAATGAATCAGCTTTATGTGTGCATGTATCCCCTGTTCTAGATTCTATTCCCATGTAGGCTATTAAAGTGTATCGAGTCGAGTTCCCTGTGCTACACGGCAGGTCCTTATTGTTATTTATTTTATGTATCATGAGGAGGCCATGGCAACCCACTCCAGGATTCTTGCCTGGAGAATCCCATGGACAGAGGAGCCTGCGGACTGCATTCCATGGGGTCACAGAGAGTCAGACACGACTGAGTGACTGAACGCATTTCACATATCATATTGCGTCCATGTCAATCCAGTCTCCAAGTTTATCCCTCCCTTCTCTCCCTCTGGGAACCATGTACTTTTACCCAAGAGTGATCATTGATTAAGACAAAATTTGTAAGACCTGGGGTCCGAGAGCCCATCATAGACAGACTCCAAAATGTCTGTCCACTGATTATGGCAAAATCAGGATTTGAAGGGTGGTCTCAAGGCTGACGGCTGGGTGCAGCCGCTCGGGTCCCAGCAGCAGAGACGCGGGCATGGGGACGGGGCACCTGCTTCAGACCTGGGCCGTGACCTCAGCCTCACTACGCTCGCTCCCTGGACGTCAGCACCGTCTTATCCACACAACGTCGCACGGTATTACACAACATGTTGTGTGCATACAGTACTTAGACTTCACAAAACAGAGCGATTGAGTCATTATAGAAGCCACACGTGTATTATTTCATTTAGCTTGCTTCAATTTTCAGGGGGAAAAAGCAGTTCTTTTTCCCTTTTGGTATCTGGCTTAGCAGGAATGTACCAAAAACCATCTATAAAAATGAACCCGTGTGCCTTTTCAAGTTTAGCAAAGTGGAATCATGCCTTCGCCGGAGGCTGGCCTCTGTGGCGAGCACCCCAGCGGGCCGTCCAAGGGCCGGGGGGCAGCATCCTGCCAGGACTGCGGGGCTCCCTGCGGCAGCTCCAACCCCAGCTGTGACCCGGGCCCCCCGTCATGAGCCAGAGTCCTCAGGCAGTTCTTTCTCAGGCTCCATCAGGGCAGGAGGCATACATGGTGGAACCAGCAAGCCCAACCTGAAAATGAAAACTGCGTTGACCTCAATGCCTGTTTGCAGTCAACCTAAGAAGTTATTCTGTGAATCCTGACATCAGTGCATTCACCAGGGGGCTAGCGCCAGGGCCACCTTCCCCTGGCCAGTCACACCCAGGGGTTTTATCCCTTTGGCTTCCCCTCCAGGTGGAGCCATCTTTGGGGGACCCTTCCGTTCCCCGGGCCCCCTCTCTGCACCATAAGCAGCTGCAGGCCGTCCACTTCTGGCGACCTTTCGGAGTCTGCGATGTGTCCCATCTTCCTCGTGTTTCCGTCGCTCACCTCCAGTCCTCATTGGCACCTCGCCTCTTCTCAGACACTCCCCCTGCCTGTCTTCCCTCCCCATCACCTGAAACGGACCGGCTCCTTCCAGCCACATAGCTGTCGGGGTACATGTCACCCCAGGAAGGGCCCCTCTGGTCTCCCCAGGGGAGGCAGCGACCAGGTCACTTCAGGCCTCACTGTCCATTCTTAATCCTCCTGGGGAGCTGACAGTTCCAAGGAGGTTCATTGTCACTCATTTGTCTTGCTCTGCCCCCAACATCGAAGCGGAAACAGCATGTTCATGAGAAGCGTCAGCTGGATCCCCAGGGCCAGGAGAAGCTCCTATAGGCCTTGGTGAAACAGACTGGACTGTGTGTGTGTGACAGGGAACCTGGAGACACGGTCTCTCTGTCTTCCTGTTGTTTCCCAAGTACCTGCTTGAGAGCTTGTCTTTATTGGAGTCTAGTTGCCCACAATGTTGTGTTAGCTTGTGCGGCACAGCAAACTGATTCAGCTACGCATGTGCCAGGCAGCCCCTCTCTTTGGATTTCCTTCCCACAGGTCACCACAGAGCACCAAGCAGGGTTCCGTGCTGTACAGTAGGGTCTCACTGTGACCATAGAAACCATCTTTAACACATCCCCCCCCCCCCCGGAATCGAGGGAACTCTTCCCATCCTGCAGTTTGGACTTCGTCATATCAGAGGCAGACCCGTTCCGGGAGCCGATCTCTCCCAGCCCAGAGGTTGCTGTCCTCCAGGCGGCCCTCCTCCAGGCCCCGGCTTTGGCCCTGTGGATGGTGAGACTGCTCTGCGTCAAGTCATGTGCATTTTTCTCATCTCTTTCCCCTTCTGTCCGTCTCAACTAACTGATGGTCAGTCCTTGCTTTCGACTATTACAGAGCCAGGGCCGTCTTCTCAAACTGTTTTAAAAGTGAAGCGAGCTGGTTCCGAACAGAGTTCCATGGTGTTTTTGTCACACACGCGTGTGTGCCTCGTCGGGAATCCCACCCGGCTTCGGGAGCTCTTGTCCGTGAGCGGCCATGGCATCCCGTGTCACTCCAAACAGCCCCCGTTCTGATGGAGGGATCCATTTAACCTCAGGAGCTTCTGTCGCTTGCTGTGTTGAGCAATGCTTGTGATAAAGACATAGGAAGATCGTAAGTATTACTACAAACTAACGTAGCAAAGTGGATTTAAAAGCTCGCATTTCAGCAGGTGCAGTGCAATGCCATGAAACACCCTGAGGTTGGATCAGTCACAGCTGGGTTTCCGCTGGCTCCAAGGCTCCTGAGCTGAGCCTCCTCACACAAGCTTTTTAATTGCTCCGAGCCTGTTACTTCACAAGCAGATCCGGAGATGAGTAAGCCCTGGACTCCTGGAGACGACAGCACACACCTCGGAAGGCAGTGTTACGTGTTCATTCTGCTTATCCGCAGGCTTTTGCTTTCCTGCCACGCACAGCGCGGACACGCTCGGACCGCGGCTTATCGCAGAAACCACCGTCTGACTCATGGCTCTCCCAGAGGACTTCCTAGGCTAGTCGGGACTTCCATTTTACAGCCACGGAATGAGTGGAAAATGCAAATTATAGGTCAACTTAGAAATGACAGACACCACTCCTTATTTTTCTTCCTGCTTTGTCAGACAGTCACTGAGAACTTAGCCGCAATCTGAAGGACACAATACTTGAAACCAGCTTTGACAGGACGTAGAGGAAGAGGTGTGTACTGACTTTTGAGGGTTACAGAATTTTTCCACTGAATTACATTACTGTCAGATCATCCACCTGATACTCCCTGCCTTCCTCAGAGATGCTGGCTTAGGAATCAGAATTGCCAGGTTTATGAACCACACACACACACATACAACACAGGACACCCAGTTAAACTGAACTATCAGCAAAACAATGGACAACTTTGCGACTGTGCTAAATGTCTGACTTTGTGTGACCCTATGGACCGTAGCCCACCAGGCTCCTCCGTCCATGGGATTCTCTAGGCGAGAATACTGGAGTGGGTTGCCGTTTCCTCCTCCAGGGAATCTTCCTGACCCAGGGATCAAACCCAAGTCTCTTATGTTTCCTGCATCAAAAGCAAGTTCTTTACCACTGGGGCCACCTGGGAAGCCCAATTTTGAGACAAGCTTATACATGATGATAAATTCACTGCTGACCTTCACTCCAAGTTGAGCTGGGTGTCCTGCCCTTTATCTGTCAAGCCTCTGTGCATCCCACCTGGCCCGGGAGGTCTGCTGGCTTATGAAACAGAGCTCCACACATCCTCAAGGCTGAAGGTGGAGCCATAACGTCTATTATCTGACTCCTGGATGAAGTTGAAGTTTCTCAAACAGATCCACAAATGTAGCAGAGGGTTGACCAGTAGTCTAAGTTGGGAGGCGTGGCTGTGTGGGTGGGGGCTGGTGGGCTGAGTCTAGCCTGCCTGGCAGTTGACCAGGACCTCATCAAGGCTCAGTTTTGTCCCTCATCACGTTAAGTTGTCAGTTTGACTTGTATTGGGGCTGCAATTCATATGTATTTTTCCATTTGTATAAGAATGCAAGGATAAGGATTTTACATCTATCTACTGGAATATCTTACGTGACATTATGTGAAAAAAACTCATAGATCACAGTGCTGTGGGTCTATGAGATTCATTTTCTCCCTTTAGGGACTACAGCACTTTAATCACGAGACTTAAGGTTGACGGACAGGCCTCGCCGGCTTTGTTTGTTGGTCTCTTTGTCTAGTTGCTGCACACATTCTCTCAGGAACCACTAAGCTGGGAGGCTCCTTCAGGCAGCAGGAGGCGGGTGCTTGTCAAGCCTGGTGTCTTCCTTGTGACTCTCTGATGATGCTGAGGGTTCCGTGGAGATGGGGAAGGTAGGACAGTTGCCTCACTGCCCTGAGCTGCAGCAGAAGCAGAACTCACTGAGAGACCTGCTTGGGGGATGAATCCAAGCCCTGGGATGGGCCCCGCGTGGATGCTGCAAAGGACAGGTCGCCTGTCCCGTGACAGTCTCTGTACCTGCGGCCGGAGGGCAGCCTGGGCTGACCTACACCTGCATTCCTACAACCCCAAGGTGTGGGGCCACTTGCAAGGTCAATATCTATTTTCTGTGGCCCAAGTTTAAACCAAGACAAGTGGAACTCCAGAAGGCTGACATTTTAAAAAGGAATTATATAACTTTTTTTTTTCAGTTTTCAAATCTAGTTGGAAGATTTTAGTTCTCCTTTTGAAATGTTTTTTTTTTTTAAAAAGCAAGTTCAGATCAGTTCATCCATTTCATCCAGACAGGATTGTAGAAAAAACCAAAGGGCAAGGAACCACAGGAATAGGTTAACGTACATCACAGATGTGAGTGACCCCACAAGGCAGGACCCTGGCCTGAAACCTCACCCTTGTCATGCATCTTGAGCTTGACTCTCACTGTATCTCTTTCCACTTGAGTTTGAATTGCATCGATTCCAGTCCTTTTCTGAGTGTTAATTTGAGTACTGCTGTGGCTGTTTTTTTCACCAGAGCCATCGAGGTTCTGGGCTGAATACACTTAACATGGTTGTAAAAAAGTTTTAACCCTCTGGACCATTGACTTTCTTAAAACAAAAGTTACACAAATTCAGTCTGTGTTCAACTTTCACACTATGTAAGAAAATGTTCTCAAATAATTTTTAAAGATTAAAAAAATGAGTAACATTTTAGAGACTTTTTTAGAACCAAAGCCCACTTTTTATTTACTCAAGAAGACCAAAGGTTGATGATGCAGGTCCTTCGGTGGCCCATGCCCCCACGGCTCCCACACCCCGCCAGCAGCTCCAGACGCGGCAGACCTCAGGAGCCAGTCCTCGGCCTGATCTCCAGCAGCAGAGGAGAGCTGCAGGGGAAGCGGTCTCCAGGAGGAGAAGACAGGCAGACGGGCTTGCAGAGCCGTGACCACGGCCCCTCCGCCTCCTACCTGGGCTTCCGTGCCGCCCGTCTACTCACCAATGCAGGTCGAGGGTCAGGAGGGCGGCAAATTCAGCTTCGACTCCCAGACTCGGCTCCTCTCCATCTCAAGTTCATGGGAATGCCAATCTTACTTTTGAATTAGCCATCATTCCACTAACAGCTCATTTTCTTTTTAAAAACATTGTCACTGTTGTGGAAATGCACATGAAAAGCACAAAGCAGAAATACATCTTTAATTTTTTTTTTCGTTTTCCCAGGTCATTTCTGAGGCCCTCTCTTCATCTTGGTCACTATCTTTCTTCCTATGATACTAATCAGTTCTTGGCCTTCCTGCAAAGATTCAAAACAACTTACTCTTGATAAAAATTCCTCCAGTTATTCCATCATGAAGCACATGGTGTAATACACAAAACACACGTTGCGTTTGATTCTACCCAGTTTGGTTAATTTAAAATGGGATTATGAAAGTAGCTCAGGATCAATCTGGACAAAACTGTAAGATGAAAAAAGATGGTTAGCAAGGCAAGTCAACATGTTCAAGAGAACTGATGAGGTTGAATTGTTTCAGTAACTGAAATGGGAGGATCACTATTAGTGTTATTGATCAAATCCATCACACTTCACACCCTTTTTGCAAAGACACAGGATATTTTAAATGCAGTAAACAGACACATACATGCACTCACATGTGGGAAGGAAGATAGAAGAGGATAGCACAACTACTTTTGTTAAGAAACCAAACTGCCTCCTGGACTCCTGGAAGCACGCTTGGAGGCTGCTCTGAAGACAAAGGAGCTGGTATTTTTTTAGCTTCTGGTTCTCTGGTCACCATCCCAACCACCTGCCCAGGCCCCAGGCCTGCCTTCTGCTCAGGCCCGTGTCCTCGCGGGACGGGAGATCCTGGGGTACAGCAGGGAGTGATGGGTGGTTTCCATGGAGACAGAGAGTTGAGGCGCCCTCTCAGGCTGGGAGCGCCGGGCGGCATGGCCGCAGCCACCTGCTGTCTCTGCTCCTTCTGCTTTCCACGGCTGAGCTGTCTTCTCGGCAACACCTGAGACACGCTAGGTCCTGGCCTGCAAAGGTGGCCCAAAACACGAGCACACAGCTAACTCAGCCGGGCTCCTGCTGCTGATTGCCTGCTGGCCTGAAAAAATTGCAAATCTTCATTTTTTGGTTGAAGAAATCATGACATGTTCATTGATTTCTAACCGAATTAGTTTAAGTGGAGTTTCAGTTTATCTGAGGGCATATGTACCCTTGTCTCTTGGCAGCAAGACCTACAACAGAACACAGTCTCTCTCCTAACACACATGGACCCATTATGCACACACACACGGGTTCACATAGGATGTCCACAGGCATGCACACACATGCCACCCACCCACCCACACACACACACCCCGTGATTAAAACGCTGGGACATAATCTGGAGATAACCTAACATTTCTGCAGCCGTATCTTCAGCGAACCTACAGGCCCGTCAGCCAGTGGGCAGCAGGAAATGCCGCTGCCCTCACCCTCTGAAACTCGCTCCACCTCTGACCCCGGGCTCCAGTCCCCGGGGGCTGCGGCAATCCTTGCGTCATTCTCGGGATCCACACCCCGGGCGGCTGTGAGCCTCAGGTCGGGAGTCTTGCACGGTGCCAGGAGAGTGTTTAACCAGCATTTGCACAGCCCGTGCTGGGTGTCACGCACTCTTCCCAGTGCTTTCTAGGTGTGAACCCACCTGAGGCTCATGGTAAACTCGGGGAGAACGCGGCTCCCTGGAGGAGCACTGAGCAGCCGTCTCAGCGGGCAGGGCTGCCTGTGACCTGCCGGGACCACGGCCCTAGGCAGGGGACAGACGCTGAGCTCAGCACGGGCTCCGGCGCTGTCCTACCGGCCAGCCGCTCCCCAGACGCCCGGCTCCCCGCGGGCCTAGCCTGGCAGCTCCGGGGACCAGCGGGTGGGGCCCATGCTATGTGGGAACCTCCCGCCCCCTTTTCCCTGAATGCGCCTCGTGTTCCTGCTTCCTGCCCAGCACTGACCCCGGAGGCAGAGAACCAGTCCTGTCTGATTTCAAGCTCTTGGTCAGACCTCTGCTCACCTTGCTGCGCCAGGAGGCTGCCCGCAAGTGGTCCTTCTTGCTCCCGCTTTGCCAACACTCTCACTCAGAGACTTACTAGCATTCCACTCCTCTCCCCCTTTCCCTTAATCTCCTCCAAAAACCACCTAAGTCCTCGGGAGGCTGACACTTGGGGAAGACCATCCTTGCAGAGCGAGCAGCTTTCTTCTGTGCAGAAATGGCAAGAGAAGAGCAGCCTCTAAGGAGAGGCTGAGCCCCTGCATGTGGACGTCGCCAACGTCCAGCCACCAAAGACGACCTTGCTTGGAATCCTTTCATTAAATTATCATGTTTCTTTCCTTCTCTGTGTTGGCCAAGATCCTAGCTGCTTACCGTGGGCTGTTGAAAATGGCTCGCGGATGCTGCCCGGTTTGGAAACAGCAGAGTGTCCCAAACCAGACTTCTGACCACTAAGCTCTTGCTTGCCGACTCCAGTGGAGTTGCCTTACAAAGGGATGGAACATCTGAGCACAGTACACCGTCCATGTATTTTGGCTGAAATATATGATTCAAAATGAGTGTTTTCCCATTAAAGGGTCATCAGTAAGTACTGGGTGACTGTGTGATCTTGACCACGTGGTGGAGGAATAAAAGTGTCTGTCCCTGCAGGACACCGTCCCCCAGCAGAGGAGTATCTGCCTGGTCAGGTCTGAGCTGCCCCTCACTCCTCCAGAAAGGCACTCAGCCGCCTGGTGACAAGGACGTGCTGGCCGCTCGGCCCGGGTGCCAGAGCAAAGCAGTGGGAATGGCCAGTGTGTTACCAAAGCGTCAGGAATGCCACGGATGCCAAGGTCTAAGGCTCCTTGAGGAAAAGGCAGCGCGCAGCCTGGAGAAGGGGAGAGGTGCCCGAGCAGAGGTCCGTCCTCGCCCACCCGAGGGTCTCCGCTTCAGTGGTATTGGAGGCGCTGCATCCCTCCAGGGCTCTGGGCCCCTTTAGTGACATTCGTGTTCTCCTTCCCGTGGGAGTGAAGTGCTAACTCAGTGCCTGCATCATGCAATCACCACAGCAGCCGTGAGACGTGTGCGGGTTAGAGGAATTAAAGTAGATATGACAAAGGAATCTGAAAAAATGAACGTGAAAAGAGTGCTTCAAAATTTTTAAGATGCTGCTTAGTAGACATTCAGTGTTTACATAAATGAAAAATATGATTTCCTACTTTATTTAAACAGTTTTGAATGTACCTACATGCATATGTAAATATATATGAATTTCTTGCACAGTAAGTAATAGTATCTTTCTCCAGGAAGCAACCTACACTGGATAACAGGGAGAGAGTCTTTCACTGCTTAAAGGTGAGATTGTATATTTAGGAAAAGAAGTTTCACGTTTCTGCTACTTTCTGGATCTCTGCTTGGTTATCTATTTTACTTATGGGTCCAGAGATTGTGATTCTCATTAAGAACAGGACAACTTCCAAATGCTTTCTTCTTTTTTCCTTCTTTATAATAAAAATAAGTAACAGTATTAATTTAAAATATACAATTCTATTTTTAAGCTTCTTATAACAGTCTATTGAGCCATCATTCACATACTGTCAAATGCATGCATGTGAAGCATACAATTATCCTACAAGGAGATCCAACCAGTCCATCCTAAAGGAAATCAGTCCTAAATATTTATTGGAAGGACTGATGCTAAAGCTGGAGCTCCAATACTTTGGCCACCTTATGGGAAGGGCAAACTCATTGGAAGAGACCCTGATGCTGGGAAAGATTAGAGCAGGAGGAGAAGGGGATGACAGAGGATGAGATGGTTGGATGGCATCACCAACTCAATGGACATGAGTTTGAGCAAGCTCTGGGAGATGATGAAGGACAGGGAGGCCTGGCGTGCTGCAGTCCATGGGGTCGCAAAGAGTCGGACATGACTTAGCACCTGAACAACAAGCCTTTATATATTCACAGAGTTGTGCAACCGTCCACAAAATAAATGTTAGAACACGACATCACCCAGCCCCCATTATCAGCCACTCCTTACCACCCGCCCACCCTGGGCGCCCACCCTGGGCACCCGCCCTGCACCCCGTCTCTGCGTTTCCTGTCGGCACGCCTCCTGTGAGCGGACGAACGTCACAGGTCAGGTCTGACCTCTGGCTGTACTTCTGTTTTGTTAGGAGCCCCTGCTCCCCCCACATGCTGAGCTCCAGGGGAGGGAGTCTGGGGTCTTCTCAGCTATAGGGTATATGAGAATCCCCTCTGCTTTGGGGTAACCCCAACTGTAGTGACTGAATTTCTGGGTGCAAGGCTTAGGAAGCCAGTTTCTTTTGTTTTGTCAAGACCCAGATACATGACCCACCATGAACACTGACTCATGAATCATAAAATTATCATTAGGAAAAGTTGGAAAAAGGCACAAGCAAATAGCCAAATGACAAAAACTTCTATTCTTAGTTTGTTTTCATGTAAAGTTATCTAAATAAAGCCATCTGGTTCTCTCTACATCGCTTAACGGGCTGCTGAGCCTGCAGGACATTTCCTCAAGCTGTGAGTGGACACAGACAACATGTGTCATTTCTTAGAACCTAGGCCTGTGAACAACTTCAGCACAAAGGCCGGACCTATCACGCCTCGTGTGCACTCAGCCCGCTCCTCAGAAACTTGTAGGGACTCGAGAAGTGTCTTTTTAGTTCCAGCAATTGTGTTACGTTTTAACAAAGGCTGCTTGTTCACACCTTCTCACTAACAGAAGAGATAACAGCATGTCTCTCATGTGCAAATGCGTGACTGACCCCATCTAGAACACACCTCCGCTCTCCCCTCAGACTCTGAGACCCTTAGCACATGCCCCCAGAACTGCAGAGGCGGACAGCGCTCAAGCCACTGGACTTCCCACCTCCAGGCTTTTCCAGGAAGAAAGTTGCTACCCAGTTGTTGTGAAGCAGCCTCTCAGAGTAAGTTGTTCAGTCCATGGGAACTAAACGTCAGCACTAAGAAGATGCTTGCATGCAAAGGTGTTACTGGAGTATCACTGGCCTGCAGACACCCACACAGATGAAGCTGGGGCTGCCCGTGTTCCAAATGGCATCATCAGATGGCTCTAACGGATGACTATGAGATCCTGTGTTAAGATCTGAACCTAAACCAAGGGCGCTCCCTGGCTCCTAACAGGAGCAAACGCAAATATTTAGGGGGCCTCTGTGTTAAGTTGCCTGTGTACTCAGTCGCTCAGTCATGTCTGACTCTTTGTGACCCATAGACTGTAGCACGCCAGGCTCTCCTGTTCTGGGAGTTTGCTCAGATTCATGTCAGTTGAGTCAGTGATGCCATCTAACCAGCTCATCCTCTGCCACCCTCTTCTCCTGTTGTCTTTCATCTTTTCCAGCATCGGAGTCTTTTCTAAGGAGTCAGCTCTTCACATCAGGTGGCCAAAGTATTATGGACTTGTCCATTTCTCTATGCATCTCTGTTGGGTTTTTAAAAATCTACTTTTTTCCAGATTTACTAAAGTATAGTTAACAAATAAAGCTGTATATGTTTAAAGTGGACAGTGTCATGACTTTAGATATGTATACTGTATAAGACAATCACCAACTCAGGCGAAATAACACAATCTTCAGCTCACATAGCTCCCTTTTACTTTTAGTGCTGAGAATGCACAAAGCCTACTTTCAGCAAATTTCAGGTACACGATACAATATGACTAACTATATTCACCACGCTGTACATGAAGTCTCCATCTGTCCTGATTCAGGTCATTATCGAGTCACATATTTCGGCTGTTCGGTGAACACACGTCAGGTCCCTGTGGTTTCCCGGTGGGTTAATATTTTTAGCATTTATGTAGTGTCCTCCTTTATCTTTAGTAATATTCTTTGCTCTGAAGCCTATTTTTTCAGATATTAATAGCCACTTCTGCTTCTTAAAATTAATTGTTCCAGCATTCATTTTTTTTCTACTTTCAAGCTACCTCTGCTGTTGAAATTAAGCTGAATTTCTTATAAAGTGCATACAGTTGGGTGGTGATTTATCTATTCCACCAATCTCTGTCTTTTGATTGGTGTACTTAGACCAATTAGACTTAATATAATTATTGCTGCATGAAGGCTTCTGTCACTTTATACTTTGGTTTCTGTGTGTTTTCTTATTCCTCTGCTGATCTTTGCTTCCTCCTTTTTGTTACTTGAGTGTTCATTAGCATTCCACCTCAACCTATTTACCCTACTTTTGCAGGTACCCCCAGTAGGGTGCTCACTGGCCACTCCGAGTTCTGCACTGCGTGGCTGGTTGACCACAGTCCACCGGCACCAGCCTTTTTACCACTTAGAGGGGAACGTGGAAGCTCCACTTCCATTTCCACCTCTTTGCCTCCCCTGCTTTAAATATGACTGTCTTGATTATCGACGGAGTTATAATTTGTTGTGATCATCAAATATAATTTACAGAATTCAGGAAAAACAATGTGAATACCCATATTTTAACTCTTTCTATTGTTCCTTCTTTCATTCTGTTGCTCGAAGATTCTTCATCACTTTCTTCTTTGATGAAAATTTTGCTTTAGCCAGTCTTTAAGCATCCTCTAGCCATGCCCTCTTTTCGCTTTTCCTCCATCGGAATATGGTTTCATCTACAATAACTTCTCAAGTAATCTTTTCAGATGTAGAATTTGTTGTCAGCAACTCTTTTGCATCCTTACCTCTCTGGACTATCTTCCGTCATCTTGGAGATCTCTGAGCACCCTGCCCTCCTCTGCCCTCAGCTGTGAGAGCCTCCCGATGACCCCCTTGCTCCACGCTTGTTCCGGTCAAGCCACCGGAACGACCCTGTTGAAGTCCAGTCAGACACACTCGGTCCCCAGGCTGAGGCCCGCCCCCCAACCCCACCCTGGCTTCTGCTCAGCGGGAGCAGGCAGGCCGCGGGCCCAGGCCCTAGTGTGTCCGACCTCCACACGCCTCTGCTTCCAATGCTGGACATTTTCAGTTTGTTCCGCTGGACCAACTGCCCACAGTGCGTCACCCGACCCGTGTGCCCAGGAGCCGACCTTCACGGCCGTCGTGCACGGGGCCCCTTGCCCTCGGGTTCCTGTGGTGGTTAGAGAGGGAGTGGACAGCAGAGGAGGCCGGGGTGGGGACAGAGGCGCCATCCTGCCTGTCCTCCCACCCTGCAGCCTCAGGGCTGGGGGCTGCTCCTCCAGGCACTGACCGCAGGTCCAGACCTACAAATCCCCGGAAACCGTGGTCTCAGGGGCTCCTGACTTGCCTTCCGTTCAGCCTCACGCTCCCGGTAGAACACTTTCCCTTAAACTGACCACTGCTCCATAACCACTTTGTGAAAACATCATCTTTTTGTTTGGTTAGCGGACAGCTTTTCCCTTGGTTTTTTTTCTCTACACACGTGGTCCTCTCTTCTGATATTTCAACATCAACCATGTTCTTGCCCCAGAGCTTTGAATTTGCTATTCCTGCTGCCCAGATTGACCAGTATCCGCAGGGACCACTCCCCAGATTTTCTAAATAAGATGACCACAGAACTCCTTCACTTCTACTCTTGATCATTTTATTTACCATCCCAATATTCATTTCCTACCCCAGCACTCTGGATTCCCTGGATACCAGCTTATTTTTCAATGGAGAAACAACAATGACTGAAAAAGAAAATGGATCACAGATAGTATTGTAACCTGTAACAAAGATGAATCAATACAGATCTAACTTGAAAGCTCTGTTCTAGGGTGGTTTTCAATGTATTATTTCCATAAAATTTGTGATATTCCTAGGAGGCAGGCAGTATTATTATTTCTTTTTGGAAATGAGGTAACAGAGGCTTTGAGAGGGGAAGGGACTTGTCCAAGGTCAAGCAGCGCATAGCATCCAGGCAGGGATTAGACAACTCAATTCACTGCTACTTTAGAATCTTATATAGCATAAAACCAAAGTATGTCATCACTGCAAAGAATCCATAAGCTTTACAAATCGAAGCACAAGAGAAGGTAGAAGCTCACACATGTTTTCGGCAGTACCTCCAGTGAATTGCTTTCATGGTGTTACCTGCCTGAGTCAGGAAACCTGCTGCGACGGTGCATGTGACATGATTTCCCTAATCACTGTGACCTCAGCAGAAAAATACCCTCAGTGTGTTTCCTCATAACACGCTGAGCCAGTTATGAAAAATAAACTGCAACGGTTAGTCTCTAAACCCATGTCAGAATGCCTCAGCAGAGACTTGTGAGGCGCTGGAACCCTGCATGGTTCGGGGTCTGAATAAGCCGCAGCGGTGGCCTCGCTGACGTGGCCAGGCCGGGGGGAGGGCCGCGTGGGCTGTGTCTGTGATGGTCTCTGCTGCCTCTCGACATCTTTAATTTATTATTCCTCTTATATAACTTTGTTTTGCTGCTGGAACTTCCACTCCCGTGACTTTATGTTGAAAAACACTTTAAAATCTAGGATTTGCATTTCACAACAGGGCTGGAGTTCGGTTATTTATTGCTATGGTTGCCTGGCCCGCTGCCCTGGGAGGCTTCCTCTGGAGTAAGTGAGGACCCACTGTGGCACCAAAGTGAGGCGGATGCCCCTGCGGACTCGGGTGGGCCTTGCTGGGGGTGAGAAGACCCTGCCCCCTCTTCCCCCTCCGCCCCCCACCTCGGGCCTGCAGCCTCCAGTCTGACTGGCTCCCATCTCCAGGTCCGTGTCGGACAACAGAACACGCTGGGTCAGGCTGGACTGAAGGACGAGCTCGGTCCTGCTAAACCGTGTGAGGACTAAACCCGAGAGTTTACCGAAGAGGTGTATAAAGAGGACCAAAGAACAGTTACTGCGCGTGTCTCGGGGGCCGCCTCTGCCTGGCCAGCTGTGCTGAGCTCTGCGCCCCGCCCCGCCCCGCCTCTCCGAGACCCCGTGCAGCTGCCCGGCCCACCTCCTCCACGGTCGCCCGCAGATGCTTCCTGCTCCACGGCCTCCAGACGTCCTCGGAGCCCCAAGCGCTCACTGCTGGGTGGACACGGTGACAAGGATGGAGGGGGCGGGGGAGAAGGGGGAGATGGGTCCTCAGCCCTGAGCCCTGACCTCTGACCCCACCTGGCTGAATCCGTGATGCTTCCTCTGTGAAGTGGCGGCCACGAGGCTCATCCTCCCCGGGGTGCATGGGGGGAGAGGCGGCAGGAAGGTCAGAGGGAGGGGACAAGGAGCCAGGAGGTGGAGTGGAGTGAGGGGCACACCCGGGAGCCCCAGGGCGCCTGCAGTCAGCACCCAGAGTGTGGGCCATGCTCCCGGCGCCGCCGCCCCTGCCGGCCCCGCCCCCGGCCCCTACCCAGCCCTACCCGGCCCCGCCCTGGCCCCGCCCCCCAGTGTGTGACCCCGCCCCTGCCAGCCACGCCCCGGGCCCCACCCAGCCCTACCCCGGCCCCGCCCCCAGCTCCGCCCCCGGTCCGTGACCCCGCCCCTGCAAGCCCCGCCCCGCCAGCCCCGCCCCCGGCCCTCGGCCCCCGGGCCCAGTTCCAGGTCCCCCGACCCCGCCCAGCCCCCCACCCCCGGCCCCGGCCCCACCCCTTGTCACAGGGCTCCTCTCCCAGATTCCAGAGGACACGCAGCCTGGCTCCGCGGTTTCTTGTTCACCTTCTGAAAACAGTTTTATCCCTGAAGCTGTCTTTCTCGTGTGCTTTTCCGTGTGCGTGCTGCATGCTCAGTCCTGGCGGACTCTTTGCAACCCCATACCCCATAGCCCACCAGGCCCCTCTGTCCATGGGGTTCTCCAGGCAAGAATACTGGAATGGGTTGCCATTTCCTCTCCAGGGGATCTTCCGGACCCAGGGATCGAACCGTCATCTCCTGAATTGGTAGCGGGCTTTTTACCTCTGAGCCACCAGGGAAGCGTCTGAAACCAGCGTCTCAGCACGTGGAGTCGCGCGGCATCTCCTCTTTCTCACGATGCTTCCTGTCCCGAGACAGGCTGGATTCCCCTTTCCAGGGCGCAGACCAGCCGCATGTCCGTTCCCTACCTGGGGGGTTTGTTTCACAGCCCAGCACCGTTTGCCTGTCCATTGTGAAAGGGGCTTCCCTGGTGGCCCAGCTGGTAAAGAATCCGCCTGCAATGCGGGAGACCTGGGTTTGATCCCTGGGTTGGGACGATCCCCTGGAGAAGGGAAAGGCTACCCCCTCCAGTATCCTCCTGGCCTGGAGAATTCCATGGACTGTATAGTCCTTGAGGCCACAAAGAGTCGGACACGACTGAGCGACTTTGACTTTCACTTGTTGATGGTCATTCAGATTATTTCCTAGTTTTGGCTGTTACAAATGACAGCTACTTCGAGCATCTGTTTCCAAGAATCTGTGTTTTAATTTGTGTTTGATTGTGTATTAATTCTAGGAGTAAAATGATTGGGTCCTATGATAGGTATAGTTTTAACACTTGATGAATTTGCCTAAGAGTTTTCCACGATGATTTTGCTGTCCCTCCAGGAGTACCTGGGTTTAATTTCCCACCCACCCTAGCCCACACTGGATGCGTGCACACCTGTAAACGTCAGGCATCCATTCTGGCTGACGAGTAAGGTTTTTCTTTGTGGGTTTAATCTGCTGTTCCTAATGACAGATGCTGTTGGGATCTTTTTGTTTGCTTCTTTGCCAGTTTTGCAGTTTTTGCTGTTACTGAATTGCCCATGGAAATCTTTGCCCACTTTCAAGTCAGATTATTTACTGTTATCATTGTACTGTAAGCTTTGCATATTCCAAACAAAAGCCCCCTGTCAGATATTTGTTTTGTAAATATTTTCTGTCAGTCTGATATAATCATTAATATTGTCTTTTGAAGGATGAAAGTTCATAATTTTCATATTTTCTCTATATACATAATTTATGCTTTTTTATATCCTCTTTAGGAACCTTTCACCAGAGAGGAGTTCATTAATCTTTTCTCCTGTGGCGTTTCTATAAATACTGGTAAACGACTTGACATTAACAGATAATTCCATGTAACAGCAGCAGCATGTATTTTTCTCAGGTTGAAATATTCATCAAGATAGATTATATTCTGGGACATAAAAATGATAAAAGAAGACATGCAAAGTATATCCTCATAGCACAATATAACTGCCTGGGAAATAAAAAGCAGTGTATTCAGAAAATATCTGAATATAGGGAAACTAAAGAGTACACTTCTGTATAACTCATGAATCAAAGAGAAGTCTCACACTAAATTTAAAATATATTAGGATAAATGAAAATACAGACATATCAAAATTTGCAAAATATGGATAAAACAGTGGTTAGAGGGAAATTTAGAGTGTTTGGGATATTAAATGCTTATGTTAGAAAATAAGAAACATCTAAAGTCAGTACTATTCCAAACATAACTGTGCCCATAAGTTAAACAACCTATAGAAATGTTAAATATATTTCTATGTACATAATGAACATTTAGAATTTGAATTTTAAAAATTCTATTTATAATGTAGCACTGAAATAAGTAGAATACTTAGGTAAAAATATAACAAAATAAGTGAAGCATCTAAATGCTGAAAACTATAAAACACTGATGAAAAAATTAAAAAGTTCTCAATAAATAGAAAAATATACGGTTTGTGGGTAGGAAAATTCTGTATTTTAAAATTGTTGATTCTTCCAATTCTCCCCCATTTAATCAATGCAATCTGTCAAATTCCAGGAAGTCTGTTTTATAGATAATAAACTGAATCTAACACTCACACAGAAAGCAAAGGAACTACAAATAAGGACAGTAATTATGGGGGAAAAAACAAACACATAAAGTATGGAATTTTGTAAACTCTCATGACCCAATTTCAAGACTCACTCTTTAGCTATCATAATCAATACAGTGTAGTGTAGGTATTGAGATGGACAATAAACCTGTGGTGCTGGAGAGTCCAGAATATTGGTGCATGACTTTTGTCAAAGGTGCAAAAGGCATTTCAGTTGAGATAGACAGTCTTTTCAATAAGTGGTGTGGGAACACTTGAATGTTCATACGCAAAAAAGAACATTGATCCATACCATGCCCCATATACAAACAGTCATTTGCAATGAGTAAACGTCTAGAGAAAAATACCAAGGAAAATCTGCATGACTTTGGTTTTGGTGGTGAGTTTATAGATACAGTACCAAAAGCTTGACTCATAAAAGAAACATTTGCTAAATTTGACTCAATCAAAATTAAAAACTTTTGCTTTGCAAAACACACTGTAAGTATAATGAAAAAGACAGGCCACAGACTTGGAGAAACTATTTACAAATTACAGATCTAATAAAGGGCTAGCATTTCAGAACGTTCCTCCCATCCAGCAGTGTGTCGCTAAAGTCACTTCCTCAACGTGGCAACACCACACATGTGTGGAGCCCCGAGAACTCTCCTTCCCAGCGGGTAGCCCTGCAAGGACAGAAGAGCCACCTTGGGGGACAGTTGGCTGCTTCCTCAGGTGAGAAACGTGCATTTACCGTGTGCGACAGAAATCCGTCTCTCGAACTGTACCTAAGTGAATGTAGAACTCATGTTTCCACAAAAATCTGTCTGCGAATGTTCATATCAACTTCATAACACCTCAGACTGGAGACAGCCGAGCTGCCCTGTGAAGGAGAGCGGATGAAAGCGCCGCTGTCTGTTCTCACCGTGGACGCAACTCAGCAGTGGGGGCCGCGCTTGCAACTCCCAAAGGTCACAGATGCACCCCACCTCCATCCCGGAGGTGAAGACGCCAAAGCCCCAGAGCTCTGTGCTGTGATTTTCCATCTGCATGACATCCCAGAAAAGGTGAAAATACAGGGTTGGAAGGGAGAGCGGTGGCTTCTCGGGGTTCGGGAAGGGGTTTGGTACAAACAGGCCACAGTCAACCATCAGAGCGATGGAATTCTGTATGGTACCAGATGGAATTCTAGCTGCATTTGTCAGATTCCAGAGAAATGTCAAAAGGCGTAGAAAAGCCAAAATAAAATGTACTGCAGGCAACGCAGAAAAAACAACCAACCAGAATGTAAGAGGATCTCAAGACAGAATGCAGACCGTGACAGATGGATCTGACTGTATTACACATGGTAACACATCTCACAAATTTGGATCCAGATTAAAGGAGATTTGGGGAAGAGTCTGCTGAGAATTTGCAGGACAACTTGAGGGGTCATTGGGTTAGCCACTTGGTGGTGCCAGAGTTCCTCAAATAAAACCTTGGCACCTCTTTTTTCTTCCTTTCCACGATGAAATAGCCTTTTATAGCAAAGACAGATTGGCCACTGGACTCAGTCATAAGAGTGGGAAATTTGCTGAACACAAGGCTGAAACATCTCTGTTGGTCAAGGGTTTATCACCAGTAAAACTAAAGACCACACAGGAGCTGGGCCTCGAGGGCTCCTTCCTGGATCCCATGTAATGACCCTGTGTAATGAGTTTTGACTGCGTCCTGGTCGTTGCTTGGCTTTTCTCAGAACCAACTGGGACTTTTACACGTCAGAGATCTTGACCTGGACAGCAGAGCAAGAAAATATACGAATAAATGCACTTATGTCCGTTCTCAGTGAAGAAAACATACAGATGTCCCCAGCGTTGCCTGGATTGTCACAGAGCCTGGAGTGAACCTGCCACTCATGCGAACACCTTACCGTCCTCCTTGCACAGAGGTCCCCCAAGGAGGCTCAGAGCTCACACCACCCAGGAGGCCTGGCGCTCCCAGTTTCCCTCCGTGAACGCAGTTCACGCTTGTGACCACGATCCACACCCCCTAGCAGTCATGAACCTTCACTGCATGACACGGGTGTGTGTTTCACTAACGTCAGATTTTTCCCGCCCAGTTTCCAGCTTTGCCTTACTGCAGGCAGATAAAGTCAGTGACTTCATGCAACATACTCGGTCACATAGCCTGTGGGTAGAAGCTGCCTTTTCTCCACATGCTCCGAAGATGCTCCTACTGGACCCGGAACCTGGAGACCTGTCTTTTCTGACAGTGAAGAGAAGACCAGGTCTTGAACTCAGGTTGGGAGAGCCCCTGTAGGTCACTTATGATGACAATGAAGCTCCAACACAGAGGCTCCTGGACTTAGGTGTCCCCGGGGCAAAGCTGTGAGGTCTCACCCTGGGTCACCTGGACCACAATCCCACCAGGACATCTCACCCTGGGTCACCTGGACCACAATCCCACCAGGACATCTCACCCTGGGTCACCTGGACCACAGTCCCACCAGGACATCTCACCCTGGGTCACCTGGACCACAGTCCCACCAGGACATCTCACCCTGGGTCACCTGGACCACAGTCCCACCAGGACACTTCGCAGCAAAGGCTGTCAGCGATGTACCAGAAGACATCTGAGGGGAGGGTGCTCACCCCAAGACCTTCAGCTGAAGAACAGAATTGAAAAAAGTGAGTTGTTTCAACCAAGAGCCACTAAATATTTTTTAGATGGCTAGATAGAGATTGCCATGCTTCAAATCTGTATGCTTTTATTCCCCAGTCGTCTGACTGCTTTCATAACTTTTTGCATGTGTAAGCTTAATAGACACGAGTTTCTCAACTACCATGCCTGCAATACTCCTTCCTGCCTGTAGTAAGACTTTTCTACCCTCAGTTAGCCTTGCTATGACTCTAATTTCTCATTTTAATATTCTCAAAATTTAACTGACGCACATGATCAAAACAGCTCTTAGTTTTTTTCTCACTTCTTTTGGACGCCATCCAGACTCTTTTGGTATCAAAGTCTTGTAACAAACTGGTTGGTTTCCCAGGTAACTGTGCTCAATCATGAAGCGACATTTTCAATGCAAATTTAAAGATTGTCTCAAGGCATTTCTGAAAACCATTTTATCAAGAGAAACAGTTTGATAATCCGAACAAAAGTCAGTGAGGACAGTATATTGCTAATCTAAGTAAAAAGTTCATCTGTGAAGCAGGAGGAGTGAAGACTCACTTCAAACCTGCTTCCCAGTGTCACCAACCCTAAGTGACCTCACTGCTAAGCAGGCGGTCCCCTCACTCACACTTGCATTCTACTCCCACTTCCAATACAGGGAGCTAGGACTTGGCCAAGTGATATTTCTCCTTATTGCAGGAAATCTAATAAACCAGGTTTGCTTATTCAACAAGCCTGTGGACTTGTGTGGAGTTGATAATCGACCCTTAATTCTTACAAAGACATTAATTTGGGTGGTTGTTGTGCCACGAATTGGCTCTCGCCTTATTTCTCTTTCTTCCACTAGTGTTTTGGCTTTTGTAAGACCCTGACTCTGCGGAGGAGAATTAGTGTGGGGTCTGGGCACTCCGAGCAGCCCTGGGGAAGCACTAAGGCCTGAAGGTTCTTAAGCCACAGCACGCAGATTCGCCGCTTCCTCGTACCGACTCTTCTCACAGCATGTGTGCATGCATCATACAGTCATGTGCATGTGCCTCACGGCACACACGCGTGTCTGGCCTTGTGCATTCACTTCAGTGGGGTATGTAAAAACAGTCCTTTTGTCTTTTCCATCCTTCTGGAAAGTCTTTCCCAGAAAGATATGTGCATTGGTACTGAGTGCGTGTACATGGACACATGTGTGTGATGGCGGTGGGTTAAAGATCACCAAGCTTTGAAAGGTAACATAATTTGCTCAAGGCCACACAGTACATTTAAGAACTAGAATTCATATGTTTTGAAGATGTAATAGAAATAGGGGAAAAATCATAAAATGAACTCATACATATAAAGCTTAAATCTTCACGCAAATGTATTGATAGACATGTGTACGTGTGCTCCGTCATGTCCGGCTCTGTGACCCCAGGGACTGTAGCCCACCAGGCTCCTCTGTCTGTGGGATTTTCCAGGTAAGAATACTGGAGTGAGTTGCCATGCCCTCCTGACCCAGGGATGGAACCCGCGCCTCTTGTGTCTCCTGCCCTGAATCCACCCTGACAGGTGCCACCTAGAAGGCTGTGTTTTTAGGCAGAGCTCACTTATTAGATTTCATCCGCGAAATTCCAGTCTATCCAGAGCTCCTGAAGTTACATGGACTGACCTTTTCTGTAACTGAATGTTTTCATAGTACTGAAATTGAAGTACAAAGTACAAACTACTCAGATCAGTGGTTTGGTCGGTCCTCAGTTATGTGCCATGACAGCCATTTTTAGTCTGAGAGGCTGATACCCACCCACAGTCCCTCTCTGTTCCCTCCACATCCCTCCTCCAGCTCTAGGCAGCTTCTAGCCAACTTTATGTCTCTATAGATTAGTCTACTCTGGGCATTAGATATAAATGTAGTTTTATAATTTATGAACTTCCATATTTGACTTCTCTCACTTATAGCATTCTCAAGGTTCGCCCAAGTTGTCTCCTGTGTCAACTTCATTTCTCTTAATCAAACTGATTTTTTTAATCTTTCAAAGCTCTACCTTTTCCCTGTTCCACTGAGTTCATGAAACTTTTGAAATACTTTTAACGAAACGTTTCAAGTTACCATTATCAGAAAGAGTAACACACAACATTTGAAAACAATGTGCCCATAAACAAATTTCTTTGAAGAGCTCAATTGTTAGTGAAAATTCCTTGCCCAGTGGAAATAAAATTAGAGTGAGGAGACTCAAAGTTAGACTACAGTTCATGATGGGAAAAAGATCTGAGGCATTTACTGGAAAATCGACTCCTGACCATGCGCAACAGGGCGTGAACTCTGGCCGCAGAGAACTCTGAAGAGGACACATGGGCGTACCCATTAAGTGCATACATGGGAAGTCGGTTTTAGTTCAGGAGATAATCTTAAATATTTCAATACATGCATGGTGACAAATTCCAGTTTTATGGGGAGGAAAACCAGCTCTCCAGAAAGGCACAGGGTGAAAAAGGCAAGAGCGGGAAGGGGTTACGCTGAGGCCAAGGGTCTTCTGGTGCCTCCCTGCCCTGCAGTCTGCTGTCTCATCCCACCCACCTCGGTCCGGAGACAGAGGAGAACACATGGAGTTCACCTCCAAATGGGCTAATGCATTCCCCAGACTTCTTTCCACCCGGTCTAAATATAGCAACCCAGGCGTGTGGAGAGAGTCCTGATGGGCGGCAGAAAGTGCTGGCTCTGTCTTGGGTGCTCTCTGGAATCTCAGATAGACGGCTGTAGCTCTCTGACCCTCAGATTCCTCAATTACGAAATTCTGGCTTTTTATAATGGCTAATTAACATGCCAAAGTCCCAGTCCCAGGCCTGGCTTGCTGCAGATCCTCCATAAATTCCACTTGAAGTAGATTCCAAGGGTTCTTTGAGAGAAAGACAGCTTAAGAAAGGAGGTTTGAAATAACTTACCTGCAACCTCTGGGAGAAGCTGTGAGCACGCGAGGTCTCTGTCTCTCAGTTGAACTGTGGCCCACGGTCGCTGTCCTCGGCAGCGTGAGCTGCTGATGCAAAGACCACGGTGTCCCCTGTGACCGTCACTGGAGTGGCTGCCGTTGTCTCGGGAGCTCCGAGATGCCAACTGTTTCAAAGCTTTTAATTCCCTCAGTGTAGGCAGCTTCCTCACTCACAGTTGTTTCTATGTGATGCTTTGGGGCATGTAGCCGAGAAGCTATTTTGAAAATGAAGAATGGATGCTTTTCCCTTAAAAAGAAGTCTTTCCCTGGAAAGCAGGGGCACAGAGATAGGAGGTCCCTCTCCTCACATGCTTGAGGCTTTCTGGAGATGCCTGGGGCCAGGTGTGTTGGTATTTACCAGTAAACGCCCCGTTCTCAGTCTTCAGCTCTGCCTGGAGGTCCCGCGGACGGTCAGTCCTGATCAGGCGGCTTTGTGTCTGCTGACGGGACGGGGCAGCCCTCCCTGGGGCTGGGGTTTACGCTTCCTTAATGGCTAATAGCCGACTAATTAGAAAAGACCCTGGTCTGGGAAAGACTGCAGGCAGAAGGAGGAGAGGGCGACAGAGGATGAGATGGTTGGATGGCATCACCGACTCAGTGGACGTGAGTTTGAGCAAACTCCAGGAGATGGTGAGGGACAGGGAGGCTTGGCGTGCTGCAGTCCATGGGGTTGCAAAGTGTCAGACATGACTTGGCAAATGAGCAAAGCAACAACAATGGCTAATAACATTGGGCTTCCTTCATTTGTTTACTTTCCATCCAAGTATCTCCGCTGGTGACATGCCTGCTCCAGCCTTTTGCCCGTTGTTTAATTGGTGGTTTGTTGTCTTATTACTGGGTTTGGGGAGTCCTTAGACACTTGAAGCGTGAGCCTCTTCTCAGAGATGTGACTTCCTCCCAGTGAGTGGTTCCTCCCAGTCCGCGGTTCGTGTTTTTACCCTCTTGGTGGTGGGGGCTTTTTACAAGCATTTGCTCTTCATTTTGATGGTGCTCAGCTTAGCAATTTCTCTTCTTCTATCGTCATGCTTCTGCTGTCCAATTTTAAATCTCTTTGCCCAACTCAAAGTCACAAAGATTTCCTTCAGTGATTTTTACTAGACTTTGTATTCTTTATATTTTACATTAAGTCTGTGCTCTATATTGAGTTTTTTTTAAACACAGTATGAGATATGGATGGAAATTAGTTTTTGTATAAGATATCCAAATGTTTCAGCACCATCTGTTGAAAGGTTATTTTCTTTCTACACTGAATTATCTTTACATCTTTCTTGAAAATCAGTAGGTCATAAATATGTGGGTCTATTTCTGGACTATAATTCTATGTGTGTAACCTTACATCAACACCAGTTTTGTTTACTGTATCTTTATAGTAAACTTTGAAATTAGGTCAAATAAATCTTCCAGTTTTGTTGTTCTTCTTTAATGTTTCTTTGGCCAGTTTAGACACTTTGCATACCCAAACAAAGTTTAAAATAGGTTTTTCAGTTTCTAAAAATAAATAAAAGCCTCCTGGGATTTTTACCAAAATTACATTGCTTCTGCAGATTAATGTGGGAAGAATTTAGCACTACTGAGTGTTCAGTACCATAAGCGTAATATGACTTTTCATTTATTTGTTCTCTAATTTCTTTAAACCATGATTTTTACAGTTTTAAGTGTATGAGTCTTGTACATATGTTTACAGATTTATCCTTAAGAGTCTTGTTCTGATGATGCTATTCTAAATTACATTGTGTGTTCAATTTCAGTTTATGATTGTCTTTTATTGGCATACAGATTATAGCTATGTTTATATATTCATCTTGTATTATTCAATTTCTTTATGCTCATTTATTATAGTAATTTTTTGTGGATTCCATAAGATTTTCTACATAGATATTATCTCATCTGCAAATAAAGACAATTTTGCTTTTCCTTTCCAGTCTGGATTGCATTTATTTCTTTTCTTATCTTAATTTACTAGATAAAACTTTCAGTTCAAGGTTGAAGAAAAGTGATATGAGTAGATGTCTTTGTAATTTTTCTGAACCTCAGGGAAAGTATTCAGTCTTTCATCATAGAAATTATGTGAAATTTTTGTCAAGAAAGTTCTATTCCAATTTTGTTTATTATAATGAATGCAAGATATTTTCAAATGCTTTCTCTGCATCTATTGAGATAATTATTTGTTGTTGTTCAATCCTTGTGTCTGACTGTGACCCCATGGACTGTAGCATGCCAGTCTCCTCTGTCTTCCACTGTCTACCAGAGTTTGCTCAAATTCATGTTCATTGAGTCACTGATACAATCTAACCGTCTCATCTTCTATCAGCCCCTTCTCTTTTTGCCTTCAATCTTTCCCAGCATCAGGATCTTTTCCAATGAATAGGCTCTTTGCATCAGGATCTTTTCCACTGAATAGGCTCTTTGCATCAGGTAGTCAAAGCATTGGACCTTCAGCTTCAGCATCAGTCCTTCCAATAAATATTGAGTTGATTTCCTTTAGGATTGACTGGCTTGATCTCCTTGCAGTCCAAGAGACTCTCGAGTGTCTTCTCCAGCACCACAATTGGAAAACATCAATTTTTTTGGTGCTCCGCTATCTTTATGGTCCAACTCTCATGTGACCACTGGAAAAACCATAGCTTTGACTATATGACCTTTGTCATCAAAGTGACGTCTCTGTTTTTTAACATGTTGTCTAAGTTTGTCATAGCTTTCCTTCCAGGGAGCAAGCATCTTTTGATTTCATGGCTGCAGTCACCATCTACAGTGTGTTTGGAGCCCCAAAAAAGAAAATCTGTCACTGCTTCCACTTATCCCCCTTCTACTTGCCACGAAGTGATGGGACTGAATGCCATGATCTTAGTTTGTTTAATGTTGAATTTCAAGCCAGCTTTTTCACTCTCCCTTTCCACCTTCATCAAAAGACTCTTTAGTTCCTCTTTGCTTTCTGCTATTAAAGTGGTATCATCTGAGTATCTGAGATAGTTACTATTCTTCCTGGCGATCTTGATTCCAGCTTGTGATTCATCCAGCCCAGCATTTCACATGATGTCTTCTGTGTAGAAGTTAAATCAGCAGGATAACAGTATGCAGCCTTACTCCTTTCTCAACTTTGAACCGGTCAACCGTTCCATGTCCGGTTCTAACTGTTGCTTCTTGACTTATGTATATGTTTATTAGGAGGCAGGTAAGGTGATCTGGTATTCCCATCTTTTTAAGAATTTTTCAGTTTGTTGTGACACACACAGTCAAAGGCTTTAGCGTAGTCAATGAAGGAGAATTAGATGTTCTTCTGCAATCCTCTTGCTTTCTCCATGATCCAACTAATGTTGGCAATTTGATCTCTGGTTCCTCTGCCTTTTCTAAATCCAGCTTGAACATCTGGAAGTTCTCAGTTCACGTACTGGTGAAGCTTATCTTGAAGAATTTTGAGAAAAACCTTGTTTGCAAGTGAAATGAGCAAAACTGTGTGGTAGTTTGAACATTCTTTGACATTGCCTTTCTTTGGGATTGGAATGAAATCTGACCTTTTCCAGGCCTGTGGCCACTGCTGAGTTTTCCAAATTTGCTGGCATACTGAGTGCAGCACTTTAACGGCATCATCTTTCAGGATTTGAAACAGCTCAGCTGGAATTCCATTACCTTCACTGTCTAGGATGTCTGGCTCTAGTGTAATTCTATCTTATTTTATTACTGTGGTGAATTACACCAATCAATGTTAAAACAACACTTATTCCTGGGCTAAACCTCACTTTATCATGATTACATTGTTCTTTTTATATTATTAGAATTGTATTCAGACACATACATTCAATGAATGTATGCATTCATTCAGATAAAAAGTTTTGGTCTGTAAGTTTATTTATTATTTTTTTTATTATGATGGTTTTGGTATCAAAGCAATTCTGGCCTCAAAGAAACAACTTGGGAGTATTGCCTCCTCTTATGTTCCTGGAAGAATTTGTGTGAAGCTGGTGCTGTTTCCTAGATATTTGGTAGAATTTATCAGTGAGGCCACCTGGGCCTGAAAGTTTCTTCACAGTAAAGTTTTA